>NC_140171.1:2369295-2506306 GCF_963971535.1 Notolepis coatsorum
CGTAGACCGTCACTCTGAAACAGTCGACGAGAGGGAGAAGGTAAGAAACTCATTTTCGTGAACAATGTTTTACAGACTCAACGAATAGGTAGATATATATCATTAAAAAAATGTGTTTTACATTTTCAGAAAACATTGAGCTATACTGAGCTTTATTGAGGTAATGTGTACTGTAATGTGTACTATATGTAGGTTATGGAAGGCTGTAATTGTAACGTAGCTTGCGCGAAGTGCGAAACATTTTACCTTTTAGTTTTGGTTGCACGCAAACTGTCCAGGTTCTGATTTCATATACAAATAAAGAAGTTCGATGAAAAGGAACGTTTCTGTTTCCCAAAATATGTTTTAGGATATTATGGCAGGACTGGCTGAGAGGGGCCAGTGTTTTTTTCTCCCAAATCAGTGTGGGGTGGATTACCTGAAGCCTCAGGTGATCGGGTCACGTTGTTATGCCCAGGGGCAGGGCTCGCTGTGGCTTCACGGATGCGATCTTCCAGAGCTTCTGAATGACTGTTATCTTCTTCCTGCTCCTTTGCCTCCGTCGGACCCCCCCCCCCCCCCCCCACACACACACACACAGGCTGCCTATAGGAATAATTCTGCATATGCCCACATATATTATTTATATATAAATGCTAAATATTTACATCAGACATGTACAGACAATGTACAAACAAACAATAATTCTACATATTAGGTACAGGCAAGCATATCGCTGCTGTCGGGACAAAACCTCATAACTCCAAAAACCCAACTTTTCAGCAGATGAAAAAAACTAACACAGATTTGAGGGTGAATAGAGTTAGGAGGTTTAGACAGATGATCGGTTTAATGCTTTCCTATTGTTTAAACTTTGTAAAACCCACACACACATATGGAGGATGATCTACGGAGTTGATTTATATAATAATAAAAAAAATTCAAAAAATGGAGTTATGAGGTTTTGTCCCGACAGCAGCGATATGGTGTTAGAGTTCTGCAGGGATGTTGTTCACAAGTTATTTCTTAACCATGTTTTGAAGTGGGGGTGGGTGGGGGCGGCTACAAGCATAGTCGTAGTATGAGTGCTCCTGCCAGAGTCTTCTTCAGGCCGTCTGGAATGTTAAGTGTCACCACACCTATCCATTGACGGTCGGCCGACCCCAGCCCCCCCAGCCCCCCACACACACACTCAATACATACAATTGTTAAGGGACTGCAGACCAGAGAAAGACTTTCGTCTTGTTTACATCAGGGTCCCCCATTTTCAATTCATCATAACATATATATATGACACGCACAACATACAGATAGACAGTACTACATCTATACATTTATGACATACCAGATTTGCAAATACAGTACTGTTTGTGATTGCTTTGGGTAGGGCGTTCCACATTGATGTGGCATAATTGCAAAACGTTTTAGTCCCTTGTTAGAGACGAATCTGGGTTTAACATGATTTGTGGAGCTCCCTCTGGTGTCGTGGTATTCACTGACCTTTGGGAAGTATTTTGACATGTACATGGGTACCTTGGTTATGTAGTGTATCTTGTAGACCAGGCCCATTGCAAGTTGCTGTACTCTGTCGTCTACTCCAAGCCATCCTAGGTTGTCAAAGTGGGCAGGGGTGAGGTGGGTTCTAGGAGTCAGGTCAAGCAGTAGTCTGACCAGTTTGTTTTGTGATATTTGTAATTTGGTTTTTAGTGCCTTTGAGGTTTATTGTTGTTGTTTATTGTTTAAAAGGATCCCCATTAGCTGTCACCTAAGTGGCGAGCTAGTCTTCCTGGGGTCCACACAGAAAGACAACAGAAAACACAAAACATAACAACATGAGATACATATGACAATCACAATTAATAATGATAATCTAAAAACAGTAAAACACATATTTAAGTAGTGCATTCTCAGGTGGTATTTGAAAGACACTTTACTATTCAATTTACTTATGTTCAGTGGGCAGTTATTCCAATGATTGATGGCACGATAAACAACAGTCCTCTTTAAAGCATTTGATTTTGGCCGTGGTAACATAATCTGTCCATCATCAGCTGACCTAGTAAAATAAGAATGAACCTGACTGCATCTGACAATTTGTTTGTATAAGAAAACAGGTTGAGATGAAAAGACAGTGTTCCTGAAAAATTTAACTGTGTTGAAAACCAGCCTAATCTCTACCGTTAACCATGAGAGTTGCCGGTGCATTTGGTCTTTAGTGCCTTTGAGGTGCTTTGGTACCATGAGGTGCAAGCATAGTCATAGTACCCTTGTATGAGTGCTCCTGCCAGAGTCTTCTTCAGGCTGTCTGGAATGTTAAGTGTCACCACACCTATCCATTGACGGTCGGCCGACCCCAGCCCCCCCACACACACACAGGTACACAGGGAAAAAAATAAAGTAAGGGATAATGTATAGCTACGAGGTCATTGTCGCAAAATAATTGACCGACACGGAGTTTAAAATACCGAGCCGCCTCGGCGTGAGTATAGCTATCAGGGATGCACCGATATGAAAATTGGCCACCGATACCGATACCGATTGTTCAACTAACACTATCGGCCGATACCGATACCGATACTTGTGGCAAAAAATAAGTATTTGTAATTTTTTTTTTTTTTTTTTTTTTTTTTTTTTTTAATGAAACTACTGTATATTTGTATGTTTGTATTTGTAGGCCTCTTTACTTACTTAAAAAAAGGAAACATCAAGAAATATGTTTATGGTATCACTATCCCTCTCCCAGTATCCTCTGGCGGCCTGCAGCGGGATACTATTTTCTCAACCAGAGCTTTCAACCAATGCAATGGAACCATTCTGGCGGCCTGCAGCGGGATACTATTCTCTCAACCAGAGCTTTCAACCAATGCAATGGAACCATTTTGATTGACAGTCGATTCGGCCAATTACGCCACACCGCTAGCACCCACCTCCTGCTGTTCTTACCACCAATCGGCAAGCGTTTATTCATTTTCTACTTTCGGGGCATGCCGCCATTGATCTGCTTGCGACTCGAGAGCACAACAAACTTAACGTAGCTAATACCTTAGCTGCCCGGCCCGCCGACCAGCGCTCCACAGCATGACCAAATGAGACATAATGATTTTACTGCAACAAATGTTATAATAAAACAAAGCCTTTCTATACATTTGTCTGGTTGAAAACTTTATTAACAGATTGCAGAATGGGTAGTTTGGTACGGAATGAGCAACGGAATGGAACTGAGCTATGAACGGAATAATGCCTTGCTTACTTGTTGTGTTCGGGTAAATAATATGCTGATGTTATATTGAACGTGTAACACTAACTATATAACGTTATTAACTAACTAGCTACCGTACCGGGAGCTCACGTTGATGCCTGGATGGTGCTAACTAACTAGCTACCGTACCGGGAGCTCACGTTGATGCCTGGATGGTGCTAACTAACTAGCTACCGTACCGGGAGCTCACGTTGATGCCTGGATGGTGCTAACTAACTAGCTACCGTACCGGGAGCTCACGTTGATGCCTGGATGGTGCTAACTAACTAGCTACCGTACCGGGAGCTAGGGCTGGGCGATATGGCCTAAATATGATATCACGATATTTTCTGACCTTTCGGCGATACACGATACGCATCACGATGTTTTTCTTTTTTTCCCCAAACAATTCATTTTGAGGCTTACCAAGACAGTATTTGAGTTTGCAAGCTAACATTAAAGACAAAATAAAATACCCATGCATTTAGCATTTTTATATTATATATTAGATTTAGATTATTGGATTATTAGATTATATATTGCATATATTTAGCAATGAGATATTATATGATTTAGATATGAAATATGATGAATTGAAAATGGGGGACCCTGATGTAAACAAGACGAAAGTCTTTCTCTGGTCTGCATCCCCTTAACAATTGTATGTATTGAGCTGTACTGTACCCATTCTGCAATATGTTAATAAAGTTTTAAATCAATCAATCAATCAATAGGATTTTAGCATTTTTATGAAACTACTGTATATTTGTATGTCTCTAAATGTTTTGATGAATTGAAAATGGAGGACCCTTATGTAAAAAAGCCGAAAGTCTTTTTCTGGTCTTCATCCTCCAGTCAGTCCACTGTTGTTGTATTGAGCTGTACTGTATTGTACCCATTCTGCAATCGTTAATAACGTTCATTCATTCAATCATTCAGCCGGCAACAGAATAATTTTGATTGACAGTCGAGTCTGCCAATTACGTCACACCGCTTGTACCCGCCCTGCTGTTCTTAGCACCAATCGGCAAGCAGCGCTATTCTTTTTTTACATTCCTGAATGCCCTCCTTTGATTTTAACGAGAGCTCAGCTCAACGACAACAACAGCTCACCGCAGCCGACGAGTGATTACTAGCGCACCGCAGCATAACAACGAGGCATAATGATTTTACTGCAACAAATGTTATAATAAAAGCCTTTCCATACATCTGTCTGATTGAAAACTTTATTAACAGACAGCAGAATGGGCACGCACAACTCGGCACGGACTGAGATATGAACAGTAACGCTTGCTATCTATGTCGTCATCGGACGTTGCTATGTTTGGGTAAATACGCTGATGTGTAACTATATAACGTGTAACTATATAATGTTGATGCCACAAAACGAATGCCTTTGTTAATCATAAGTACTAACTTTGATGCAGTAATGTGTGTGTGGGAGCGGCGTTGTTCAAAAGTTTGAACGGGGTGGACCAGATTGACGCGACACAATCCTCTTGGGCAAAACATCACGATATCCACGATACGTTAAAAAAGTGTATCGTTAATGAACTGTACCCGATATTTATATAATATCGTCATATCGCCCAGCCCTACCGGGAGCTCACGTTGATGCCTGGATGGTGCTAACTAACTAGTAGTGGGTAGTTGGGTACGGAATGAGCAACGGAATGGAACTGAGCTATGAACGGACTCGGAGTAATGCCTTGCTGCTATGGGTAATAATAATATGCTGATGTTATTGTCCGTGTAACACTAACTATATAACGTTAATGCCACAAAACGAATGCCTTGTTAATCATAAGTAGTAACTTTGATGCAGTAGCTTGTGTGTGTGTGTGGGGGACGGCGGGCGTTGTGCAGGTAGGTCGCGAGTGAATTATTTTTTTTTGCCTTTTGACGCTACACAAATTGATGGTTATTTATCGGCGACTGCTATCGGCACATTTGAGCTTATCGGCCGATAGGCCGATAGCAGTCAACAAGGCACTTATCGGCCGATACCGATACCCGACCGATATATCGGTGCACCCCTAATAGCTATACATTATCCCGCTTATTACATGGCTAACTTACTAACAATATACCTAATTCATTTGACAAATCGCAGTTCTGTGGCTCGGTCAGCCCAAATAAAGTTATTATTATTATCGCGGGCAGCCCGGCAGGTGTGTCTGATTGGCTGCACTGAAACAGTGTGTGTCAGTGGGGCTTGATTACTCCAGCTGCGAAAAACAATAATCACCGGTGGTTATCGAAAAATAATAAATTCACCGCTGTCGGGGGCTATTGACCAATCACAAGCAAGCATTTCGGCGAATGTGAAAACGCCATGTAATAAATAAAAATAATGTGTCGACTGGTCTGGGAAGGCACAGCCTACCCGTGCCTTACACACCCGCCGCCTATGACTATATGTGTGTACTGTAATGTGTACTATATGTATGTACTATGTATGTATGTAAATAAAAAATTATTAAAATTAAAAACGAGACGTAAGTCTTCAGGGGTGGGGCCCGACTAGCCGCTTCCGTGACTGCGATGTGCAAGCACTGCTTAAAAGCTCGGGGTGGATGGGCGGCTACGTGGCGTAGTGGGCAAGGCGCTCGCCATGAATGACTGAGACGCTGGGCTTGCCTGTTCGAGCCCAGCGCTCCACATTGCTTTCAGTTTAGCTGGTCGTTCATACTAATACACATTGGCCGTATTCGGGGGTGGGAAACTGATGGGTGGGGATCGGGCATTGTGGACAGCGACTCCTACAGGTCGGTTGGTGCGCCTGCGCAGTTGAATCAGGAAGTGTCGGGGGCAGCGTGAGCCTCCCACGCGTTACTCCTCGCCACTGAGAGATCGAGCTGCGCAGGTGAAAAGATGCGACTGCTGTTACCTCAAGTACCGGAGGGGACTTGTGCTATGTATGACTTAGTCCACATTGCAGCCGGCTTGTGGGAGGCAAGAAACAGCGTTCGTGACAGGGGAGGGTTGAATTGGATGATACGAAATTGGGATGGGAGAAAATATAGAAAATGGGAGAAAAAGTGAAAAAAAAAAAAAAAGCTCGGGGTGGGTCCGAAATATATCAGATATACATTTCAAAGGTAGCCAGCGTTCAATTAGGGTTTCAGACACACACACACAGCGGGGTTTGAAAGCTCGGCGTTGCTAATAAACATTTTAAATAATTTTTATAAACTGGTCAACACTGCTCAAAACGGCTGTATTTCCGTATTTGGCTGTCTGGCGCGCCTTCATGAGGGGTGGGGCCCGACAAGCCTGTGCTTCTCCCTTCAGCCCTTTTGGACAGTTGGACAATGTTGCAATAGCAGCTGGTAACACTTTGGTGATTTATGGAATGACCGTTGTTATGTGTCCAAACCCCGAAATAAAAAAGAACTGAACTGAACTGAACTGAGCTGCTGGGGAACAAACCCGGACGTGGCACGTACCTTTACTTCAAGAGAGCAGTGGCGGCTCGTGAATTCTTCACGGGGGGGCGGAATTAATTAGTATCCCCCTCTATCTCTCCTTCTCTCTCTCACACACAGCGCGACGTGGAATCGATTCGTTACACAATCAGACCAGTGCTGTAAAAAACTGACGTCGGCCAATCAGAGAGCGTCTCCGAGAAATGCGGCTACGGAAATTATAGACGCTGCTTGCTTTAGACCGCTTCAAAACGCGCCCGTCTTCCATCATAATACATCATAATACATCATATTTCAACGCACAGCGCGTTACGCACTGATTGGCTGCGACGGATACAGCGATGAAACAGTGCACGGCGTGCACGCGCACTCAAATCGTTATTGCGTCTAGCCCGAGAGAAATGCGGCTAGGAGAAATGCGGCTACGGTAACGGAACGTATTCTCTATCAGACAGTAAGTCACTTCCTGTTCAGGAAAAAGATTATTTATATTTGATATATTAACGTTATATTGTGCATTGGAAACACAAACATACTTAAAATGAGTAAATATTATTCATTTTAAACATGTTTATATTATTTATAGGGCTATAAAACAAAAAAAAAATGTCTTATTCTTCTCTCTTTTAACCAGGGTTAACCAGGGGGGGCGGCGCCCGAGCGCCCCTAGTGGCGAGCCGCCACTGCAAGAGAGACACACTTTTCTGATGGCCTCGCCCAAACCCTAACACTAACTTTAACCACACTGTTACCTTAAACTAACCCTAACCTGTTACCATAAACAAATATGCAGGTACTATTGTGAGTAACATATAGTCACAATACCTCTTCAACCTCCACACCTTGTTAGGACTAGTGCAGTCACCACCCCAATCCCTCCCCTTATGCTACTACATTTCAAGAATCGGAAGGGCCTTGGATTAATCCATCAAAATATTAGAAATCTACCTAAAAACTATTCTAGTTGAACAGACAACCCCAGATATTTTGGTTTTGGGTGACACTTGGCTTGGAGAGAATATTGATAACTCAGATTTGGCTCTTTGTAATTATAATGGACCGTATAGGCAAGGGTGGGGGAGTAGGAATTGATGTCATGTCTAGTCTTCCAGTGACGATTTTAAATGCTGACTCTCCCAAAGTGCTTTGAGTTTCTTGCTTTAAAGGTTCAAGGTGGTCTTGATTCTATGACTGTGGTAGGAGTGTACCGTCCTCCATCAGCACATCCAGATACTAAGCTGCTTTAGTGAACATGCTTTCTGAATACTCTGCTGATGAGTTGCTTGTAATGGGCGACCTACATTTGAATTGGCTGAGTGATGTTTCTTTGCAGCTTAAACATTTAATGTGTGGCCTAAACTTAAGCCAATTGATAGTAGCACCAACTAGGCCAAACCTCAAAGATCACTAAGTCCACTCTGATATACCTTATTTTCACTAATAAGGTTGATAAATAATCCTTCTAGAGGTGTTTTTGAGCTAGGTGTAAGGAAGTCAGGGTCTCAAGTGGTGTCAAAGAGGAATTTTTTAAACTTTGATACAGATAGGTTTATTATGGGTGACATAAATGTCATGTCTGAGCCTGAGGCCTTGTACTGAGCCTTGTACTCACGTATAGACTAATTTAATGCTGTAGTAAATAGACACGCTCCATTCAAGAGGGTTCGCATTAAGGACAGAGTCACTCACACCATGGTTTAGCCCTGGGTTCTCTCCAGTGTTTAGGGATAGGAGCTCGGCCTGGTCTTGTGCACTGTCTCTCTCTTTTAGAAACTGTCTCTTAAACAGTACTGTATATTTGTATATCTTGTATGTCTGAAATGTCTGGATGTAACAGTACTGTATATCTGTATGTCATAAATGTTATGATGAATTGAAAATGGGGGACCCTGATGTAAACAAGACGAAAGTCTTTCTCTGGTCTGCATCCCCTTAACAATTGTGTGTATTGAGCCGTACTGTATTGTACCCATTCTGCAATCTGTTAATACAATTTTCAATCAATCAATAGGTTCTGTTACTCATACTGTGCAAACTTTAAACTCTTGTCTATACTCAATTTATACCTGCCTAGTACTGCTTTCACTGTCTACAACTGCCTTACACTGTAATCATAACTACCTACCTCAAACTATAGTCTACCCATATAACTCTGTATGATAGCATGTAGAATAATGCTGTATGTACTGAATATATATATATAACTGAATATACCTGCTATATATACCTTTCTATATACAGTACCTACTTATACACCTGCATATAACCTATAACTCTGTATGATAGAATGCACAATAATGCTGTGTATACCGCATATATATATATTATATATATTTATACTTACCATATGTATATATTTACTGTCTGTACATACGCATATATAATATTTTTTACATATCTGTAGATACTATCTATCTGTACATATCTCTTACCCACTCTTACTAGTTGTGCTGCTCATCCGTATGACTTAATACCATAGTGTCTTTGTACCTGTATCACTGTACATATTAATACTACTGTACAACTCTGTACATACTTCTGATTAGCACTATTACTACCTGTAAGTAGTACTAATTTATATATTTTATACCCAGTTTAAGTTTTGGATGCCAAACTTATTTTCGTTGTACTGTACTTGTGCTGTATGATTACAATACATTTGAATCTGATCTAATATAATACTAGGTTCCTGCAGTAAGTGTAATATAACAGAGGTTGCAGTTAGATTAAGTTTGCTCTGTCCCCCCCCCCCTCCCCTCACCAGCTCCACGTCACGCGGAAGTTCAGTGGTCAAAGGTTGCTGTCTTTCGACACTGTTGGTCTCAGGACTGGAGTAAACTTGTCAACATGTAGACCGTCACTCTGAAACAGTCGACGAGAGGGAGAAGGTAAGAAACTCTCATTTTCGTGAACAATATGTTTTACAGACTCAACGAATAAGTAGATATATATCTTTTTGAATTTCTTTTACATTTTCAGAAAACATTGAGCTATATTGAGGTAATGTGTACTGTAATGTGTACTATATGTGTGTACTGTAATGTGTACTATATGTATGTACTATGTATGTATGTAAATCCGTTGTTATGTGTCCAAAGCCAGAAATAAAAAATAACTGAACTGAACTGAACTGAGCTGCTGGGGAACAAACCCGGACGCGGCACGTACCTTTACTTCAAGAGAGACACACTTTTCTGATGGCCTCGCCCAAACCCTAACACTAACCTTAACCACACTGTTACCTTAAACTAACCCTAACCTGTTACCATAAACAAATATGCAGGTACTATAATAATAATAATAATAATAATGCAGGATCTGTTGCAGAGGTTGCTATTGTGAGTAACATATAGTCACAATACCTCTTCAACCTCCACACCTTGTTAGGACTAGTGCAGTCACCACCCCAACCCTCCCCTTATGCTACTACATTTCAAGAATCGGAAGGGCCTTGGATTAATCCATCTAAATATTAGACATCTACCTAAAAACTATTCTAGTTGAACCAGGGTTTCCGTTAGAAAAAATTGTTGCCGGTCTCCGTGACCGGCAAGATTTCAATCTACCGGACAAATGAGATTAATTCCGGTCATAGTTTATTGAGCTTTAAAACAATTGATAGGCAGGCTATATAAAGAATGTCATCCTCAAGGCATGTAGATTTATAATAGTATTACTTAAAACTAGGCTACTTTTGCGTATACAGTCATTAATATATTCCAAATAAAATAAGTCCCTCGATACTCCGTGCTGCTGCTGACTTGAAATAAAATAGACCGCGTATGTGGGCAGTCGGTCCGACACTAAACAGCAGTCTGTTATAATCATATTTTTATGAGCTAACGAATTCCGTTATATTGGACATTTGTATTAATTATATCAAGCGAAGAACTGAGAAAGCAGAGAGACGGCAACATTATCGTGGTTTGCGTGACGACTCTCTCCACCTCGCAACGACTTATTTGCAAAGAGTATGGCGCTGCAGAGCAGCTGATCCAGCTGTTATTGGCTCTTTTCTGGGAACCGCACAGCAGCGCCCCCCACCCAACATTGGCTGAAAATGGCTGAATTGGAGTACTGCTGGAATACTGCATTGGGCTGCTGGTGCTATGGCTCTGCAGCTTCACAAAAGTTCGCACACCCAGCACTAAGCTCTCGGTGACAACGTCGTTGTCATTATTAGAAGCAACGAGGAAACAAATGTAATGATCGTTTCGTTCATCGCATAGGCTATTTAATTTTAGCCTATTTTAATACAATTCAAATAATAAAATTGTGCTTAGACTCAGGGAATTATTTTCACCAGACATTAAGACCGGAGAGATGAAATATGTCGGACTTCAACAGATTTTGCCGGTCAAATACCGGTAATTACCGGCTAACGGAAACGCTGAGTATTTTTATTGCACATTACTTTAGTTACATTCCATATTGATGCACACATGCAATCTTATTTTTTTTCTTGTTCAAAAACAATTGTCCAGCGGCATATAACAAAAAAATATTCAAAGTAAGAATAAACATTCTCTTTCTTTTGGCGGGTCCATACATACATATAAACAGGATAGTTAAATAAGCTAGATTTTTTGCTGGGAAATAAAAAAAAAAGAGACAAAAAAAAATAAAAATAAAAAACAGCATTAGAAAAAGGCCAAAAGCCAAGACACCACAGAGATTATACCTTCAGACATTGCTGTACTACGAGTAACATTTTGAACTTATATATCCTCTTCATCCTCCCTCAGACCCTTTAAGTAGTCCAACACCGGTCCCCATGTCGTGTCAAACACCTTTCTCCGTCCTGTATTTTTAAATCTAAGCCTCTCTAAGTAGAGGGTCTCCCCCAGCTCTCTCATCCACATTTCAAATGAAGGTGCTGCATCCGACTTCCAAAGTCTCAAAATGAGCTTTTTAGCCAACACAGCACCTAGATATATCGGCCTTTTTTCATTTTCAGAGTACTTAGGCTATGGTTAGACTAGTGTATTCCTGGCGTTTTTTAATACGTTTTTGACGACGTTTCATGTCCTATCTACACAGAAACGCGTTTTTTGGCGTTTTTTTGTGGATACGGCTGAAACGCAAAATTGTGTTTGCGTTTGGAGATACGCAAAAAAACGAGTCGACAAACAGCGTGTAGTCAGCACGCTAGCCGTTGTTGCGAAAACGCCCATGCGCAGTAGATACCATCTGCGTGCCCTTCCGGTGACAGCAGAGTGTGTGTGTGTGTGTGTTTGGGACAGAGCTCCGTGTCCCAAATAGCTTCAGCTACCATGTGTTGTCAAGTTATTGTTATAAGGACCCCAGTCCAAGCTACAACAGTCTGCATTCCCTTAACAATTGTTTGTATTGAGCCGTATTGTATTGTACCCATATGCAATATGTTAAATAAAGTTTACATCCATTCATTCTGCTAGCATTACCGATGGCATGAGCAGCTGGCTAACGTGAGCTATCAGGATTCAGACCCTGTTAGCTCAGAGTTCCTCTTTCAACTTAAGAAGCATTAAACAAAATGGCCCAGTCATCTATTCACCTTTGTTTAATACACACAGCGTTGTCTCTAATGTTATCTAACTACTGATAGCTCGCGATATCATCAGTTTTGATGCTGGCTAAGTAGCGTGAGCTAACGTTAGCTTCTAGCCACAATGCTATATTGTTATAATGGCATACTCCATTGACGTTAGCATGCAGCTAACAATGCTACAATGCTACCGATCGTTTTTTTGCCTAAACTATCCGCTCTTGGTGGTCACTTGTGTTGATGTTAGTTTTGTTTCATCAACAAATGACAGGCAGAACACACAGTGAATGTATCCGTTTTGTTTATTGCACTTTTATTAGGCTTTGCTGAAAAAATAATTGCTGCATTGAGCAAGATGGTGGCGCGGCATAGGCGCCTGCCTTATTGACATTTTGCTGGAGCTTCCAGGAAGTGTATTGGCACATTCGTTCTGATTGGTTGAAATTGCCTTCATGTTTGCCACCTACTGCCACCTACTGCTTTGGCAGTGTACTACATCAGTGTGCTCTGGTGACAAAAACGAAAAAAAAACGAAAGTGTGACTCGAGGCGCATGACGTCGCGGCGATACGCGGCGATGCGTATAAGAAAACAATACGAAGATGATACGAAAGGTGTAACCTCAGCCTTAGTGACATCGTCACTATATCCCAAAATGGCCACTAAGGGGCAGGGTTCCCACTGTTTATTAAAAGCTTTTGAATAAAAGTCAAATATATCAGACCAGAATGTGTGTAAGTTGGGACAAGACCAGAGTTGATGTGTAAGGGTACCATCTTGATTTTTACATTTGTTACACAGTGGTGATACGCTAGGATACATCTTATTCACTTTCACCTTTGAGTAGTGCAACCTGTGTATCACTTTAAATTGAATCAAGTTGATTCTAACATTTACAGAGCACCGGTGAATATTTGTAAGACATGTTTCCCAGAATTCCTCATTGAGGGGTATCCCCAGTTCTGACTCCCACTCAGTCCTATATCTTTCTGTGCTAACTATTACCTGATTGAAAAGTGTCTGGTATATTATTGTCACCGCCCCTTTACTACCTGGTCTAACATTAATTATATTTTCCAGTGCTTGATGCTGAGGAATGTCTGACCATGTATCTACATGAGTCCTTACGAAGTTCCGTATCTGTAGATAGCGGAAAAAATGTGTTGACGGTAAATCGTGTTTGACCTTCAGTTGCTCGAATGATAGGAACTGGCCCTCTTGGTACAAGTCCTTCAAGCTCCCTATACCCTTCGCCTTCCACTGAGCAAACCCTTGGTCCATAGTGGATGGCTTAAAGGCATGGTTATTACAGATTGGAGTGTCTGTATACATATTTGGAGCTTTCAAGTATGTTTTAATCTGTTTCCATACCTTCAAGGAGCTATGTACTATATAATTCCCTTCATATAGTGACTTGTTTATCTTGACAGGGCTATTCAAAAGGGCTAGGAGAGAGGTTCCCTGACAGGCTGCTCGCTCCATTGAGAGCCATGCAGGAGTGACCTCCTCCATGCCCTCCGTAAGGTTAGCACTTCTCCAGAAAGCCATATTGTTTAAATGTGCAGACCAGTAGTAACATTTGAAATCTGGAAGACCAAAGCCACCCTCATTTTTTGTTTTACATAAGTGTTTTTTGCTAATACGTGCAGCTTTATTCTGCCAAATAAAGGGGATTATAATCGAGTCTAATTTTTTTAAATACCGCTGTGGTATGAATACTGGAATTGACTGAAAGATGTATGTAAATCTCGGAAGAACCACCATTTTAACAGTGGGAGGGTCTCCAAAAATCAGGACAGTGGGAGGGTCTTCCAAAAATCTATATTCTGTTTCAACTGTTTTATTTTTACTTTCCAATTCTCTTCCAGTAAGAGTTCAGGTTTTTTAGTAACGGTCACTCCTAGGTAAGTAAATCTATCTTTGGTAATCTTAAAGGGGATAGAGTTCAATGAGGAGCTATCCTTATTTATTTGTATTGGCATTAATTCACTTTTATCCCAATTAATTTGAAAACCTGAAAGAGAGCCAAAATAATTAAACACTTCCATAATTGGAGGAAGGGACTCCTGTGGGTTAGATGCGTATAACAAAATGTCATCTGCATACATTGATAAATGATGCTTTTGCCCTTTTATGGAGACAGGTGATATTCTAGGATGTTGTCGAATTTTTGTAGCTAGTGTTTCTATGACTAAATCAAAAAGATAAGGAGAGCATGGATCTCCTTGCCTTGTCCCACGGTATAGTGGAAACTGAGAGGAAATATCCTGGTTAGTAACTACACTTGCTGTGGGATGAGCATACAAAATCCGTATCCAGTCAATAAATACCTTCCCGAAACCAAATGCCTCTAGGGTCACATACATATATGGCCACTCGACCTGATCGAAGGCCTTCTGAGCATCCACTGAAATCACCACTGTCTCTGTATTGTGTTTCGTATAAAGTATATTGAATAACCGTCTTAAATTGTAATAAATATGTCTATTAGGAATAAAGCCTGTTTGATCGCTGAGTTGAACAGACAACCCCAGATATTTTGGTTTTGGGTGAAACTTGGCTTGGAGAGAATATTGATAACTCAGATTTGGCTCTTTGTAATTATAATGGACCGTATAGGTATAGGCAAGGGTGGGGGAGTAGGAATTGATGTCATGTCTAGTCTTCCAGTGACGATTTTAAATGCTGTCTCTCTCCCAAAGTGCTTTGAGTTTCTTGCTTTAAAGGTTCAAGGTGGTCTTGATTCTATGACTGTGGTAGGAGTGTACCCTCCTCCATCAGCACATCCAGATACTAAGCTGCTTTAGTGAACATGCTTTCTGAATACTCTGCTGATGAGTTGCTTGTAATGGGCGACCTACATTTGAATTGGCTGAGTGATGTTTCTTTGCAGCTTAAACATTTAATGTGTGGCCTAAACTTAAGCCAATTGATAGTAGCACCAACTAGGCCAAACCTCAAAGATCACTAAGTCCACTCTGATATACCTTATTTTCACTAATAAGGTTGATAAATATCCTTCTAGAGGTGTTTTTGAGCTAGGTGTAAGGAAGTCAGGGTCTCAAGTGGTGTCAAAGAGGATTTTTTTTAAACTTTGATACAGAGAGGTTTATGGGTGACATAAATGTCATGTCTGAGCCTGAGGTTCAGGTAGTCTTGTACTCACGTATAGACTAATTTAATGCTGTAGTAAATAGACACGCTCCATTCAAGAGGGTTCGCATTAAGGACAGAGTCACACCATGGTTCAGCCCTGGGTTCTCTCCATTGTTTAGGGATAGGAATGAATGAATTAATGAAAACTTTATTTAACAGATTGCAGAATGGGTACAATACAGTACGGCTCAATACACACAATTGTTAAGGGGATGCAGACCAGAGAAAGACGTTTGTCTTGTTTACATCAGGGTCTTGTGCTCGGCGCTCTGGTGACTCAACACTGGCTTGCCTTTCATCTCACTATATGTCTTGTGTGTGTATGTATGTGATGAATAAACCTCTTGAATCCTTTCGTCAGATTAGGAACAAGTGTACAAATGCTGTAAGAAAAGCAAAAACAGACTATTACATTATTCTAGTTACAAATGCATATTCTAATCCTGCAATATTTTGGAATGCAGTAAATGTAAACAAAAACAAATCCTCCAATTCCCCTCCCACCCATATTTAATTCAACAACCATGAGATCTCTGATAAGAATGCCATCTGTCAGTTATTTAACCAGCATTTTGCTGAGACAGGACTTCTTTTTGGCAGACATATAACTGGGTCTCTTTCAGCTGCTGCAACTGATAGTCGGGGTCAAATGTCTCCTCATTGAAATTTTTCTCTCATCCCATTTACACTTGATGAGGTTTATCACGTAGTAGTAGCATTAGACAACTGGTGAAGATGGCCTGGAGCAGTGGTCACCAACCTTTTTAAGCCCAAGATCACTTTTTTTTTTGGTGGAGGCAAGATCTACCTATTGAAGCGTTGAGAGAAAAACTCAGCCAAGATTGTACTTTAAACTAAATTACTTTTATTTGCCTGTATTCTAATTACATGCAATGCTTTGGTCCAACATTAAAACGTCAAAGTAGAACTGTAATATGTACTTTTTCAGTCAGTGCTAAGTGCAGTCATCTTATGCAGCATCACTTTTCACATCAAAACAAAAGTAGAACTGTAATGTGGACCTTCTCCTATTAACATTGCCAAACATATTTACAATTAGCATTTTATAAAGTAGAACTGTAATATGTACTTTCTCAGTCAGTGCTAAGTGCAGTCCTCTTATGCAGCATCACTTTTCACATCAAAACAAAAGTAGAACTGTAATGTGGACTCATATTATTAACATTAGAACATGCTAATTGTAAATATGTTTGTCAAAGTAGAACTGTAATATGTACTTTCTCAGTCAGTGCTAAGTGCAGTAATCTTATGCAGCATCACTTTTCACATCAAAACAAAAGTAGAACTGTAATGTGGACTCTCAGGGAAAGATTTTTTTTTTTTTTCATTTTTTTTCCGGGAAATATCTACAGGGAAGGTCTCAAAGATCGACCAGTCGATCGCGATCGACGGGTTGGTGAATGGTGACCACTGGCCTGGAGGCTTACTTGATCAAACTGGCTGCTCTAGTTATTACTGAGCAGTTGACTTGCATATTTAATATCTCTGTTGCCTCTGGTAAGCTTCCTCCTTGAGTGGAAATCGGCTAGCGTACTCCCACTACATAAGGGCGGTGAGAGAGTTAATTTAGTATAGACCCATCTCTGCCCTTTTTGGCAAAAGTATTGAGTCACTAGTAAACAATCAGTTCAAACATTTTCTTTCAATTAACTCAGTGCTTAGTAGGGGCAGGCACGTGCACACATAGAGGCCAAGGGGTGCTTGAGCACCTGCCTTTTTGAGCCTCATCAAAAAAGTGCCCCTTTTTATTTTTTTTTATTTTTTATTTTTTTTATCGTTACGCATATAGACTGCCCTTCCAACTGAAAAATGTCAGGATAGAATCAAAATATTAGGTAAAGAGGGAGAGATGCCCCATATTCCATTGCAGTTTGCACGGCCTCCTCAGCGTGCCTCTCCGTGGATCTATATATTTTATGCATAGCGTGGGTGGTGATGATGATGATGATAGAAACCGCTGTGGCGCATACAGTTGAATGCTGGTATTACACTCATTGAGGGACACGAAGAAGTCAAGTCCGATGGGATTTGGGAATCTCAAATACAAATCGGGATTGGAATAAAAAATGCATTTATATTAAACAATACAGAATATACAGCACTATTTTATCACCAAAACCCCCCAAAAAGCATAAAAAGGGGGCCCCCCACCCGAAAAGGGCCCTTAAAAATCGTGCTTGCGCGCTCGGATAATATATACACACAAGTGTAGTGCCCTTTTCAGCCTTTGAGCACCTGCCCCTCTAAAGTCCTGTGCACGTCCCTGAGTAGGGGTGTAACGATTCCACCTCACAACGATTCGATTCGATTACGATTCTTCAGGCAACGATTCAATGCATCATGAAATCTCTTCATTTGATCACGATTTGATTCGATACATTTTCTATCAGTTAATTCCCCAAAACATTTTGAATACACAAATGTGGCTGGGGGAACTGATTCACTCAGCATGAATGGACTATAGGTCAATAAAAACAATACACACAAAAAACCATTAAAAAAAATAATTTTTTAATTTTGATTAATTTAGATTATAATCGATTCTAACATATTCAAATCGATGCATCGAATCGAACACATTAGAATCGATGCATTTCGATTAATCGATGCATCGTTACATAGTGCTTAGTCCTCATCAGTCTGGTTTTAGAGGGTTAAAAGCCTAATTGTATTTTTTATTTAGTTAATAAATGTCTTGTTGTAATTCCTTATATACCTAATGTAGCGCATCTTCTTGAAGCAGATTCAGCTTTTTTTGCTCTGATTTGACTTCAGTTTAATTGCATTGTTATACTGTTCACATGTGTGGTGCCATCAGTCATATATAAGTAAAGATAAAGTTTGAATGACTTACTGAACTGGTTTAATTTCACACCACACTGCTTGTTTGTTATTTCAGCACCAGGCACTGTCCACCGACTTTTTTCATGTTGAGCAAGCGCTACATTGCACCTCGCTGCCTACCTGTTATTCACTCTCAACACGGATAAAACAAAGTATAATAAGCATTCTTTAGGTTGTGGTAGTTTCTCTATTTGGACATTATAGCTAACATCTAGCCTAGTTGGCCAGAATAATTTTTTATTTAATTCTTTTGAAAATAATCTGAGGGGCCAGATATTATTGCTGGCGGGCCAATTTCGGCCTGCGGGCCGCCTATTGCTGACCTGACTCTAGTGCATCTAGGTTTTGGCAGTAAAGACAATGGTGTAACGGTCAGGAGGACACAGGAATGGATTCCTGAACTGTATTCGTGGTCCAGCAGGATGTATTTGCACAGTTCAATATTCGGTACACATTCCTTTAGCGGTTGTTGAGAGTAAATTAGTTTGATTATGGCCCCTATGATGTCATCTATACCTGCATCACTGTACATATTAATACTATAACTCTTTTAGACTATCACAACTGCAAGCAGGCAGGCTACACAGTATATGACTATATACTGACGGACTATCTATATACTGAAAAGACACTTTTTATGCCACTGTGCATGGGAATTAATATGAAATGCTGATGTGAATGTCTCTTTCCTCTGAATAAAAAAATACTATAACTCTGTACATGCATCTAATTGGCACTATTACTCAGTACAAATTTATATAATATAGACTCAGTTTAATCACCTGTACATTGTATATTACTATTGCACTTTACTGTTATTTGTGCACTCTGGTTGGATGCCAAACGTCTTTTTGTTGTACTGTACTGACGATACATTTTTATCTAAATCTAAATCTCATAGTTAAGCCCCGGGGGGGGGGGGGGGGGGGGGTGTACAGGCATGGGCAGGGTAATAGAATGTAGTAAATACATGTAGGCAATAGAATGTAGGCAATAGAATTATAGTACAACTAAAAATAAGCAGTGTAATAAACGGTATAATTAACTCTGAATATGAGAATATGAGCAAGTAAACAGTGTAATCAAAGGTGCAGATGAGGGTCTGTATGCCCTATCTGTTATATTATATGTTATAATAAATAAGGTTGTCATGGGGCTATCCCATGCCCTATAAGTAGGATGCGTCATTCACACACCACTCTATGTATAATAACATCTTGCTGGCAAAGAATTGTGGATTGTGTTCTCTGAGTTGTAATGGTTGCCCTGGCATTTCATGCTAGCCAAACATTTAGCTTAGGCTTTTGGCATTGTTTGTATCTTACATGCTGGTATGCTGGTAAACCCCATGCACAGCAGACAAACACATTCTGTTGAATAATAACATGTTATGTTTATTTAAATTGTTTAGCAAATACCCTGTTTTGTCTCTGTGCTCACACTTGGTTCATTGTAGAATCTCTGGCTGCCCAACCAGAACTGGGAGAGGCCAAAGCCTTTTCTGGAGGGGGGATCCGGAAGGTACCAAGTGTGGTACAGAGGGGGGTTTTCATAATGAGAAGGGAATAGACTTATGAAGTGCCCTAAACACCTTTAGTGTTTTGTGATGGTAGGTCAGTATGGAGTGATGTATCCATGTTGTACAGAATTATTTAAGGTGTAAAATAATGTCTGTATTGCTTAGGGGTGTAAAGATACTCGTATCCGTACTAGGGGTGGGGAAGAAAATCGATACGTAGTAGTATCGCGATACTTTGCGATACAGGGACGCCAAGTATCGATATTTAATTATTTATTAAAAATTTCGTTTTTTTCTTTTTTGTATAAGGAAGTTGCATTCAGATTGGAATATGACTGTAATACAAACAGTTCAGTTTGTCAGGTACATGCAACACAGATTACAGTGTTTACATCTGTCTGCTTGAGAAAATACCATGTTCTGCAATAAAGATGATTGAAGTGAGATAAACAGACTGAACTTTATTTGATTAGATAAAACATGTTGACAAAGTTTTACTTTGCAGTTGAAAAAAGGTAATAAATCTCAATATATTAGGGATGTCCGATATTATCGGCCTACCGATATTGGCATTAAAATGTGATATCGGAAAATATCTGTATCGGTTTTCATACTTTTTTTTTATTTATTTTTTTAAACATTTCTATAACCTTTATTTACCCAGGCAAGCAAGTAAGAACAAATTCTGATTTTATTTATTGTCAAAAGTATGCATAATGTTATGTTATTTCTTTATTTCATTTCTTTATTTCAGATCCCCATTAGTCACTGCCTCAGCAGCGACTATTCTTCCTGGGGTCTGGATCCAAACATATAAAATTAAACAAGAATAATCAATAAACAACATAAAAACAAAACAAATATCAATAAAACACCAATAAAATATACAAACAATTATAGAACATTAAACCAATTAAAATCAGACATACAACCAAATATGTATGCCAAATTTTCTAATATAGAACAAAAACAAATATCAATAAAACAACAAATATCAATAAAACAACAAAGACAACAAAGACAACAATAACAAATATCAATAAAACAACAAATATCAATAAAACAACAAAGACATCTCAGAGCAAACTAAAATGTGCTCAAAAACAGCACAACATTCCATACACTCATACTCTAATACTCATAACCACTAGACAAACACATTCCAAAACAACACATAACCCAACACAAGAACCCATTCATTAGACACAGATTAGACCTAACCAAAATCAACCTCTTTCTGCATTACAGCCACTCGTAGTCTCCTCTTGAATCCCACCTTACTGGTAATTGAAACCAAATATTGTGGAAGTCTATTCCAGTAGGACATTGCCCTGTACATTACAGTTTTCTTTAAGGCTTCAGTTCTGGGTCTCGGCAGGGCGAACCGACCCTTCAAGGCTTGTCTAGTGCCATAGCCATGACCATCACTAATAAGCACCAGCTGCAAAAAGAGGCACACAGGTTTATGCAAAGTATAAATATTTCTCATAAACAAAATAAGACTACACACTAGTCTCTCATTGACTCTCATCCATGACAGTTCCTTGTGCATTTTCTCAACACTGTTTCTAATTGAGCTATGCAATGCAAGTCTTGCAGCTCTATTTTGAGTAAGCTGTATTTTATTTAAATCTTGTTTGGATGCATTTGACCAGATTGCTGGACAGTAGTCCAGATGTGACAAAACTAGTGATTGTATGACTTGCTTGGTAGCTGTGTCTGTTAAAAAATAGGCATTCCGTCTAATAATTGAAATACTTCTGCTCATTTTTGTTACAATATTGTTAATGTGAGTTGACCAAGAGAGTGTTTCATCTATTATAACTCCAAGCAATCTGGCCTCCTTAACTTGCTCAATATCTGCACCCTGCAAAGAAATATTTAATCTGTGATTCTCTCTCTGAGCATGCTTTGAACAAATAATTAGACATTTTGTTTTGGATGCATTTAGTTTCAGCTTATTTACCGTGACCCATTCAGAAATCTGCATTAACTCGCTTTGAAGAAGACTGCTGAGGTCTTTGGCATTGCTTGCCGAAGCATATATTGTAGTGTCATCTGCATAAATGGAACTGCTTGCATTTCTTAAACTTTGTGGCATATCATTTACAAATATTGAATATAATAATGGTCCAAGGCAACTTCCTTGAGGAATGCCACATTGTAGCGTTTTAAAGCTTGATAAAGTTCCATTAAACAGGACACATTGTTGTCTCATGAATAAATAACTTTTCATCCAGTTAGTAGCTGAGTGTTTGAAACCATAATCAGCTAGTTTTGTAAGCAGCAGTTCATGATCAATGAGATCAAAAGCTGCGCTAAAATCTAACAGTACTGTACCAACTAATAATTTACAGTCAATATTTCTTAGCCAATCATCAGCCAATTGTGTAAGTGCTGTGCATGTTGAATAGCCTGGTTTGTAAGCATGTTGAAAGTCAGAATTTATGTTATTAAGGGAGAAATAATTTTGAATTTGTTTGAATGCAATTCTTTCCATAAGTATACCTAAAACAGGTAAAATACTGATTGGCCTACTATTTGGTCCAGTGAATGATTCTTTTCTATTTTTTGGTAGAGGAGTGACCTTAGCTACCTTCCATATTTGCGGATAAATTCCTTCCTTAAGACTCAAATTGAATATATGACATATCGGACCAGCAATACTTCCAGCTGATAGCTTCACAAGTCTACTGTCCAGATTGTCGTGACCAGAGGGTTTGTCACATTTCAATTCAGACAATAACTTTTCAATTTCTGAAAGATTTGTGACCAAAAATTCAAATTCACATTCTTTGTCCTTCATGATCTGACTTTTTATAATTGAATCTGATAAGTTACCCTTAATTCCACAACAAGACATATGTAATGTTAATTACCTGAAATTATTACATTTTGGGGGGGGGGGACCCTGCATATATCGGTATCGGTTGATATCGGTATCGGAAATTAAGAGTTGGACAATATCGGTATCGGTAAAAAAGCCAATATCGAGCATCCCTACAATATATCGCAATATTAACACTTTAACTGCCAGAAGACGAGTTTAGGCGTCCTTCCCCGCCATGCTCAAGTTGCCGAAGACGCCGTAACTCGTCTTTGATATCAATATTTCAAAAATCTGTGATCGGATTCATATTTCCCATCCGCTGGCCTGAGACCCACCAAAAAGCCCCACTGAACCCTCTAGCGGTTCAAGAGCGCCATCTGGTGGCCGATCGGCGCAATCGCCAAACAGGAAGTTACTTGGACGATGTGCTGTTCACCCATATTACTTCCGGGCACTCGGTATAGGTTCCGGCACTCTAGCTCGTCACAATACATAGCGATCCGTTGCCAATAACTCGATAAACAACATGATTTGGACGTATATACTATTTGGACGTATATACTATTATATTACATAGTACTACGACTATGCTGGGAGTTCTC
The DNA here is from genome assembly GCF_963971535.1 of Notolepis coatsorum. NCBI lineage: Eukaryota > Metazoa > Chordata > Actinopteri > Aulopiformes > Paralepididae > Notolepis > Notolepis coatsorum. The sequence continues at coordinate 2,392,439 of NC_140171.1, forward strand.
ACGCTGTCACATTCCAAGCATTCCAAAATGGCCGCGCCAGTGTTGTTGGCTGCTTGTCATCGCTTGCTGTTGCTCCTAATTTGTTCGTTTGTCCTCGCTCTGTTTGTACCGTCGTATGTGTGTGTTGTACACGGCATTATCGTCTATGATCGGCAAACTCTACTGAACATTCGACCCTCTATATGCACCCCGGACGCCAATGGCGGGAATACTCACCGCTGCCTGTTCTCACGTCTTCCTGAGGGAGTATGGGCTCCGCGCTGCCCCTGTTACCGGAGGAAGCGATTCAGAAGGCGGGGTAAACGTGCAGGTAACTCGGTTAAGCTGAGAAGCCTTGCCGGTTCCCGTTCTCCTTCTCCACCGAGCCATCTCCTCCAGCTCTACGACGATGGACCCGATCAGCGCTCTTACTACATCCACAGACGTTCCCTGGAGCCGAGATACATCTCACTTCGCGCGATTACACTTAACGTAAACCTGGATGGGCTGCCGATGGCGGGGATTCCCCCCAGGCCGCGCGCGAAACGCGGGGGGGTAGTCTCTGACAACCTCCGCCCGCTGGTGTGGATACCCCCGTCATCGGATCATACCATCACTGCTGCCCCCGACCCAGTTGAAGTGAAAATGGCTCTGATCAACGCGAATCACATCTCCAACAAAACATTCGTCTTAAATGACTTTGTGATCAAAAACGGACTGGACTTCCTACTGCTAACTGAAACCTGGCTAACCGTTGGCGAGTTTGCGCCTCTCGTTGAATTATGCCCCAATGACTGCAATTTCTTCAGCGCACCCAGATCCTCCGGACGAGGAGGAGGTCTGGCCGTGCTGTTTAAAAAAACCTTCAACTGCCGCGCTCTCAACTGTGACAATTTCTCCAGCTTCGAGGTACAGTTGATTATGCTAGACTTGGACTCTCCCCTCCTAATTGTTCTTGTGTATCGACCGCCAAGTAGTAAGAACTTTATTTTACAATTTTCGGATTTTATCTCTACTATTATGTCAAAGCATGACAAAGTTTTGATCCTTGGAGACTTTAACATTCATGTATGCTGCCCTTCCAAGCCTATGGTGTCAGACTTTTTACATCTGATTGACTCGTTTGGTCTCTCCCAGCTCGTCACTGACTCTACCCACAGGTTGGGCCATACACTAGATCTAGTGTTAACATCTGGTTTTCCAGTGTCCGGTTTAATCACAACAAATGCATGCTCATCTGATCATCTTGCTGTTATGTTTACCTTATCTCTGTTACTCCCCACACCCAAACCCCTTCCCCCTGCACGTCTCTCTCGCAACATTAACCCCTCGACTGCCAGTAAGTTCTCCACTGCCTTCATAGCTGCCCCTAACACCTGCACTATTGAAGCCTCTCCCTCCCATCTTAGCACTGAAGAGCTTACATCCCTTTTCAACACCACCTGCCTCTCCACTCTAGACTCTGTAGCCCCCCTTAGACAGAAAAAACCTAAGCCTAAAGGGCAGCCCTGGCTCAATGATAACACCAGAGCCCAGAGAAAAGAGTATAGGAAGGCAGAGCGGAAGTGGAAACGTGACAAACTTCAAGTTTCACTTGAAATGCTTAGGGACAGTCGCATTAACTACCAGCTAGCGGTTAAAGCGGCGAGAATCACATATTTTTCTGACCTCATCAACAATTCCCACAACCCCAGGACCCTGTTCACTACCATCAACTCTCTCATTAGCCCCCCCCCCAGCACCTGCCTGGATGTGTCCCCAGCTAAGTGTGAGGAATTCTCAAATTTTTTCACCACCAAAGTTGAAAATATCAGAAGGAACATCTCACCCCCCACACGTAATGTAGCTGTCCCTCTGGTCTGCTCATCTACACTGACCTGCTTTCAGCCCATCAGTCTACTCACCCTCACAGAGATAGTTTCCTCTATGAAACCTGCAACCTGCCCCCTTGACACTGTTCCCACTGCTCTCCTGAAACAGGTTTTTCACACAACCGGTCCCAGCATCCTCTCCATTATTAACAGCTCCCTGGCAACTGGTACTGTTCCATCCTGCTTTAAACATGCAGTAGTCCAGCCCCTATTGAAAAAACCAAACCTTGACCCCACCCTGCACAGTAATTACAGGCCCATTTCCAAGCTTCCTTTTCTGTCAAAAATACTTGAAAAGGTTGTTCTGTGCCAATTGTCTCCCTACCTGCACCAGAACAGCATCCTGGAGACATTTCAGTCAGGGTTCAGGACTGGCCATAGCACAGAATCAGCCCTCCTTAAAGTGTCAAATGACCTACTCCTCGCCGCTGACAACCGTGACTGCTCTATTTTAATGCTGCTTGACCTCAGTGCAGCCTTCGACACTGTTGATCACACCATTTTATTAGATCGTCTCCAACATGGGGTTGGTGTCAGTGACACTGCATTAGCATGGTTTTCCTCCTATCTCACAAATAGAAGCTTTGCTGTCAACATCGCCAACTGCTCCTCCCCCTCAACCTCCCTCTCCTGTGGGGTCCCACAAGGGTCCATCCTTGGCCCGATCCTGTTCTCCCTTTACATGCTACCCCTTGGTCCAATCATTCAGAAGCACAACATCTCTTTTCACTGTTATGCTGACGACACACAGCTTTATGTTTCCCTGAAACCCAACAACCAGTCTCTACTTAACAGTCTCATATCCTGCCTGGATGATGTTAAATGTTGGATGGCACAAAACTCTCTACAACTAAATCAAAACAAATCCGAAATAATCCTCTTTGGTCCCCCAGACGCTGTCACCACCCTTACCAACAGCCTTGGCAACCTGTCCTCCCTGGTCAAGCCGTATGTCAAGAACCTAGGTGTCATTTTTGATCCACAATTTAAATTTGACAGACAAGTAAACTCAGTGGTAAAGGCATGTTTTTTCCAACTACGCACCATTGCCAAACTCAAAGCCCTTCTCTCCCCTGCAGACCTTCAGAGAGTCATTCACGCCTTCATTTCATCTAGATTAGACTACTGCAACTCCCTCTATATAGGCATTAACCAGTCTTCCCTGTCCCGCTTACAACTGGTACAAAACGCTGCTGCCAGACTGTTGACCGGAACCCGCAAGAGAGACCACATCACCCCTGTCCTTGCCTCCCTTCATTGGCTCCCAGTACGCTACAGGATAGATTTTAAGGTTCTCCTATTTGTTTTTAAAGCCCTTAATGGTCACACACCCTCCTACATCTCAGACCTCCTATCCCCCTATTCCAACACCAGGTCCCTCAGGTCAGCCGATCAGAGGCTCCTGACAGTCCGGAGGTCTAACCTCAAGCTCAGGGGGGGCCGTGCCTTTGCTGTCGCAGCCCCTGAACTGTGGAACAGCATCCCCACCTCCATTAGGCTCGCCCCCTCGATAGATGCCTTCAAATCGAGGCTCAAAACCCACTTCTACCTACTAGCCTTTCCCGTTCACTGACTCATGCCCTGTTTTTCTATGTGTTTGCCTGTGTGCCCTCCCATAAAACGGAGTGTGATTGTTGTCTATATGTATCTTATGGATTTATGTATTTACCCTCTGTACAGCACTTTGGTTGACACGCGTCATGTGAAATGTGCTTTATAAATAAATTTGATTGATTGATTGATTGATTATACAAGCTGGAAATGGACCGGATATTTTTACATCCCATAATGGAAAACTGTCTACCCCACGCTGATCGCCCAACGGCCCGCGGAGACTGGGGTGAGTTTTAGCGTGTAATATTTCCGTGTTCGACACTAACTGCTATGATGAACATTTGACCCACATTAGATGAATGGTATAACGCTGCCCACGGAATTATAAACGCCCCCTCGCCCATCCGGTCAACATCAGATGACGTGTAGTAACTTCCAGAAGTCCGTCCAGTTGGATTTTCTTATATCGCGCAGATTGCTATCAAACTGTATTTGATCATCAATATAATGCATTTGGGGCTATAAATCACGTTCTGGAGAAAGCTGCAGAAAGAGATGAAAACATACTTATACTTTAGATCATATTTTAGTATGAATATGTGAATGAAAAAGTTTAACGTTCATACACCCTGAACAATACATATAGGACATTGAATGGGCCCTAATAATGGCAATTTAGCAATAGAATTTAAAAAGTTATAGCCCTGCAAAGAAGGGGAACTTCTCCATAGACAAATAGAGCTGGCAACCTATGGTATATCATGAATTTAGCCTTAGGCAATCAAAGTGTTAATATCGCAATCCATACCGAATCCGTTTCAGTGTGTACCGTACCGTACCGAACGGTTGTGTAGTGTACCGAACAAATACAACGGTATGTTAACCACTAACGACTGCCCACTGGGGGCTGTTTTTTTCACAATCTAATATAATTATTATTATATATATATTTTTTACAAGTCTATTACAGGAAAAAAATTATTTAACATTTCTATTGTACATTTTCCATCTTTTTTTCTTTTTTTCCCTTCATTTCCCCTTCCCCTCCCTGATTCCCACCCCATCCCCCCCACACCGAGGTTGTTGACAAACGCATCTGCAAAACATACAAACACATAGCATAGATGTTGCTGGGAAAGACACCAACAACAATATCAATCCGACCCATCTGCATTATGCACAATTGTTTAGATAAAAAGAGATAAAGAAAAAACGATACAAGTCTATTATTAATTTCAATATAGAATATTTGTTAACAGCCCTACAAGTAAAATTAGTTACTGCACACTACATCACCCGTGAGTGGAACATGGAAAGCCAAACTTTCCCCCACTGTACCGAAAACCCGTACCGAACCTTGACTTCAAAACCGAGGTACGTACCGAACTGTGGTTTTTGTGAACCGTTACACCCCTAGTATTGCTTAATTGATTGATTGTAATTTGGGTTTGTCTCTGTAGGAGGAGCTTCCAGGATAAAGCCTGGGATAGAAGATCCTCTCGGGGGGAAGAGAAAGTAGAAGGAGAAGTAGAAGCAGGCTTGGAAGAGAGACACAGCCTTGCTGGAACTAGTTCTCATAGCCAAGGGCCTAGTTGTTGTGTGATATTTAGTTTGTATGTAAAGTTGAATAGTTTTGTATTTTTGCTCTTATTTTCAAATGGAATTTCTTTATATGTAAATGCTATGTTATTGTAATTAGTTTGGCTGCAGCCTGTTTTTCCACTGGTGAACAAAAGAAGAGAAAATAAAAACAAACCACCGGGTGTTGACGACCTTCCTCAGACTCTATTGTTCCACCGCTTGGCCACATCCTAACAATGGTCAATAACAAATAAATATACAGTGATATAAACAGTTACCATCCAACAATCTAAATATACCGTGATAAACATTTTATATCCATACCCACCGGGTGGCACCCCCCCCATATTGTATCACTTGTGCTATAAGCTTTGAATAAACTATTTTTCTTTTTCTTTTTATATATTTGTACAGAAAGACGGCAGACACTGAAGTCAAACGCCTGATGGAAGAAGAAGCTGAGGACAAGGTGCAGGAGAGGAGGACAGAAGAGAGGGATGATAACATGGAAGGTCCTCCTACTAAAGAAAACACGGATGAGTCAGCAGAAGGGTGAGAACGCTCTTTCATCTCAAGATAATCTGTTGATATCCTAGAGTTCCATAGTAAGTACCTTTTTATTCCTAAAGCACATTTTAAACAAAGTGATGGCACTATAAATAAAACACAGTAAAAACATGGTAAAAAAGAAAGCAATACATATACGACAAATACGATTAAACAAGTACGTTTACAAGTAAATATACAACATGAAACCGAGTAGGTGTGAGATCAGACTATCCAGGCTAAAAAAGCCCAGTTTAAAAGCTAAAAGGCCTGGCAAACAGGTCTGCGATCAGGTAGGTTTATACCATCAGACCGGGGGAGGACCGAGCCCTCCGACCCTCCCTAATGGAGGGATACCCTCCCTATTGGAGGACGGGAGGGAGACGGATCCGACCGTGCGAAGAGGAACTCAAGCAACTCAACGCACAGGGTGAGCAGATCGTGGCTTGACCCCACGACTACGCACACGCACAACCCGCATGCCACCAGGGAACGAACGGAAGGAACAACCCTTGTTACTGCCCCCAAAATCACGGGGTCAAGAGCAACTCAACCCCGTGGCAAGGCCGTAGCAGCGGAGCGCGAAGGAAGACCCAGACCCACTGAAGGGACTGGATCCCCTGGAAAAAGGGGGGCCCGGAGAGGTCAATGACGCCAGGCATCAAGACCCCACCAGGCGGTCACTTAGTGACACCGCCCCCCACATCGCCAGCGTATTCGGACAGGGCCCCTCCAAGAGCGGGCCCTTTCCCCCAATAGTACACCGCCTGGCACACTGACCCTGCAACACAGGCAGTCAGCATGGCCGTAAACCATTCAAAAGGTTAACCAACGGAAGCAGGCAGCGCACCGGGGAAACCAGGCAACAGGCTGTAGACCCGAGCCTGGAGCACTGCGGACGAGACAGGCGCCAAAGGGGTCAACTGAAAACAGCCCCCCCGGCGGAAGGGGCGTATGCTGGCGTTGTTGCGCACCATGACAAAGCCTCCATCAAAAAAAAACCACCCAGAGGGGTCGAGGCAGAGAAGGCTGACACGATTGGCAGACGTCATGAACGTGCAGGGGCACACTCAACCGGGTAACCCGGGAGTTGACTCTGCTCCAACACACCAGGGAATCAACCACCATCTTGGTACCACATACGGTGATTGTTCCTATAACCCCTCAAGAAAAAAGGGTTATCCCAGGCCTACGGTTTCAACGAAACATTACTTCGGACCGGGCCCGGCGGCTCGGGAAGCACACAGGGTTACCAGAGGAGGTCCAGAAGACCACCCCAACAGCCCCCTCTTCGCCATGCATGAGAGGAGCGAAAGAAGGAGAACCAGACCCTTATAATAGTGCCAGGTACAACGTGTACCCAACAAAGGGTCTCCATAACGCCTAACCCCGTGACACCCGGGCCGACCCGGCATTTTTCCCCCCGAAAAAAGCACAAGTCCCTCAGGGTACCAGAACAGCACATCCCCGGCGGACAACGGGTTAACTAACCTGGACCAGCGCGACCAGAACCAGTCCCGTGTCCTAACCACGCCGACATGCCCACTCCAGGAGAGGGGGCAGGTATGCGTGTTGATCTAAAACATGAAAAGAGGGCGCCACCCAGACGGTCCTATTTATACCGCGCTCAGTGGCCCACCCCAAGGGCGTGAGACCCCTCTACTATGTTCTGATCTATTCCGTTAACATCCCCCAGATATGAATGAGAATCCGTCGAGACCCAGTAACAGGCTCTCGGAAGAGGAAATAATCCCACATCCCAGTTGCCCTATAAAAACGCTGTTTTAACAACAAGCAACCAAGGCGTACTAGCCTCCCGCATGATTCTTAACAGAAACACCCCGAGCCAGCACTATGTATGCGTCGGGACCCAAAACATATCAATGGACAGTCTAACCAGACCCCACATTGATCCTTCAAGGCGCCTGGGAGAACGACAAGAAGGTTGTCGTGCTTCATATTCTCCACTCTTTTTTATTAAAAAAGAAAAACACCGACTGACATGAATCCCACGTGACGCAGCCGAGGGTAAAAATTGTTTACATTTTTACATCCCGCCACCTTCACCACAGAGGAGAGACGGAACTCCTCAGAGAGACTTCCCACGTGAGCCATAGATTGAAAAGTCACGGTAACATTGAGTCATGTGACCAACCGACTCAAGTTACACGTATATCGAGCGTAGTAGAACAGTAAGTTCCTACGCTCTGCCCCGACAACTTGACAACAATAGACCGTACATATGGGTCTAAACTCACGGAAGCCGGCGTCTAATAGAAACGAGCCTAGTGACGTTTGTTATGACGGGGGGAAACCCAAGACTCAATCGCCTGTGATAGGTGCGGAGTCTGGGAAACCCTTCCCCCCCCCCCCCCCTGTGCCAAGCTGCCTAACAGCTTGACCCTGACCGAATGAAAAGAGAGTCCCAGAAACCCCCTGACCAATCAGAAGAGGGAAGGAGGGGTTTATCCGGTACCCCCTCGCAAGCCCAACCCTCGCATATGACAACAACAGCCATATGATACCTTCAGTAGCAATGCCAATGGATAGCGCAAGCTAATCCAATGCACGCTAGCCACAGACGCATCTGTGAACAGGGTTTATAGCAAGGCCAAGTTGTGTGTGTGTGAACCCGACACCCGTATCTATGTTGTAAGACACAGAAAATCTGATAGAGAGAGAGCGGCTGAGCTGTGATACGTTTTCATAAGAGCATTACTGCAAACCAACACAATAGTGTTGCAGCTCAATATCACTGTTTAAGCAACAGAGCACACAACTAACCTCTACCTTTATGTGAAGATTCAGGTCGAGGCAGAAAAAACCCTTTTTCAACCGAGTGTAGGCTGCAGGCCTTGCTTAACCTCTAACATGAAGTAACGTCTAGCCCTCCTATCAAACCCATACTAGCGAAAGATTCACACGTTGCATCCCCATCATATGTTTGGTGAATAAACACACAGTTTGTTAACAAAAAATACAGTCCCTCCTTAGGAGGGACTCTTTATTTTTCAACAAATCATAGTGGGGCCGGGAAGGGAACAGGGGGGGACCACACAGGGAAAAAGTCAACTGAACTTTAGCAACGCCTGCCACGAGCCGTGTGGAGCCCCGGAGGGACGGTAAACGATCGGCGGCTGGTCTCGACGATCCCTACCGTCACCTCCGGGTGTAGATGGGCCGGCTGCAGTGGCGGAGGCGCCCTCTCTCCTCCTGGCCTTCTTCGCCGAAGGTCCAGCAGTGGCGGTGGTACTGTAGCAGCGGCGGCCATGGCGGAGGAACCGCAACGACGCGGCGGCCGTCTGACTCCACCGGCAACATCGGGCGGGGGGAAATGAGGCTGGAGCACGGAACGCTCCTCCTGCATCTCCCTGCAGGTTGAGGTCATCAGCTGCAGTGCCGACCCGAATAGTCCAGCCTCGGAGAGGGGTGCCGTCAGAAGGGGAGTCCTCTTCTTCTCCGGCACACGCGCCTGCTCCAGCCAAAGGTGGCGCTGGATCAGAGTGGCCAGGGCGCGCACTTTCCCAGTGGCTATAGCCTGCGGCTGAATCAGATGCAGGATGGCTCCTGCCGACTGGGCGAGCTGATCATGCTGTAAATCAGTCAGCTCCGTGCCGCCCGTCAATATCCCGGACATGAATCTCGCCAGCTGCGCAATGTTGGAAGTGGCAGCTAGAGATTGTGTCCCGGAGATAAATGACTGGTCACTCCAATACACCAACCGCCTCGCCGATTTCCCTTGGGGAACCGGCTTCCGTAACGGCTCCCACACCACCTCAGGACAAAGGAGCGCCGCCATCGGCCTATCAAGCCCTCCTTCATGCCGTCTACCAAACCCGCCACCCGCGTGACTTGCACGTAGGCGGGAGTAAGGCCCATGATGTCGGAGACCACCTGTCCCTGACGGACGTAGGCCGCCATTGAAGGGAAAAATGGGTAGACAACGTCCACCCCTCTCACCGGGCGATGTTGCCATAGATGACCTATGAGATCATCAGGGACAGGAACAGGCTGCGGCAGCGGCACGCCGTTTGTGACTGCCGCCGCCGCCATGAGCTCGGGGAACAAAGCACGCAGTTCCCCCTGCATACTTTCCCCCTCCGAGCCCGCGTCCCTCACATGCAGCAGACTACTGGTTAAGGAGCCACATTCTGATGTGGTTGATGGCAGGGCATCCCGCCGCCGAGTCGTAGGTTCTAACCCAACATCTGCGGACGAGGAACCCCAAGGAGACATCTCACCCCCCTCCAGTGTTACCTGGACGGGCGGGAGACATGTCTCCACCGGGCCTTCAAACAAGAACCCGTCCGCCTCTATCATGTAGTCCTCTGTTTCCATCGGCCATGTAGAGACAGACGCATCCTCATCCGGCTCCAGAAATTCACCAAAACCAGGCCGTTCGTGTCTGCAAGCCACCATCTTGCGACGGGAGCGAGCTGACGCAAAAAGTTTGCGTCTCAAATCCCCCGCAACCAAAGGCACCGGCCGCCCAACAGCGGACGACTCCCCGGAAGCAAAGGAACCAGAGCCGGAACCAGGCCATCGCACAGGAGACGGCACTGGTGCACCAGCTCCTTGGAGAGGCAAACTACCCATCGGACGCCTACCGGGCGTGGCTGCGGACCACGAGAGAGGCCTCAACCCCGCTCCAAGACGCACGACAGAGGCGGCAATGGAGAACCGCTGGTGAAGAGTGGCGTTGCGAGCGCGACCCTCCGAGGTAGACATTATGACTTAGCTTTTTTCTTATGAATATATGAGCGAAGAAAAAAGCAAGAAAAATTTAAACCGTATCAACTTTCTTCAACTAACAACCTTGTCAAGTGTGGGTATCTACTGAAGGCACTTCCTTGTGGTGAAAGTGAAGAAGGAGGCGAGTAGGTGACCACACACCTGCTTATGAAGGTAAGCAGATAGGGGTGTGGCCAGACAAATGTTGGTATGTAAAGGTACATTGTGGAATTTTTTATTCAGTGCTCGTGCACGAAGTGAAGTGCGTGCAGACTGACGCTGAGCGGAGCCAGAATGAAATAGAACCTGGTAAAAAGGTAGGTTTTTAACCTGGTAAACAGGTAGGTTATTAACCTGGTAAACAGGTAGGTTATTAACCTGGTAAACATGTAGGTGTCATGGTTTTTGCCTTATTTCACCTTTCTGTGAGGGACAGCTGTCTATTTTTGCTTTATTTCACCTCTCTGTGAGGGATAGCTGTCAATCCCTGTTCCCTGTGGTTAATTGCCTCATGCGTCGGCAGGTGTGTGGGCTTGATTGCACCTGATGCAGTGCAGCTGTGCCTATGGCCATGTGGAGTCTATTTAAGTTTGGAGATCGCAGTGTCAACTGCTTTTTCATTTACTAGTGTTGGCTGTCCTTTTGGTCACGCTCATTATATTGAAGTGTAGTCTGATCTCTGATTCAGAATTGAGCTTTATGGTAGTCATTCTTATTTTAGGCTACTCATGTGATTCTACACATAAACTCCCTTAGTGGAGGTTTATTGTTTTACTTTTTCCAATATAAACTCCTTTATTAGGAGGTGTCCTTGTGGCTTATTTACTTTTATACTATACCTCTTTATTGAGAGTAGTCCTGTTTTTTGGGACTTGATTTATTTTCTTAATTACTCACTTTGAGATTTCCACCTGTAAAGGTTGTTTTCGGTTGTTGAATTTTTTCCCTCTCCTAAGATATCTGCGTAAGCAGTCTAGTGGTTGTCCATTTTACGGATAACTTTAAGAGTCTGTTATCTGCTCATGACCCACACACACACAGCCCTTGATTGATTGATTGAAAACTTTATGAACAGATTGCAGAATGGGTACAGTACAGCTCAATACACACAATTGTTAAGGGGATGCAGACCAGAGAAAGACTTTCGTCTTGTTTACATCAGGGTCCCCCATTTTCAATTCATCAGGACATATATGACATACATGACATACAGATAGACAGTACTGCTACATCTATACATTTATGACATACCAGATTTGCAAATACAGTACTGTTTGTGATACAAAAATTGTCGAGAAAAGGGAGTATATACATTTGACGTAAAAACTGTACATTGGAGGAGGTGGGGTTGGGTGGGGGGGGGTTGGGTAGGAGGTGTTGGGGGGGGAAACACTGTACACCTGTACAAGCAAAACTGTACATTGGAATATTGACAACCATACTAGGTAATTTACTGTACATTGGAGGGGGTTGGGTTAGGATATTTACAGGGGCCAGTTTCTAATTGCAGTCACCCGTAGGTGTTCCTTGAGAGTGGTTTTGAAAGTGGGTAGTGATTCACATTCCTTTACAGCTTTAGGTAGGGCGTTCCACATTGATGTGGCATAATTGCGAAACGTGTTTAGTCCCTTGTTTGAGCCGAATCTGGGTTTAACATGATTTGTGGAGCTCCCTCTGGTGTTGTGATCGTGGTATTCACTGACCTTTGTGACCTTTGGGAAGTATTTTGACATGTACATGGGTACCTTGGTCGTGTAGTGTATCTTGTAGACCAGGCCCATTGCAAGTTGCTGTACTCTGTTGTCTACTCTAAGCCATCCTAGGTTGTCAAAGTGGGCAGGGGTGAGGTGGGTTCTAGGAGTAAGGTCAAGCAGTAGTCTGACCAGTTTGTTTTGAGATGTTTGTAATTAACAGGTAGGTTATTAACGTGGTAAACAGGTAGATTATTAACGTGGTAAACAGGTAGGTTATTAACCTGGTAAACAGGTAGATTATTAACCTGGTAAACAGGTAGGTTATTAACCTGGTAAACAGGTAGGTTATTACTATTAACCTGGTAAACAGGTAGGTTATTAACCTGGTAAACAGGTATATTATTAACCTGGTAAACAGGTAGGTTTTTACAGGGAGCACCTCACGGTCGCCCGTAGTCTTCAGTCTTGACTTGTATTCATGGTTATGTTTCAACTAACTGAGCGTCCCGCTCGAGCCTATTGGGAGATATTCGTCTTCCGAGCGCTTATTGCGCATGCCTTGAAAAAAATCCAGTTGCACCTGCATTCGCCCGTGGCCACGCCTGCTCCTGTGTTTCCTTAAAACACAGGGTGGGGCCACTCCTATGCCCATCTCGTTTTTTTCACGCGTGATTCTTGCTAGATGCACCTATCAGTCAGTGGAAACATTATGAAGAGGAAAGAGAAACTAAAGAACGTTGGACTACCGCCGGAATTCCCCCAGCCCCCGGGTTTTCCCCAGCGCGTCCGGATGGGATTTCGGCCCTACGCTGGACTTTCTTCAGATTCCCGCAGTGGACTGGCGAACGTCGCACGTTTTGCCCAGACATGGTAGAGTGGCACCCCGACCGGAAGCCGACGCCGAGGGGCGGTGTGGATGGAGAGAACGTTGAGAGCGGGGCTCGTGTTGCAATTTGCACACCCCCACCCTCCGTTTTTTGGGTTCTGAAACACTCTATTATCAGAGTCCACGGCAGCGGCAGCCCTGGCCGACGAGATTCAATCTCTGTTGGCGAAGCAGGCCATCTTTGCGGTCCCACGGAAGGACGCGATGAGTGGTGTTTACTCCCGATATTTTCTGGTGCCCAAGAAAACGGGGGGTATCAAACCCATACTGGACCTGTCCACGTTCAATCGCTTGATTGCGGTGAAAAGGTTTAGAATGTTGACCATCAAACACCTGTTATGCGCTGTCAGAGTGGGAGACTGGTTCACCTCCATAGACCTCAAGGATGCGTATTTTCACATCCCGATCTTCCCTCCTCACAGGAAATACCTGCGCTTCCTGTTTTAGGGAATAGCGTAGGAGTACCAGAGACTGCCATTCAGCTACTCTCTGGCCCCTCGCACTTTCACCAAGTGCTTGGAGACCGTGCTGGGACCAATGCGTCGTCAGGGAATACAAATTCTATTCTACCTGGACGACATTCTGGTCCTCAGCCGGTCGGAGGAGGTCGCCAGGTCTCACACCAGGCAGGTGGTCGAACACCTCACCAGCCTCGGTTTTGCTGTGAACTGGGAGAAGAGTACTCCTCTTCCCAGCCAACAGGTGGAGTACTTGGGCTTGATTCTAAGCTCAAGGTCTATGAGGGCAACCCTCTCAGAGCGGCGTCGAGAGGATATTCTCGGTGCGCTCAGGGGGTTCCCTCCTGGCAGGACAGTTACGGCGTGGTTCGTGATGCGCCTGCTCGGCCTGATGGCATCTGCTCACTCTGTGGTCCCGCTGGGCTCTTTACGAGGAGGATACAGGGGTGGTTTTTCAGTATGAAAATAGACCCTGTGAGAGGCAAGTGGAAGCGGCTGAAAGTCCCCGCTTCAGTGCTGGGGGACCTCGACCACTGGGGGGCGGGGGCCCTCACCGGCAGGGTCCCCATGGGCAGCAGGACATCGCACGTGACAGTCTTCTCCGACGCCTCCCTCACAGGATGGGTGGGGGACATGTCTGACCAAGGCGGTAGGAGGCAGCTGGCCTGCTCGGTCTGCCCTACATATCAATGTGTTGGAATTGAAGGCAGTGCTTTTAGTCCTCAAACGGCTCCGCCCTCATGTGGTGGGCGAGCACGTTCTAGTCAGGATTGACAGCACGACGTCGGCGTCATATATCAACAGACAGGGGGGAGTGCGCTCTCGCAATCTGCGCAGCCTGAGGGCTCTCCACATCCCCGGCAAGGAGAATGTGGGTGCAGATTTGATGTCACAGGGAGGTCCCCACCCAGACGAGTGGGGACTACATCGAGGCATAGTCAGACAGATCTGGTGCCAATTCGGGGAGGCCGTGGTGGACCTGTTTGCGAGCAGTCAGTCCTACCAGTGCCCCCTGTGGTTCTCAGTCAGTCGGAAGGACAACCCCCCTCTGGGAGTGGATGCTATCTATCTGATAGCCCAGCTGTTGGAGCGGGTATGTCAGGAGTGCAGGACTTTGATCCTGGTTGCGCCGGACAGGGGGTCAGCCGTGTGGTTCCCGGCCTTGATTCAACTCCTGGTGGCCCCGCCGTTGCCTGTCCCCTGGTCGCCACGGGCGCTCTCTCAGGCACGCAGCACGTTGTTTCGGCTGCCTGTCTTGGGGCAGCCTCTAATGGCTTGGCTGCTGAGAGGTTGCATTTAGAGGGGATGCGTCTTAACACAACTGTGATTAACACCATCCAGAATGTGTGCGCTCTGTCCACTACCGCGGTTTACGCAGGGAAGTGGCGTATGTTTCAGGAGTGGCGTGAGGCTGAGAGCCTGGACCCGGTATCATGTCCCCTGAACTCTGTTCTGTCCATCCTCCAGTCTATCCTGGATAGGCTGTCGGCCTCGACAGTGAAGGTGTATACCGCGGCTATATCTTCTTGTCATGTGGGCTTTGAGGGCAGAACGCTGTTCAGCCACCCTCTCATGAGACGGTTCCTGCTGGGTGCTTCAAGCCTGTTGAACGCGCTCTGTCCCCAAGCTGGGACCTCCAACTGGTCCTGGGGGGACTGTCCGTCCGCTGACTGTGTACCTTAGGCACACACAGGACCTCAGGGCTACCAGTCAACTGCTTGTCTGTTACGGTGACCTCAACACGGGTAAGGCGCTGTCCAAGCAACGCCTGTCACATTGGTTGTGCGAGGGCATTGCCCTCTGCTACACTTTGGCCGGACAGGTTCCCCCCGCAGGTGTCAGGGCACACTCCACTCGTGGAGTGGCAGCCTCTGCTGCCCTGCTTGGGGGGGCCTCAGTGGAGGACATCTGCGCTGTGGCCTCCTGGTCCTCCCTGGCCCCTTTTGTCAGGTTTTACCTCATGGACATGACTGGGGGTCTCCCAGACAGTCCTGAGTACCGGGACTTCTCCTGCACCCAGGCATCAGGTGGGCTAGCAGGAGTGTGTGGGTGTGGACCGCAGAGTGCGTTTTTCACACGCGGTCCCACTCACGTTGTGCGTCCTAGGGTGACTGATCCCTATTTCGCATTTTGGTCGGAGTTGACTGCGCCCCCCCCCCCCCCTCGTTAGGACGGGCGGGGGGACGGGACTCCCACTCCTCCCTGTTCGATACGGGGTCCTCAGGTGGTGCATTTGTCGTGGCTGCGCATCCACTCTCCCCTTTTGATCCCAATAGGCTAGAGCGGGACGCTCAGTTAGTTGAAACATAACGAAGGTTATCCTATAACCCTAGTTATGTGAATACTGACTGAGCGTCCCGCTCTTCACGCCCTGAGGACCCTTGACTGTTTTTTTTACGCGAGAAATTCAGACTCGGAAGGGCATAGGAGTGGCCCCACCCTGTGTTTTAAGGAAACACAGGAGCAGGCATGGCCACGGGCGAATGCAGGTACAACTGGAGGTGTAGTCTGACGTCACTGGTTGTTCCACCCGTATAGGGATTTAGCATTGGGAAAATGGATTATCGGCTATTGTAACAATTCTGCCGCATGAACATTGGCAAGCTTTCCATTTTTGCACAAAATGAGTTCCCTTCTACCACTAACATGATTGTTTAAGCATTTTTGGTTGAAACAAAGGTAGTTATAAGCTTTTTAATTTGTCGTAAAAAAAGAACTACAATTACCATTAGGCAGCCTGTTGTTCAGTACGCAGCCGCTATTGGCTGTCACCTTATCCCTGTCACGGGTCATAGTACCAAGCTAGCTAGCTAACGTTAACGTTACCCTGCTAAATGCGATTATGTAGCATTATGTCTACTGTCGTGAACCATTTTAAATCGGGGCATGTAGAGGAGTTTCGGGAACGAGTAAAATGTGCAGGTCCTCTTCTCAGACCTGTGGGGCAAAGCACTGCACGCATAATGCCGGCTAGCAAGCTAGCTAGCTACACGCCACGGCATGTTGATACGATAGTAGCCCCTTTCGTGACTGTGATGCACTCGGTGCATCACAGTCACGAAAGGGGCTACCACGATAGCTAACTAACGTTAGCGTTACAAGCTCAAACACCTTATAACTACTACTACTGTCGTGTCCATAAGTTCCCTGGCAGAATACTTTGTTTGTGAGGACAAACGTATACAAAGAGGAGAGAACCATTTTAAATCGGGGCATGTTAGGAGTTTCGAGAATGCCGGCTAGCAAGCTAGCTAGCTACTAACGTTATAAACTATACACAATATGTACAACGACACAATGATTTACATTAGTATTTACAGTGATTTAATATGCAGCGAAATAACGTTATACGATTGAAATTATAAATACAAATATGGTAACGTGGTTGTGGCTTTTACAAATAGTGGTTAGCTTTAGAGATAAATGGCTATGATCACGGAGCACTAGTGTTGGGTGAAACAGATACTAGCCACAGATTCAGGGTCAGTTATTTTCCCATTGTACGAATTGTTAAGCTTATGGAATGTAAGGGACATCTGATCCTAGGTCTGTGACTGACTACAGGCAAGAGGCAGGCTAAGCTGTGGTGACGTCAGTCAGCAGCGCGAAATGGTAGTGTAGTTTCTCAGTGAACGAAAACATTAACCTTGTTATTTTGCTACCTTTACGATTAATTGCGAATATTTTCACGTTGAGCTATAGATTGTGGATGAATACGCACAGAAAGGTACACCATGCCAACGTTAATGCTTTATTTATTGTGTGTTGAGAATGTGTTGTGTGTTGAGAATGTGTTGTGTGTTGAGAATGTATTGTGTGTTGAGAATGTGTTGTGTGTTGAGAATGTGTTGAGATTAGAATGTATTGTGTGATGGATTGTGTGTTTAGAATGTGTGTGAACTTGTGTGTTGAGAATGTGTGTTGTGATGTGAATGTGTTGTGTTGAGAATGTGTTTTGTGTTGAATGTGTTGTGTATTGAGAATGTGTTGAGAATGTGTAGTGTGACGAGAATGTGAGAATGTGTTGTGTTGAATGTATTGTGTGTTGAGAATGTGTAGTGAATGTGTAGTGTGACGAGAATGTGAGAATGTGTTGTGTTGAATGTATTGTGTGTTGAGAATGTGTAGTGAATGTGTTGTGTGTTGGGAACAGTGTTGTAGTACTCGAGTCCTGCACAGATTTTCAGGACTCGTGACTCGACTTGAGCACTGATGACTCAGACTTGGACTTGAGCATTGACTGCATTCGGACTCAGAAGGTGCCGGCAAGGACTCGGACTTGTTAATTGATAAATAGTTATTATTATTATTATATTTCTTTTGTAATGGGTCCTAATCATTTGGCATAAGATATTGATGGCTATATTAATACCATAACATTATTTAATTGTGTGCAAGGGCAGACACGTGTGTTCCACCTAGGGCTGACCTTCGAATTTTTTTCGGCATTCGTAGCTTTGCGGCCGAGATTCGATTTTAATTCGAAGCTTCGAGATTAAGAAAATAAAATAAAAATAAAAATATATATAATGTTATTTTTTTTACTTTAATATTTTTTTTTTATGTTGTGGACTTGTACAGCACTTTGCTCAACGTTGTTGTTGTTGTTTTTAAATGTGCTATAAATAAAGTGGATTGGATTGGATTGGATTAATTAATTAATTAAATGAATAATGAGTCAGGAGCTGCGCTGCCTGGGCGGCTGCTCTCCGTTACACAGCCAACGACATTACATTACATAATTATGTTGCAACCTTCATCTACAAAGCAAATCAAATCAAATCAAATTTATTTGTAAGGCCCGACAACACACGTTAATGTCCCCATGGGCCGGACATGTCTTCTTTAAACAAGTCAAGAAGAAAACATCTCAATAAGTCAAGAACAAAACAAGAACACCATGAAGTCCAAACATTTCAAATAAATGCAAAATAAATAAATGCAACACTCTCAGACATATACCCCACGCGAAGGTAAGGAAAAACTCACTAGAACCTAGCAGTAGGAAAAAAATGCACCACAGGCAGTGTGGAGGAGAGAAACCTTAGAAGGGCCATTCAAGGGGTGATCTCCCTTCTTAGATGTCAGTGATAGTAGTGTTGCTATAAAACAGGCAGACAGTTCGAAGGCATGCACTCATATGTAGTGAAACACAGATAAGTGCATGTGATACCAACTGAACATTTTGAAAGATTAAAGATAGAGCTGATAGCGATAGCAACTGAACATTTTGAAAGATTAAAGATAGAGCTGATAGCGGATCTATTTGAGGCAGATAGGGTCGCATCCTCCTGGTCTTCATCACAGGACGTCCAACACTCCGGTCATCACTCTGAGACGGCCACTCACAGGGAGACAGGGAGATGGGACAGACAGTTCGCATGATTGTGATGGGCGGACATAGCTATAGATACAAGTGGTAGGCATATATGTGAATAGAATAGATATATGTAGTAGGCATATTATGTGAATAGAATAGAAGTACTTAACCCAGTGATGAACGTCTGAACCACGTTGACAGACCACGGACAGAAGACGGTAAGAAGCTGATCCATGGCCTCGGTGGTGCACGTAGAACAGTCACTGCAATCTTGGCCAAGACCCAGAGACATCCACCACCTTGGTCAGCACTACGAGCAGGGACGTGCACAGGACTTTAGAGGGGCAGGTGCTCAAAGGCTGAAAAGGGCACCTGTGTGTGTTTTAACCGAGCGCGTTATGCGCGCAAGCCCGATTTTTCAGGGCCCTTTTGTGGCGGGAGCGCCCCCTTTTTATGTTTTTTGGGGGGTTTTGGTGATCAAATATTGAATATTGAACTATAATAATCAGTGCAGGAGCTCACTTATCCTTGAAAGACACTTTTATCACTGACTTAAAAGGCCCATACATCTCCATAAATGTTCAGGGGGGAGGGAATAAGTGCTTACCCTACAGACCCCAAGAAGTGCTGTATATTCTGTATTGTTTAATATAAATGCATTTTTTATTCCAATCCCGATTTGTATTTGAGATTCCCAAATCCCATCGGACTTGACTTCTTTGTGTCCCTCAATGAGTGTAATACCAGCATTCAACTGTATGCGCCACAGCGGTTTCTATCATTCTATGCATAAAATATATAGGTCCGCGGAGAGGCACGCTGAGGAGGCTGTGCAAACTGCAATGGAATATGGGGCATCTCTCTCTCTTTACCTAATATTTTGATTCTATCCTGAAATGTTTCAGTTGGAAGGGCAGTCTATATGCGTAACGATAAAAAAATAAATAAAATAAAATTTAATAAATTCTTCAAAAAGGCAACTTTTTATGAGGCTCAAAAGGGCAGGTGCTCAAGCACCCCTTGGGCTCTATGTGTGCACGTGCCTGACTACGAGACAACGACTCAGAGAGAGGGGGGGGGTTGGGACAGGGGTTTGAGAGTTCCCATGTTTGTAGTGGGCGGAGATGGAGCAATAAATACATGTAGTGAGCATAAGCAATTAAGCATACATGGTGACAGTGGAATCATAGTATATAAGAAAATTGTGAAATTGTGTAATAGATAGAACTACTGCAAGCGTATGGATACAGGATGAGATACAAGACAATAGCTCAGGGCCGTATGCCCCGGGGGGCAGGAGAAGCCGCTCAGAAGGTTCAGCACTGCAGGCCAGACAGAAGGCAGTATGAAGCTGTTCCATGGGACCGGTTGAGACAGAGACAGAGGTTAAAAAGGTTCTCCCATGTCTGCAGAAAAGCAGACATGGGAGCAAATAGACATCCTAACTAAACTAGACAGATTAATCTAAGGGTCAGTCCCCGACCAGGTGAGATCAGGGTAGGTTGAAGTAGAGGGAAAAGATGGGTCTTAAGCAGGGATTTAAAAGCTTCGACGGCAGGTAATTTGTTCCACAGGTAGGGAGCATGGTAGACAAGGGCTCTGTGGCCGGCGGATTTCTTTTTAACCCTAGGAATCGATAGAAGCCCCGCATTTTGTGAGCGCAGAGCACGAGCGGGCGAGTATCGAGAGATGAGATCGGATATAGATAGAGCGGTGCAAGCCCATTTAAAATGTTGTAGGTGAGGAGTAGCACTTTAAAGTCAGATCGGGCTTGAATAGGAAGCCAGTGTAGGGCGGACAAAACTGGTGTGATGTGATCAAATTTTCTAGTTTTAGTTGGTATCCGTGCAGCCGCATTTTGCACGAGTTGAAGATTTTTGATGCTTGAATTAGGTAGGCCTGAAAAAAGTGTATTACAGTAGTCTAGACGAGATGAGACAAAAGCATGAATTAGGGTTTCAGCATCAGCCAGAGTTAAAATGGGGCGAATCTTTGCGATATTACGAAGATGGAAGGAGGCAATTTTGGTGAATTTTTTTATATGAGCATTAAATGAGAGGGAGGAATAAAAAATTACTCTGAGGTTTTTTTATGGTGGAGCTCTGGGATACGTGACAAGTATCAAACAATTATATAAATATTTATATGTAGTTAATAGAGACAATGGCAGAATTCGACTTCATTTTTTACTAAGACATGTTTTTATATACTAGAATACTATTGTCAGTGCTGTAAAGTTTAAACCTTTTTAAATCTTAGACAAACGAAACACTTTGCTTTCATGAAATATTGTAAGCCGTCATCGGAGGCTTTATAAAAGCAGCACAATGAACACAAATCTGTCAGTGCCGAGTCCAACCTCATCTTAAATAACAAAAGGCATTGCTTGTTGTAGTTAACAAAGAGAGTTTATTTTGCAGGTACAAAAATAATAATAATAAAAAAGAAAATGTTATTTAATTTTTTTTTTATATATTCAAATTTTATTTTCCCATTCGAATCCTATGCCCATCGAACGAAGCTTCGAAGTATTTAAGACAGCCCTAGTTCCACCTACATGCGGATTCACGTCGATACCCTCATGTTCAGTACTTCAGATGCCTAAAGAGATGCCCTGAATCCTGCACTTTGTCATTTATGTTTAATGGAGATCTTTTTTATTTGTACGTCAGCTCTTTGACTGCCAGAGTGGAGTGGACTCAACCTTGGTGACTTGGACTCGGACTAGGGTAATGCGGACTCTACTCAGACTCGACTCTGGCTCTTCTTTGGTGACGTGGACTCGGACCCGAATACTGGGGACTCGAGACTCGACTCAGGCTTGAGATTTGCCTTTCTTTTTGCTGTTGTGAAGCACTTTTAGCTGCAGTTTCTGTATGAAAGGTGCTATACAAATAAAGCTTATTATTTAGTGACTCGACTACAACACTGGTTGAGAATGTGTTGTGTGTTGAGAATGTGTTGTGTGTTGAGAATGTGATGAGTATGTGTTGAGAATGTGTTGTGTGTTGAGAATGTGTTGTGTGTTGAGAATGTGTTGAGAATGAGTTGAGAATGTGTTGTGTTGAGAATGTGTTGTGTGTTGAGAATGTGTTGTGTGTTGAGAATGTGTTGTGTGTTGAGAATGTGTTGTTTGTTGAGAATGTGTTGTGTTGAGAATGAGTTGAGAATGTGTTGTGTGTTGAGAATGTGTTGTTTGTTGAGAATGTGTTGTGTGTTGAGAATGTGTTGTGTGTTGAGAATGTGTTGTGTGTTGAGAATGTGTTGTGTGTTGAGAATGTGTTGTGTTGAGAATGAGTTGTGTGTTGAGAATGTGTTGTGTGTTGAGAATGTGTTGTGTGTTGAGAATGTGTTGTGTGTTGAGAATGTGTTGTGTTGAGAATGAGTTGTGTTGAGAATGTGTTGTGTGTTGAGAATGAGTTGTGTTGAGAATGTGTTGTGTGTTGAGAATGTGTTGTGTTGAGAATGAGTTGTGTTGAGAATGTGTTGTGTGTTGAGTGAGTTGTGTTGAGAATGAGTTGTGTTGAGAATGTGTTGTGTGTTGAGAATGTGTTGTGTGTTGAGAATGTGTTGCGTGTTGAGAATGTGTTGTGTGTAGGGCTGTCAGCTTATCGCGTTAATCAGATTAATTAATTACACAGCAAATTATCGCGTTGTGAAAATTAACTCAAAATGTATTACAAAAAATAAATAAAAATAAAATTAATTTATAATCTTTTTTTTATCTCATTCATTCCATAAGCACGTAGAATACACATTTACAGACTTTTTTTAATATGGTCCATTTGCATGTTATTGGTATCTGATTCTATAGGGACATCTATGGATCTCAGTGAATGTATTCCCAGTGTCAGAAATACTGTGTCCGTTACTAGGCTTGAGTAAATTGTAATGAACCAAATGACAATATCAATAAATATTTTTTTATCTTTGACTGTGAATAACACCATGCTCAAATTGACCAGACCTGAAAAATCTAAGCAAATTAATTGATGGAAGATGATTAAACAGAAGGTTTTGTAGATACAGTACTGAATTCTGCCATCCGGACACATGCAATTTGAAATATGATTATTGTTACAAAGGATCAGATTAAACCGAATATATATATTTATTGATTGATATATATTGCATAATATTTGTATATCGTTTGATATCCCTTGTATATTCCTTGTACATATACACGGAATATCCCTTTAACCTAGTACAGACCATAATATTTCATTCTCCTATTGGACAGCGGTCCACAGGCGCCAAGGCCATGCCTCCAGAGTCAGGTTCAAAGTCACCGCCGGGGACATGCCTGGACATGAATGGTATTGCGCAAGGATATGAGACAGGAATAAAGCTGGTACTAGTTTATTCATCTAAGCGTATAAATACGGCGCAGGTGAATACAGAAGTATGTTACCCAATAAGTTGAAGCCTCACCCACGATACGACGTGCGGTGAAGTATGGCCTGTTTTGGCCCCAAATAGAGCATTGAGACCGCGTGCGAATTAATAACTGAAGTGTCAGAGTTTAACGCTGTACCGTCGAGTGCGACATATTCTATTAAGTCAGTAATAGTCTATTCGTGTATAGTGTATCGTGCGGCTAAAGTTCTACAGTGACCAGCATCACCAACGTTTTCCTCGTATCAGCTAGAGTGCTTATCCAGGCTGGGCTGCTTAGCCTGGCGCTTTCACCCGAGGGGCCCTAGACGAGGATCGTGTGGACATGTACACTGGATTATCTACCCGACGACTGCATAGCCCTTTTCGGCTGGATTATATTTGCTTTTGGTCCTGTAATTAATGGAGCGGAGAATCACCGACACCCACAAGTGTGTGGGATTTACCCTGTGAGGAGCCACGTCGAGCCCGTCCCTCAGAAGCCTGAGGCCGGCTAGCTTTCTTCCATGTGGAGCTACATGCTACGGAGAACAGCTGTATTCGTCTGTGGATCAAGATCTTATTGCACCGTCTCCCGTACTCGGAGTCTCCTTATCATTGTTGACCCAGACTCTACTACCGACAGATCCTCTACCCTTGCTGGCTTACAACCGGGGGGACCCTTCCAGTATCTCTCGCTATATTACTAGTGTACCATAGATATAATTCCCTAAGATTCAGGTTGTATAATTACCTCCTGCGTAACCAGAGAATGGACATTCGTTATTGATTTGCCTACGCACATTCCTTTGCCTTATAAGCGCATTCAAAGTGAAGTAAAGAAAGTATATTATGTACCTTTTGCTGCAATAAATACTTAAATACAACTTTGTGTAGAACCGATTCATTGTGGGGAAGTGTTCATCATTAAGATACCTGTGTACTGTATGGCCAGTAGGATGTACATAAAGATGGTAGTGGTTTAATGATACCATACTTATCAATACAGTCAGGGAATTGTACCCCTCAGTTACAATTATAGAATATAGAATATCAGGCATAAAATGGTAATGCGATTAAAATGTGATTAATTAGATTAATTAATTACAAATCCTGTAATTAATTCAATAGATTTTTTTAATCGCCTGACAGCACTAGTTGTGTGTTGAGAATGTGTTGTGTGTTGAAAATGTGGTGAGAATGAGTTGATATTGAATGATCCAGATGTCTCTAAATATTATATAAAATATTAGATTAGATTAAAATGTATGGTCATCATACAGCACAACTACAGTAATAGTAATATACAATAATAATAATAATATGATATAAGCTATGAATAAACCTTTTATTTTTTAATGTATTTGTACAGAAAGATGGCAGACACTGAACGCCTGATGGAAGAAGAAGCTGAGGACAAGCTGGAGGAGAGGAGGACAGAAGAGAGGGATGATAACATGGAAGGTCCTCCTACTAAAGAAAACACGGATGAGTCAGCAGAAGGGTGAGAACGCTCTTTCATCTCAAGATAATCTGTTGATATCCTAGAGTTCCATAGTAAGTACCTTTTTATTCCTAAAGCACATTTTAAACTGTAGTTGCACCAAAGTGATGTATGGCACTATAAATAAAACACAGTAAACATGGTAAAAAACAAAGCAATACAAATATGACAAATACAATTAAACAGGTACATTTACAAGTAAATGAAACAGAGTAGGTGTGAGATCAGACTATCCAGGCTAAAAAAGCCAACTTTAAAAGCTAAAAGGCAGGTAGGTTATTAACCTGGTAAACAGGTAGGTTTTTAACCTGGTAAACAGGTAGGTAGGTTTTTAACCTGGTAAACAGGTAGGTTATTAACCTGGTAAACAGGTAGGTTATTAACCTGGTAAACAGGTAGGTTATTAACCTGGTAAACAGGTAGGTTATAAACCTGGTAAACCGGTAGTTTTGAGATCAGGTAGGTTTATAACCTGGTAAACGGGTAGGTTTCTAACCTGGTAAACAGGAAGGTTATTAACCTGATAAATAAAGTAGCTATAATGAGTCAATAGATAAAAAGCAGTAATGGCATGTAGGTTACTCGCCCTACTCATGTAGGCCTCCACACTACACAGCATTTATAGACATAAATAAACTGCATGGCTCATCTCCCACTATGGGTATTCAGTAGGTGGTGTCAACTACCCATGTGACCTGAGGATACGAGTAAAACATTTTGAAATATTCAATTGCAAATAGAATCAATTGTTGTTGATTTTTCTATCATTTAGATTCATTGACGAATTGATAACATAAAACAGATTATTCAATAACAAAATAATCGTTAGTTGCAGTATACAGGTATACTATATACAGACAAATGTAAATAAATATACGGTGTATAAATACGGTATACAGCATTATTGTACGTGCTATCACACAGAGTTATATGGGTTATATGCAGGTGTATAAATTGGCATATAGAAAGGATTATGCAGGTATAATATATCAAATCGTATATATATATAACAGGGGTGTAAAGTACTTGAGTAATTG
Organism: Notolepis coatsorum; assembly: GCF_963971535.1. Taxonomy (NCBI): domain Eukaryota; kingdom Metazoa; phylum Chordata; class Actinopteri; order Aulopiformes; family Paralepididae; genus Notolepis; species Notolepis coatsorum. The sequence continues at coordinate 2,417,974 of NC_140171.1, forward strand.
TACTTCGTTACAATACTTAAGTACTGTTTTTTGTGATTTGTAGGGGAGAACGGGGATGGTTGTCACACGGGTAGATTGTCACATTCATTATATTTCGCTACCAAAAGGTGCTTTCTCCCATATTTTGGTATGGAAATGTCCAGAATTGGGATCAGAGCTCACCTATAGTCTTCTTTGGAGTAAGACAGCTGAACTTTAGGTGAGGACTTTTTGTGTTTTTCATGTGGAATTGTAAATATTCAGCTCCTCAATATTTTCTTCTAGGCATTTACACAATTGGTTTATAATGAAACAATTGTTACCCTTAAAATGTGTGAAGGGAAAGCTATAGTTTAGATTGTTGTTGGCTAACTAACACATTTTTAGATGGTTGTTAGCCTTGATACTAGCAAGACATTCTAGTTGGGGTTCGTTGTCACATTTACTTTGGGGTTGGTTGTCACATGTGACAAGCACATGCCAGTGCTTTTAATGAGCACAACGTGGACCGTTTCTTCACCAACTTGGAGGTGATGGATGAGCTGAGGACAGGCCGAGCAGAGCCCAATGCACCCCAGCCCACCTACCAAGCCTAGTACATCCCAGCCTAGACCACCTGCCAAGCCTAGTACATCCCAGCCGAGACCACCTGCCAAGCCTAGTACATCCCAGCCTAGACCACCTGCTAAGCCTATTACATCCCAGCCTAGACCACCTGCCAAGCCTAGTACATCCCAGCCGAGACCACCTGCCAAGCCTAGTACATCCCAGCCGAGACCACCTGCCAAGCCTAGTACATCCCAGCCTAGACCACCTGCTAAGCCTATTACATCCCAGCCTAGACCACCTGCCAAGCCTAGTACATCCCAGCCGAGACCACCTGCCAAGCCTAGTACATCCCAGCCGAGACCACCTGCCAAGCCTAGTACACCCAGTGTACTCCACCCCAGCTGGAAAAGGCAGCCAGCAAGAAGAAGAAACAGAAAAGAAAGAGACAGGAGGAGTCTTCATCAGATGAAGATGATTGTTTTTGTTTGGTTTGTATGGAAACGTTCTCCAACAGCCGTTCAGGGGAGTTATGGGAGAAGTGTTGGACAAGCTCTGCTTAGTTGGAGTGCCCAGACCCTACATTTGCCATCACTGTAACTCAGATAGTGAATGAGTGTAGCCTAGTTGTGTTGGCTATTATTGTTAGGCCTATTTATTTTGTTCTTATTTTGTTATATATGATGGCCTAAAGATATCTTTCCTGTTTATGTTCATGTTAAGATGCATTAAGTTGTGTATTTGTCAACTTGTCAATGCAATTCAACTATCAAATTTAGTTCTTCCTTCTCGCCTTCTTTTTAAGATTTTCCCCATTAAAACACATAGTGACAACCAACCCCATAGTGTGTGACAACCATCCCTGTGATGGGGTTGGTTGTCACAATGTGTCAGTGTCTTTAATAGGTAATTTCCTCTTTGTTACAATATGTTGGAAAATGAGAGGGATACATACTTCAAGCCAACATCTTAAGCTTCAATTTAATGTAGGAATGACTATTGAAAGATGTTTTGATGATGAGCAATTCACACTAGAGTAAAAAGTGACAACCATGCCCGTTCTCCCCTATTTTACTCAAGTATTATTAGGTTTGTATACTTGTACTTTTACTCAATTACATTTCAGAGAAAAAAACTTTACTTTTTACTCCTTACATTTAAAATGCACACCTACAAAGTACAAATCTCGCAGGTCCAACCATTTTAATTAGTATATTTGTTTCTCTGGCCGAACTAACGTTAACGTTATTAATCCTGCGGCCACACTTTATTTAAAAACAGCCAATCAAATCCGCATCAATGGAAAATGAACCCGCCCATACCCATGCTTATTGGTCCTTGTGCAAGACTAGAAAGCGGGGATATTTGATTAAACACCTGCTATCAGAAGAATAGACAGTCAGAAAAAAGTTTTTACTTTTTTTTTTTACTACTAAAGTAGATTTTTAAAATCTTTTCCCCCCTCCTTTTTCTCAGTTTTTCTCCCATCCTAATGTTAGTCGTTATGCCAATTCCCAATCCCCTTCCTGGTTGTTGCGCACTCTACCCCCTACAGTCGGTCTGGGAGAGTGGAGGCTATCACATGCTTCCTCCGACACATGTGTAGCCAATCAACCGTTCACACTACCTCCCTTAGATCCTTTCCTCGCTGAGGAGGCGCCCCGACCGAACTGTAGGAGTCGCTGTTTACAACGACCAGGACCCACCCACCGGCTTTCCCACCCTCTAACACTGCCAATTGTGTTAGTATGACGGCCGGCCAAGCCGGAAGCAACACCGAGAGCTGGGCTCGATACCAGTATCTCCTGCGTTAGTGACGAACGCCACCCAGCCGCACCTAAAGTAGAAACTTTTAAACTTTTACTCAAGTGTGTTTTTAGCCAGATACTCTGACTTTTACTTGAGTACAATTTTGAGATGGTACCCATAAGGGGCGGCTGATTGGCGCAGTGGGCAAGGCGCTCGCCACTAACGCAGGAGACGCTGGGTTCGAGCCCAGCTCTCGGCGTTGCTACCGGCTGGCCGGTCGTTCATACTACCACAATTGGCAAGTGTTAGAAGGTGGAAAAGCCGGTGGGTGGGGATTGGACGTTGTGGACAGCGACTCCTACAGGTCGGTTTGGTGACGCCGGTGCAACGGAAGCAGGAAGTAGCGGGGGCAGCGTGAGCCTCCCACGCGTTACTCCTCGCTACTGAGAGTTCGAGCTGCTGCGGTGAAAAGATGCAACAGGCTGCCTCCTCGTGTACCGGAGGGGACACATGATGCAAGGCTTCTGTCCTCACTACAACCGACCAGTGGGAGGCATAGTCAAGACAGGGGAGGGAAGAATTGGTTAATACGAAATTGGGATGGGAGAAAAATAGAAAAAATGGGGAGAAAAAGCGGATAAAAAAAAAAGATGGTACCCATACTTTCACATAAGTAACATTTACATCTAACATTGCACTGTATTTATTGAATAATAATACTTTCACTCTCATCAGCAGCACATTTGAACATGAACACTCTCCAGATATTTAGTGCAAAGTCACATTCACAAAGTAAGATCAATGTAACATTTGAGTTTGTGTGTGTGTTGGAGAACTCAAAGTCACACAACAACAATGTAACATTTGAGTGTGTGTGTGTGTTGGAGAACTCAAAGTCACACAAGAACAATGTAACATTTGAGTGAGTGAGTGTGTGTGTGTGTTGGAGAACTCAAAGTCACACAAGAACAATGTAACATTTGAGTGAGTGAGTGTGTGTGTGTGTTGGAGAACTCAAAGTCGCACAAGAACAATGTAACATTTGTGTGTGTGTGTGTATTGGAGAACTCAAAGTCACACAAGAACAATGTAACATTTGAGTGTGTGTGTGTTGGAGAACTCAAAGTCGCACAAGAACAATGTAACATTTGAGTGAGTGAGTGAGTGTGTGTGTGTGTGTGTGTTGAACTCAAAGTCACACAAGAACAATGTAACATTTGAGTGTGTGTGTGTTGAACTCAAAGTCGCACAAGAACAATGTAACATTTGAGTGTGTGTTGAACTCAAAGTCACACAAGAACAATGTAACATTTGTGTGTGTGTGTTGAACTCAAAGTCACACAAGAACAATGTAACATTTGAGTGTGTGTGTTGAACTCAAAGTCACACAAGAACAATGTAACATTTGTGTGTGTTGAACTCAAAGTCGCACAAGAACAATGTAACATTTGAGTGTGTGTGTTAAACTCAAAGTCACACAAGAACAATGTAAAGTCCAGGAAGTCTATATGTTGCTATGCAGAAATAACAAAGCATCAACATTTTCTGGGTTAAGGGCGGTGCGCCTCTCTTCAATGAGTCTCACTAAACACTAAAGCACCGTTCAGATGGAGTGCTTTTAGCTGGGATTGCCATTAATTTCTTAGCAACTGGCACCAGCCCATCTGACCTGTCCTTCCAGAAGTCGTTTGGCAAACGCAGTCATCTTTGGTTGATTGTCGGCTTTTGTGCCTTTTGAGGCCACTCGTACCTGACTCACTCGCGTATTTCACTAAGACCTCGTACGTATCACAAGCAGCATATTCCGTGTCGACACCGTCACACTCGACTCTCGCAAACTTTTCACAAAGTGCCGATTTCCCGGAAATCTCTTTAAGTTTGACAAACGGGTCCTTGTTTTTACCTTTACGTGACAATTCTGACTTTAACCGCTCTTGGCCAGCCATGGAAGTGTTTGCAATACGCGCCTCCATTTCTCTTGCTCTGCTCAACCTAACAGGCTTGAGGTCACACACATGCAGCACGTTGCATGCCGGATGCAGTACTAGACTTCCGGTATAGTTCGCTTAGCTTGTGATGCAGTGTTGGGTGACTGAATGAAAACTACAAGGGTGATCAATGCAATGTTTAACTCAATGCTGGGGAGAAATGTTCAAATATCGATTTGATTTGAAATAAAATATAACTGCATCATGGTTCCTGCTCCCGTTGACTTTTACTCCCGGTCCTGCCCAATCACGTGATTAAAAGTGAGTGAAAAAAATGTCATCCTCTAGTGCAGGGGTCGGCAATCTTTCTGACATGAAGTGCCAGTTTGAAATGTTCTTGTTAACTAGTGTGCCATAACAACAATATTCCATCCATATAGGCTACATGCATCGTAACAGCATTTTAAAGACACATTTTCTCTCATAATCAGAGCATGTACTTCATGTGCGAGAAGATCTGCTCACAGAGGTACGTTGACCCGAAGACAGTCAGCAAAGCCATTGCAACGTTCCGTCATCCGTAGACAGCTGACCTTCTTTACTTTAGCTTTCTCAGCTAGCGTGGTTGCCATCATGACATCTACAACTATACAGAATTGATTATCATGGGAAATGCGAGCAGGAGGCCGTAGTCTACCTTCAATCAAACTAAATAAAATAAAAAAAGCTGTGCAACAGCCAATGGCTGTTCAATAGGTAATTTGACATGCTAGCTGTCACAGGGGTGTGCAAAAAAGTCGACTTACAAAAAATAACCTGTGGGAGGATTTCAACAAGATAAATGCGACAACAGTCCAGTGCAAAATATGAAAAGCGAAGTTTGTAAAAATAAATAGATATGAAAATGCTGCCACGTGCCTAGGGTTGCCGACCCCTGCTCTAGTGTGTACTTCTGTACTCATCACTCTATGTTTTGTGGTCCTTTCCATTCTGACAGGCTGAATCTGAGCGGCTCCACTACAGAGAAGAGAGGTGAGAACAGCAGAAGGGGTCGAGGGGAACAGATGAAAACCATGAGAATGAAGTGGTTTTAAAAGTACAAGTAAACTAAATGACTTGGTTAGAAACTGTGTGCTGAAAACTGTGTTGCATCTTTTCCTCCAGCGCCTGACGACATGGAGAGAGCTCAAGAGAAAACTAAAGTCCGTCTGAAGAACAAGTACGCGTGTATCTATGAGGACACAGCAACCGGTTCGTCCTTCTTGGAAAGGGTCTACACGCAACTCGACATTATACCAGACATCAACAAAAGGGCTTTGGTTATACACGAGAATCTGCACAAGTTCGATATCAAAGGGACAACCCCATCGTCAAACAACAGACTCTACTGCCTTGACCTCTTCAACCAACAACTTCTCAACGGTCGGTGGGTCAAAAGGGTAATGACGAAGGGCATCGCCGGAATCGGGAAGACGGTCGTCGTCCAGTGGTTCTCCCATCAGTGGGCAGAGGGGAAATTCAACCAGCATATTGATTTCATCTTTGAGTTAACTTTTCGGGAGCTGAACATGCTGAACGAGACCGTGTGCTCTCTGTTTGAACTTCTCTGTCACTTCGCCCCTGAGCTGAGGGAGCTAGAAGACCCACAGAGACTTGTTGACAAGCATGTGCTATTCATCCTCGATGGTTTGGATGAATGTAGATTGCCACTGGATTTTGTTGGGAACAAGTCTGTTCACGATCTAGCTGAAACATCGACCGTGGACGTGCTGCTGACGAACCTCATCAAGCGGAACATGTTTCCCAATGCTCTGCTCTGGATAACCTCCCGACCTGCAGCAGCCAATCGGATTCGTCCCAAAGACATCGACCAGATGACAGAAATCCATGGCTTCACTCACCAACAGACAGAAGAGTACTTCAGAAAGAGATTCAATGATGAAGATCGGGCCAAAGAAATCCTCTCTCGCATCAAAGGAATGATGAGCTTCTCCTTCATGAGCCACATACCGATGTTCTGTCGGATCATTGCTGAGGTGTTCCAGAAAGGGCAGGGTGACCAGAAGAGAGAAATCATCACAACGATCACTGAGTTGTACAGTCATTATCTGCTGATTCAAACACAACAGGGAGTAAAGAGATACGAGGAGAACAGGACAGAGGAGATGGATCTAAAGGAATCCAGGACCTTTGCCATATTCCGCAAACTGGCCCAGTTTGCATTCGAACAGCTGGAGGAAGGGAACATCATCTTCTACAAAGAGGACCTGAGACGATGTGGAATTGATGTTGACGACGCGTCAGTGTTTTGTGGACTGTGCTCAGAGATCCTGAAGCAGGAGTGCGGCCTCTATGAGGAGAAGGTCTTCAGCTTTGTGCACCTGAGCTTTCAAGAGTTCCTTGCTGCTGTTCACGTGTTCTACTGCTGTATGACCAAGAACATCGGTGCTCTGAAGTCTGTCCTGGGGAATGTGTCTGCAGATCTGACCTGCCATGAACTGATGAAGAGGGTTGTGGATGAAGCCTTGAGGAGGAAGAACGGACAGCTGGACATGTTGCTCTGCTTCTTTCTCGGGATCTCTCTGGAGTCCAATCAGACCCTCCTACAAGGCTTTCTGCCACAGACCGAGAACGGCTCCAAGACGGCTGAGGAGATGAGAAGATACATCAGAGAGCCACACGTAGGGGACATCTCGCCCGAGAGGCAGATGAACCTGTTCCTCTGCATGTATGAGATGAAGGCACAAAGAGTTCACAATGAAATCCAAACATTCCTGAAGTCTGGCGCAGATCTGTCACCCATTGACTGTGCAGTGCTGTCCTCCATGTTGCTGATGTCAGAGGAGGTGTTGGCTGAGATCAACCTAGTTGCAATATGTTTCTGGGTTGAGCAGAAGAAGCATCAGGGGCTTCTGCCAGCTGTGAAGAACTGCAGGAAGGCCACGTAAGTATCAACGGGAAGTAACACTTATTTAAAATACATACATAAAAAGAAAACATTCATAACATCTCAATAAGAGATTTGTAACAGCCTGTGAACTTCCACATCAATGTTTACTCTCAGTAAAATAGTCTATTACACAAACTAGAAGTCACGAGTCCAGTAATGCCTGAGTTGATTTACACTTAAAACAACATCCCCTTTTTCACTCTATGGAATGGTACTGAAATGGTCTCATTTAAGCTCTTATTCATCACCATTATGGCTTCACCAAGACTGCCAGAGTTCCAAAAGAGGTCTTGTGCGTCTGCAAAGGTGCATTCAGTACTATTTGTGATAGTTTGGAATGAAGACCATGTAGACTCAACCATAAATTATGTAATTGGTTTGTAATTGAGTGCACCTTTTTAAAGGCCCAATCAGTGATCCAAACGTAAACACACCCACAGCACACAAACAAACAAGAAATAGGAATCGAGACATTTTTTCATTCTCTAGCTGATTGACTGAGCTCTTGATAACGCTAGCCAACAGGTAAATATGAGTTTTTAATTGTATTCATTGTATTATATGGCTGTAAAATGTTTTGTTAACGTTGGTTATGTTTGTAAACACATGAGTGAATCAAATCTATATACAGTACCCATATTTACAAGGTTAAGAAAGTTGAAAGTAGCATATCTACACATCGAACTCTACAAGAATGAAGGAGAATATACCCAACATTATATGGTGAAAATCACAGATTGGGGCTTTAATGTATTTTTTCTTCTGCTACTACAGACTATACGCATACGAAGACATGGACATTCTGAAGTCCATTGTTCAGGCAGAAGACTCCTCCCTGAGAGAGCTGCACCTGGTTGCCACTCCAAAAAAAGGTCTTTGGCCTGTCCTCGCTGCTCTTTCAGCTCCCGGCTGTAAACTGGAGACGCTCAGGTCAGACGTAGATCTTAAACAAACCGTTTCTCTTGACACTCATGACTACACGTCGTAATCGCCGTCAGGCTTCGTTTCATTCACATTGTGCCCAGTTCTTGGTGAATGACGCCGCGTCATCCTGTTTCCACAGATTGTCTGGGTTTCTTCTAGGCCACAAGGAATGCAAGTTGCTGACAGGTGTCATCCAATCAACACACTCTCTCCTGAGAGAGCTGGACTTGAGATGCAGTTTCCTGCCCCATGACGATGATGAGAGCCCTTCGATTGCTCTTTCTACTGCGCTGATGGATCCAACCTGTAAACTGGAGAAATTCAGGTAAGTGTCTTTAGTGGTGGGTTTCTGTTTTGTGGGGGGAAGGGGGTCCTCTTCAGTCTTCTCCAAATCGATGGCCGAAGAACAAAGAAGAACAACAAAGAACTCTTTGGCCATCGAAATATTACTCGGCAGTTAACAATGTAATTTCTGTTACTTTTAGGATGAGCGGTTCCCACCCAACAAGTGAAGTCTGCAAGGCGTTCACCTCAGTTCTCTGTTCGAAGTCCCGCCTGAGAGAGTTTGATCTGAGTTACAACGACTTGCAGGATTCAGGAGTGAAGCATCTCTCTGCTGGACTGGGGAGTCCAGACTGTAGACTGGAGATACTGAGGTATTAACATACGATCACGCTCACGGTACAATCTTTACTTATTTATTGCATTGTATAATTAATTGATTGATCTTTATTTATCTTTATTACATACAAATCGCAGTAAAGACAAAATGCAAACGTAAACAAATGAGTCCGTCTTCATCCGTAGAAAAACAAACAAGGAAGAGTTGGAGAAGAGTCTGAAGGAAGCACAGTTCTAGTTCTGCCCCTTTCTTACAATATCATAACATTTAAAATACAACTGTCTTTACTAAGAGAGAAAAGAAAAATATTAAGGTTAAAAAAACAAGACCACCATTTTTAGTTTTGAAGAAATCAAAACATTCCTTGAGAGCAACTATCTATAGTTCCTCAGTTCTGTATTGTGTCTATCAGTGCTTTTTTGTATCTATTTTTGAACTGTGCAACGTTACAGTTTCTATTTTTCTCCCATCCCCCAATTTTAGTCGTTATGCCAATTCCCTTCCTGGTCGTTGTGTGCATTGCCCCACTGTCGGTCTGGGGAGGGTGTAGACCAGTGGTTCCCTTAGTGTGGAGCAGAGGTACTGCAGGTGGGGCGTGAAAAATAAATGAAGAATAATATTAATTTAGCACCAAAACTGATAAACGCCAATGTCAACAAAAATGTACTGACTGTCATGGGTTATTGTTTATACGGAGCACATTCAGAAGCCTAAATATGTTTTGCCACAAAAGGTGTTATTGTAAGTTTGTGTTTCAGGGCAGGCTAGCTAGCTATTGTCCAATCGAATGAGTGAATGAATGGGAATCGAAGAGAGAGTGAGACGTAACGTTATGCTAGTCTGCATGAGAGGAATTTGTGAGGAATCGAACAAAAATGGAGACGTTTCTGGTAACAGCTAAAAGATAAGCAGCGGGGGAGCTCCAGTAGCTCACCACGTACCGCGAGCGCTATTTCAGCGCCGGGGACAACCGTGCTCGTCACGGATCTGGGGTTTAGCGAGTTCGAATCCCGGACTGCAGCCGTGCCTTTCCCAGAGTGTCTTCCCCCCCATCTGAACCCTTTCAGCCTGTTTATGTCGGTCATCCTTGACCAGAATAAATGCGATAAACGTATAAAAGAGCCAGGGGAATGGCCAAAGTTAAAAAAAAAAAAAAAAAAAAAAAAAAAAGATAAGCAGCGGAGCCCACAAGTACTTCAGCTACACAATCTGAACTCATTGGACAGAGAGCTGTGGGCATACGGCTGCCTTTTGCAACATCCTACCTGTGTGAGGTCGGCTTTTCTGCAGTGGCCTCCATCAAATCAAAATACAGATCGAAGTTGAACATTGAGAATGAACTGCCTGTGGAGCTTTTTTCCCTATTGTTAGGTTTTAGTGAGTTTTTCCTTACCTTCGCGTGGGGTATGTCTGGGAGTGCTTGCATTCTTTCATTTATTTGCATTTATCTTAAAATCTTTGGACCTTATGGTGCTCTTGTTCTGTTCTTGACTTATTGTTGTGTTTTCTTCTTGACTTGTTTAAAGAAGACCTGTACGGCCCATGGGGACATTAACGTGTGTTGTCGGGCCTTATAAATAAATCTGATTTGATTTGAACTGAGAGTCTCAAAACAACTATCCCGCTTTGAGAAGATTTGCAAGGGAAAGCAAGCACACACAAGTCACTACATGTGGAGTCACCAGCTGCTTCTTTTCACCTGACAGCGAGGAGTTTCACTGGGAGAACGTAACGCGCGCAGAGGTTCACGCTATTTCCCCCAGATCCGCTCCCTGCTGAACAGGTGCCCTGACCGACCAGTAGGAATCGCTGTTTGCAACGACCAGTACTCCCCCACCGGCTTCCCACCCGCCAACACTGAACACTGCCAATATTGTGTTAGTAGGGACGACTGACCAAGCTGGAGGTACCGCTGACAGCTGGATTCGATCCCAGAACTGTGCTACGTTATTGCTCTGTTTCGCAAAAGGCTACTGACATGCACATGCTTTTAAGAACGGTGCGGACAGCTGGATATTTTAAGTTAAGTTTCCCCCTTAAATCATAACTTCCCCCTTAAATATAAGACAGTGTTTTATTTCTGCAAACTACACCAGAAGAAGTGGGGTTGTCTTATATTGGCTGGTTGTCATGGTGATGATGGGGGGTGACTCTAGAGATGGGGGGGGGGGGGGTGACTAGATACGGGGGGTGACTAGAGAAGTGGGGGGGGGGGGTGACTCTAGAGACGGGGGGTGACTAGAGAAGTGGGGGGGTGACTAGAGAGGGGGGGTGACTAGAGAAGAAGGGGTGACTAGAGGGGGGTGACTAGAGAAGTGGGGGGGTGACTAGAGAGGGGGGGTGACTAGAGAAGTGGGGGTGACTAGAGAGGGGGGGTGACTAGAGAGGGGGGGTGACTAGAGAGGGGGGGTGACTAGAGAGGGGGGTGACTAGAGAGGGGGGTGACTAGAGAAGTGGGAGGTGACTAGAGAAGGGGGGTGACTAGAGAGGGGGGTGACTAGAGAGGGGGGTGACTAGAGAAGTGGGGGTGACTAGAGAGGGGCTGACTCTAGAGAAGTGGGGGGTGACTCTAGAGACGGGGGGTGACTAGAGAGGGGGGTGACTAGAGAAGTGGGGGTGACTAGAGAGGGGCTGACTCTAGAGAAGTGGGGGGTGACTCTAGAGACGGGGGGTGACTAGAGAGGGGGGTGACTAGAGAGGGGGGTGACTCTAGAGAGGGGGGTGACTAGAGAGGGGGGTGACTCTAGAGAAGTGGGGGGTGACTCTAGAGACGGGGGGTGACTAGAGAGGGGGGTGACTCTAGAGAAGTTGGGGGTGACTCTAGAGACGGAGGTGACTAGAGAGGGGGGTGACTCTAGAGAGGGGGGTGACTCTAGAGAGGGGGGTGACTAGAGAGGGGGGTGCCTCTAGAGAAGTGGGGGGTGACTCTAGAGAGGGGGGTGACTAGAGAGGGGGGTGACTCTAGAGAAGTGGGGGGTGACTCTAGAGAGGGGGGTGACTCTAGAGAAGTTGGGGGTGACTCTAGAGACGGGGGGGTGACTAGAGAGGGGGGTGACTAGAGAGGGGGGTGACTCTAGAGACGGGGGGGTGACTAGAGAGGGGGCAGCGGTGGCCTAATGGTTAGAGAAGCGGGTTTGTGACCGGAAGGTCGCCGGTTCGATACCCGGGACCGGCAGGAAAAACCTGCCGCTGAAGTGCCCTTGAGCAAGGCACTTAACCCCCAAGCTCCAGTGGAGTTGCTCAGGCCAATGGTGTCAGACTGTGGTTGTACTGGGCAGCTCCCAGGTGTGAATGGAACTGTGTGAATGTGAAACAGGGCGTAGCTGAAAAAGAGCATCTGTGCTCAGCGAACCTACCCTGGGTAAATAAAGGTTAAACAAAAACAAAGAGGGGGGTGAGGCGGTAAATAAAGTTTGCTTTTGGAGACATTTAGCACATTTCCCGGTAAGCTAATATGACATGTTTGGTATCAATGCAAGATTCATACGATTGATAGATGAGAATTAGGCTGTAGAGTCACAGAGGAAGGCTGTGCTTCTCTTTTAAATCATTCTGCAGGTTGTAGTCACAGAGGAAGGCTGTGCTTCTCTTTTAAATCATTCTGCAGGCTGGCAGGCTGTAAAGTCACAGAGGAAGGCTGTGCTTCTCTGGCCTCAGCTCTGGGCTCCAACCCCTCCCACCTGAGAGAGCTGGACCTGAGCTTCAATCACCCAGGAGACTTGGGAACAAAGCTGCTCTCCGATAGACTGAAGGACCCGAATTGTACACTGGAGAAACTCAAGTTAGTGCAGTGCACATACTGTTATGCATGGGGAATTATTACTTTGAGCAATATTATTAATCTAGTTACTTTCATAGCCACGCTGAAGGTCCCTGGTTCAACATCTGTTCTTCTCTCTCCACAGTTTGGACCATGATGAGGAGCACTGGATCAACCCACAGCTGCTGAAGAAATGTAAGGATTTGACATGTTTGATAATTTTACTCATCAAAATTTTATTGTTTTGACAGAACAATGGTGGACCGTATTAAAGAGCAGCTACACACATGATCATTTTGGTGGCATGTTGCTGCGCTAGTGCTTGATAATAGGCTTGTTTGAGATGACTGATTTCTCACCGCGAAAATAGCAACACGTTCGAAATCAGAAAACGTAAATAAAGTACTAATTTACCACAGGAAAAAAGGTACATGTACATTATGTTATAACCATAAGTAATAAAATAAGTATCTGCGAAAGTCCATAACAAACAACTCGACCAGGAGTCGAACAAACAATGATTATGATCACGGGCGAGTTCTCTCACCACTAGACACCCACGCTGATACAAACACAGCAATACTATGATGAAGATTCATTTGAACCTTTAACGGTTATGCTTAAGATAGAAAATTAGTGTAAAGGTTATGGTTAATTTAAGGTAATAGTGTGGTTATGTTTTTGAATTTTTTATTTTATTCGATTTTATTAGGAAAAAGTATCATACAGGGCTCGAAATTAACTTTTTTACTTGGTAGCACTGGTGCTCCCAACTTCAAAAGGTTTGGAGCACCAGCAAAAATTTAGGAGCACCAGCAAAGATTTAGGAGCACCCACCAAAATGTAAGGAGCACCAACAATATATATGTAATCAGGGCCTGGAATTAACTTTTTGACTCACCGGCTAGTGGTAGATGGGGAAAATCTACCCGCCAAGTATATTTCTTACCGGCCCAAGAAAAATCACATTTTTGTGTCACATATATATATCAAATGTAAAGACTAACTCAAAAGATAACACACATATACTGTACATATGACACATATAACGATATATAATAATAATAATAATGTATAATAATAATAATAATGCAGGACCTCTTTAGGGGTCTTTATTCGGCATGCAACGAACTGGACATGCAATGGGAGCGGCACACACACACTGGGATTCACACACACACACACACATGCATTGTCTTTTTCTCAGTCGCCGATGCAGGAATACTTCAATCAATCATGCAGGAATACTTGCATGATTGACGGCCTTTATGGTGGTTGTATTCCATTGGATGTCCTTTTCTGTACAGTTGCACATTGCTGTACTCCACCCAGTAGGTATGGGAGTTTTCCGTTATTTGTCATGTTTTCAAACTCTCTTTGGGTGTTTGCAATTCATGGGAAGTCTCTAATATCTTGGTACAGTGGGCAGGTTGTTAGAAAGTGTAGCTCTGACATGGCTGTTAGCCTAGCCACAGAGGGTCTTGAGGAGAGGCGCCGATTTAATCCGGGATACAGAGATGCAGCCAATGTGACAATGGCTCTGTTCATGGTCACGAATGGATTCCAGCTTCATTGATTTACTACCGATGACAAACGTGTTGTTTCTGTTTTTCCTTTTGACATACTTGCGGCACACAGAACAACTCATCACTACAGCCCAGCGTCATACTGTAGCCAGTCTCTTGAAACACCGCTATCTCCAAACTACCACTCCTCTTGAAACGTTCTTTTGTTAGGTGGTCTCGCTCTCGCTGCCGCGGTGGGTTTTCTTTTTAGCGGTCGGCTTACTCCTTCCATAGTTCCACATATTTGTAACCCATTTAACGTTATAGCAGCCAACGCTAGCTCCCTACAGTGCAAGCAGGCGCCACGGGCAGTCAGGACAGAAGAGTAGCGGATGTGACGTCGGTAAACAAGCCACAAATTAGGCCTGTCGTAAGACCAAAACACACCGCAGTTTTAATTATTTTACATTACTATTTTGTTACCCGCCACATGGCGGACAGACCACGAAAGGGAGTGATTGAAGGCTAATCTTAACCAATCTAAAATCAGCATTAAAGGTAAGAACGTCAAGCTCACGTTTGATTGGTTAGAATGGTCACTGTCAACTCACAAGGCACATACTGAGTGTATAAACTAGCGAATGTACAGAGAAAGGGACGTTCGGGGAGGGGGGGGAGGAGGTCGCACCAGAACAATTATTTGCACTCGCACAAATGCTCCCAATTATTATCTTAGTCTGACATAATCGTAATAGTCTTGTTGTGATTTGTTCTTTTGAACCTGATAAGGGCTCCGTCTCTACTCCTGATGGACTTCAATATCTCCTGAGTAATTTAGTTTGGCAGTGTTCTGCTTTACCCCAATGTGTTTAATTGGAGCCAGTAAATCCAGCACTGATAGAAATGTCTCTTTAAAGAGATTCCATGCCTCATCTACGTCTTTACTGCTCAGTATGTCCATCCAATTTATCTCACTCAGTGATTCAATAAAGTGGTCTTTTGAATAGTGTTTCATTGTCCTTGTTTTTACATAATCCCTTTGAGCGTGGGGAGCTTTAGTGCGTTTGCGGGTACAATATGACCATATGCTCACTGAGGCCATAGGCTAACACGCCTGACTGGCTAATCTTCTCTGAATCAGATACCACGATCAGATCTAAAGTTGTTCTACTGCTGACACAAATACGCGTTGGTTCTTTTATCAGTTAGGATTAGGGTTAAGTTATAGTTAGTTTAAGGTAACAGTGTGGTTAAGGTAACAGTGTGGTTAGGGTTAAGGTTAGTTTAAGGTAACAGTGTGGTTAAGGTTAGTTTAAGGTAACAGTGTGGTTAGGGTTATGGTTAGTTTACAGTGACAGTGTGGTTAAGGTTAGGGTTTGGGTGAGGCTATCAGAAAAGTGTGTCTCTGTAGTCTTGAGGTAAAGGCATGCGAGTGTCCAGGGTTCATCTTAGTTTCCCGTTGTTCGTCTTAGTCTGAAGCCTAGTAAGCCTGATATCTCCCTTAGTCTGAAGCCTAGTAAGACTAATATCTCCCTTAGTCTGAAGCCTAGTAAGCCTGATATCTCCCTTAGTCTGAAGCCTAGTAATCCTGATATCTCCCTTAGTCTGAAGCCTAGTAAGCCTGATATCTCCCTTAGTCTGAAGCCTAGTAAAACTAATATCTCCCTTAGTCTGAAGCCTAGTAAGCCTAATATCTCCCTTAGTCTGAAGCCTAGTAAGACTAATATCTCCCTTAGTCTGAAGCCTAGTAAGACTAATATCTCCCTTAGTCTGAAGCCTAGTAAGACTAATATTTCCCTTAGTCTGAAGCCTAATCCTGATATCTCCCTTAGTCTGAAGCCTAGTAAGACTAATATCTCCCTTAGTCTGAAGCCTAGTAAGCCTAATATTTCCCTTAGTCTGAAGCCTAGTAAGACTAATATGTCTGGTTAATAACATCTGGTTGATGTGCGGTTTCCCATGTGGGGGACCAGGTTCAGATCCATGTTGTTACACACAGACCCACAGCATCTGTATGAAGTGTAATATTTCTATCTGATTTAACAGTATTAAAAAAGTAGAGTTTTAGTCACCAAACATGTGTGTGAGCTTGTAAACTTGTGTGGATGAAAACACACAGAGACTCAAACACTGGATGCTTCACACACACACACACACACACACACACACACACACACACACACACACACACACACACACACACACACGCACACACACGCAAAGAGACTCTCACACCGGATGCTTCACACACACACGCACACACACAAAGAGACTCACACCGGAAGCTACACACAGACACACACCGGATGCTACACACACAGACACACACCGGATGCTTCACACACACACACACACACACACACACACACACACACACACACACACGCACACGCAAAGAGACTCTCACACCGGAAGCTACCCACATAGACACACCAGATGCTACACACACACACACACACACACACACACACACACACACTTTGTTACATGTCTGGCTGTGTGACGTCAACTTGTCAGCATGAAATAACCGCACCAGGATAGCTTAGCAAGTAGATAATCAGACGTTGTCGCTTTTGGAATTTACTCCACACCCATTTATTATTAAAAACATTGAATCAGGGCTATGAAATTACAATGCCTGGTCATACAGCATTCATTCAATGTACATAATCAACAAGTAGTTTTCACAGACACAAGCCACATCGTTGAGAAGCATCCAGCTGCACAGCCGGAGAGCAAGGCTCCCAGGGCCGCGCTTTGGGGGCCGCGCTGTGAGGTCCGCGCTGTGGTTGGAGTATTGCAGCTTGGTCTCTGTGCACGAGACTGTGAGGAACGTGCGAAAACAATCGAAAGTAAGTAACGTTAGTGCATAACTAACACTTTAATAACTAAAAAGGAATATAAATATAGGAGAATTTGACAACAAAATGAACTATGATGGCGCAAGGGATTGAGATATAATAATTATTGTGTCTAATGGCACTGACTTCAACGTAAACTTGAGCTACTGTAGCCTAAGTATTAACCTGCAAAACTAATTGTTAGTCCAACATTAGTTTAACGTTCTGTTATATTTCAATTGCCTTACTTACTTACTGCCTAAATATATGGTAACGGTATACTCTTGCTATACAGTCTATGTGGATATGATAAGTAAATGTATGATAAGATATGATGAAGTAAATAAGGAATGGTGAATATTACATGTATGTGTATACTGGATATTAACAGCAGTATTATAGGCATACAGCAGTATTGTACATCAGTATTGTACAGCCAGCAATATTATACATTATTATACATGACTATTCTATGCAAGTAGGCTATGTCTAAGCTATTTTACAGTATTATACATGACCTATGTGCAATATGCATAAGACTATGAGCTATATGTGGGTATGTCAGGTTGTCTTGTGGTCAAAGTTATGTATGTGGAATCATATAAGAATGTTCAATTTGACCAATTAGGCCCTTTCTTTTTCTAGATGCATATCACCATTAAAAATGGTGAATCTTGATGCACCACATGCTGCCAGCACTTTCATTGCCCTTTCTGCAATACATCCTTATTCAAACGAACAAGGTTGAGAGGTCCATTTTAAGCAGGCAGTTTCCTATGAAGGTAAAGTTGGCCAACATTCTCTGGGAAATGCAAATGGGTTTACAGTAGAGACCATTAGAGAAATTAATCAAAACGAACCCTTCTGTGATGTCTGTGGCAGGTAATAGGTATATGATTCAGATGTTGTAGCATATTCAATTGACAAATGATCTCTCTCTCTCTCTCTCTCTCTCTCTGTCTCTGTCTCTGTCTCTGTCTCTGTCTCTGTCTCTGTCTCTGTCTCTGTCTCTGTCTCTGTCTCTCTCTCTCTCTCTCTCTCTCTCTCTCTCTCTCTCTCTCTCTCTCTCTCTCTCTCTCTCTCTCTCTCTCTCTCTCTCTCTCTCTCTCAGGGGAAGGAGTCCAGCTGGCACTGCATAGCTGTTCCTCCATCCATCCACCTATCTATTCTTCCCTACCTCCTTGTCAATAAAATAATATAAACAAATAAAGCCGTTCCGTCCTCTGAGCTTTTAAAATTGACAAACTGGTTTAGGCAACTTAGATCACAAGTCAGTTTTGGGAAAGTTATGTGAATACAGAAGAGCTTGTGATAACGGCTGCAGTGGCTACTTTTGTGTTATATTGTTAAGATATTGTGTGAGCAAATAAAAATAAAAATACATTTTATGAAGTATAGTTAATATAACTATATATTAATTTGAATGTAATGTATTAATGTATACTAACTATACATAATATTTTTAATTAATGTATAGTTAATTTACTCATACAGTATGCACATCCTCTGGCCTGTGTGTAGAACTTCCCTGTGTTGTTGACAAAGCTAAACCCTATTGATATGAAGTTGAATGGGAACATGAGAGGATTCAAGATTCAAGATTGTTTATTGTCATGTGCACAGTTAAACAGACAGTTTGCCATACAATGAAAATCTTACTTTGCTAGTCTCTGTTCAGTATTGCACTACTGAGTTATTTGCTGCTATGTTTCAATATAATAATAATAATAATAAGAAGAAGAAGAATTATAATTAATACTTTTGAGTTTTTATTTGTTAGCATGGAAAAGCAAAGAACGTGATTGTCAGTTGTGTATATACAGAGCTCCAGATTCAGCATTGAAGGACTGCATGGAGGTGTTATTTGCCCAGACTCAGAAGGTTACATTCATCTGCGGGGATAAATCACTGTACATTCTATATTGCTCACTAATAAATACTACCATATCTATACTGTGTGGAGATTTGGGGTAACACTTATAAAAGTAACTTAAAACCATTATGCACACTACAAAAAAGAGCTATTAGGATTATCAATAAGGTAGGATATCTGGAACACACAAACACACTGTTTTTAAAATCACATGCCATGAAACTCAGGGACCTGGCTGAATTTAAGACTGCACAAATCATGTTTAAAGCACGAAACAATTCACTCCCGGGTTACTTTTCGATCGCGTGACATTGTTCAGAAAGTTTGGTGCACTTGACAAATCGCCGTGTGAAAGCAAACCGAACCAAATTAAGAATGCAACCTAACTGCACCCCCCCCCCCCCCCCCCCCCTCCCGAGTGACAAACATGGCACTCTGCACCTAAATAATAATGTAATAAAAACGTGGGTTATATCATTAGCAGGGAAAACTGCTGTTTGTCAAAATGCCCTTCAATAACCATGAACTGCACAGCCGGGGTACAAAAGAGTAACAACTGTATTAGATAAAAGCACCAATGATGATCAGATCATAGTTACAGGGGACACGGGGTTAATAATCAGGCACCGTAAAGTGCTTCTGTTATATAAGTAACTGATCACAGTCGATATACAACAATATGGAACACACAATAGTGAATACAATGTAAAATGGGTTAGGGTCATTACAGGGTTAATGCCCAATCGCCTCTACGAGCGGAACGTAACACATTTCATTCACCAGTTTCGCAGAATGTATCTGAGAAGAAGGTATTTGAACACGTGACGACCGGCCGCGTTGTTATGCAAAGTAGTGCGCGTGCAGCGCGTTCCTGTGTGCACGCGCGCGCGCACCAATAATGACCCGCGTGGGTCCCTGCTGCTCCTCCTGACGTCATCACCCGCGCTCACTCACTCGCGTCACAATAACAACACAAATATAATAATGCGCACATGTTGTGTGTGTGACTGACTGTTACAACTTCTGATTAGTCATCATCACTTTTATTTGTTATTTCTTGTTTAGATGACCGTCGACTCACAATGGATCCCAACACAGTAGGTAAGTGGACCTTACTGTCCGAGGGGAACAGAAGAGCGAGGCTGACACCTGAGCTGCAGACATATCCTGATCACCCGGAGAGATTTGACGACAGTTTTGAAGTGCTGTGTGGAGAGAGTCTGACTGGACGCTGCTACTGGGAGGTAGAGGTCGAGGGAGGTGCTCAGGTAGGAGTGGCGTACGGGAGCATCGACAGGAAAGAAGGGGGAGGCCCGAGGGACAGAAGAAGCAGCGACAAGCTCTGGTTCTGTCAGATTTATCATGTCGAGGCTGGTTCTCTCTTTACTTTCTATCACAACCATGGAGCAGACCGCGTGTTAGTCCCGGGTCCCTACCTCACCCGCTACAGACTCGGAGTGTATCTGGACTGGCCCGCTGGCCACCTGTCATTCTACCGGGTCTCCGCTTATGACGACACACTGACCCACCTTCACACCCACAACACCACGTTCACTGAACCCCTCTACCCGTGGTTTAGCAACTATGTGGGGGTGACCTTGTGCAGAGCATACCAGAGTAATGACGTGAGTATTTCTGTTGGCATCTTCCTGACCTGCATATACACTGTATATCATTGTCAAATTAAGTTTTGATAGCGTGGATTAGTTACCATGATGAAGAGATGCTATAGCATTGAATGAATGAATGAATGAAAACTTTATTTAACAGATTGCAGAATGGGTACAATACAGTACGGCTCAATACACACAATTGTTAAGGGGATGCAGACCAGAGAAAGACGTTTGTCTTGTTTACATCAGGGTCCCCCGTTTTCAATTCATAGTGTAATAATAATGTGTAATTGTGTAGTGTGTAATTACTGAGAAAGTTGCCATCGTTAATATAGTACGGTACTTTGATTTAAATGTCTCAAGCTATAATCTTCTGTGCAATAATATACATTTCCTTAGTTTTTTTTTTTTTACATTTAAAAAAAAATTATAAACCTTTGGACATTTTCCCCGGAGACAACCGAATGAAACCAATAGATAAGAGGTTGCTGTTACAATGTCATAAAGATAATAAAACTGGGATTGCACTCGCTATTTGCATATCAATAGCGCCGGTCGTCAGGTGTGTTAAATACGACCGGCGCTATTGATATGTAAATAGCGAGTACTTATCTGGGCTTGCACTCCCATGAAGAACGCATGCCTGGAGACAACCGAATGAAACCAATAGATAAGAGATTGCTGTTACAATGTCATAAAGATAATAAAACCCCACGTTATCAAAATAGATTTGACTGTGACGTATGGGAATTCTAGTTTGGTCAAACTTTAGCACAGTATTGATGTTGGTATCTTTTAGAAAACAACACGTTCTGTTCCTTTTTTGTATTCCAGTCCTGGACGAGCTTCACACCTGACGTGTCAACTGTCTCTACAAGCACCGTATACAAGTAACCACATTTTAATACAGGCTCTTCTGTTTCCCCTGCCCTTCAAGACGTTAACATTTGAATCTGTACAAATTCTAAATAACAATTTACTTTGAATTGCCATACTTGGTTTGAACTTATATGTTATAGAAAGTGGAGTATACACACACAGTAAATTTCGCAGAGTAGATTTTACTCAAACTGAGTACATTTTACTCAAACTGAGTAACATTTTAGTAAGTTTGAGTAGTAGTAGTTGAGTAGTTTGAGTAAAATTTACTCTGCAAAATTTACTCTGTGAAATTTACTGTGCACTAAGCCTAATATCTCCCTTGGTCTGAAGCCTATAAGACTAATCTCCCTTAGGCTGATGCCTAGTAAGACTAATATCTCACTTAGTCTGAAGCCTAGTAAGCCTAAAATCTCACTTAGTCTGAAGCCTAGTAAACCAGACCCACAGCAACTGTATGAAGTGTGATATTTGTATTTGATTTATCAAGATTAAATAAGTAGAGTTTTAGTCACCAAACATGCATGTTGTGAGAGTGTACCTCTCTGCTGTTCCAAGAACTATAGCTATTCAGATGGAGCCCTAATGTTTCATGGCTTTAGAAAGGAACTTAACTTCAATTCGAGCAAAGCTTGGATGTGTTCTCTATTGCACGTGTGCCTATATTGGGACAGAATTATTGGACTGGAGGAACTGAATATATTGCTATCATTATTAAACGTCAGTTTCTGCATCACTGTAGGGAAAACAGACATTAGTATAAATCTGATTCTTTGGTTATAACCTGCATCTGAATCGTTCTGATACAGGTGTTCCTATGGTGTCTCAGGTTCAGGTTATATAAACACACATACTAATAATTATAGAGCCAACGTTATAGTTGTTTGAATCTTTGCCCCAGATTCAGGTTATATAAAAACAGATGGTATATAAAGCCAACATCATGTAATCTTTCTAATACAGCAGTTACTATTGTGTGCCCCAGGTCCAGGTTGCCCAGTGCAGGTGTGTTCGAGTGTGGTTCCACAGGGCTGGTGTTTGGAGTGGAGGGGGAGAGGGAGGTGCAGTACGAGACCGTCCCATGGGACGAGAGCCTCCTCCAGTCAGCTGGCATGACTCCTGCAGGTCCTCTGTTCAGGATCCAGTGTCCTCAGGGCTCTGTCTCCCAGCTACAGCTCCCACACTGTTTAACTTCAGATTCAGGTAAGTCAGTGTTTGTTGATGACATATTGCTAATTATTTGCACATTATTAATCTAATAACCTTATGAAACGGTAGCACTTTGGGCGACATTGTTGACATGACATTATACATAGGAAAACTATATAATGCCCCAAGTCTTCATACAGTACACTCACAATATTTGAATAGATGAGATTCAAAACACAATGTTTATTATATATTAATAACAACAACAGTTTGACACAGTGTTAGGATGCATCTCAAATGGATATTCGGGGTCTCAGCTTTCATTGATATTTGGTGATTATTTGAAGAATATAACTGACATTTATTAAATCAATGATTTAATTAATAGATTTTTACCAATGCAAGGAATGCACAGGAATGTGCCTTAAGGCCCTCCCATAGTCGAGCGGACCATACACGGAGCAAACTCCCGCATGCTCAAAGCGGACCGAAAGGGTACTCAAAGCAGACCCACAGCAGAGTCCAAGTGCGAAGCTCCTATTTTCTGACGTGCGGACGTCTGCGGTGCCCACTTGGTGTCACACAAACTGGCGCGAGGCGTAAACTGGCGCGAGACATGTAGGAAATTGGTCCACGGAGATCCGCTCGACTATGAAAGCTCAAAGAGTCCAGTGGACCTCCGCAGAGTCCAGTCCGTGTACAGTCCGCTCGACTATGGGAGCACCTTTAGGGACACTCAGTACACTCAGCACATAGGTCTGCTGTCAAACAATACACTCAGCACATAGGTCTGCTGTCAAACAATACACTCAGCACATAGGTCTGCTGTCAAACAATACACTCAGTACATAGGCCTGGTGTCAAACAATACACTCAGCACATATCCCTGCTGTCAGACAATACACTCAGCACATAGGCCTGCTGTCAAACAATACACTCAGTACATATCCCTGCTGTCAGACAATACACTCAGCACATATCCCTGCTGTCAGACAATACACTCAGCACATAGCCCTGCTGTCAGACAATACACTCAGTACATACTATAGGCCTGCTGTCACACAATACACTCAGCACATAGGTCTGCTGTCACACAATACACTCAGCACATAGTTCTGCTGTCACACAATACACTCAGCACATAGTTCTGCTGTCAAACAATACACTCAGCACATAGCCCTGCTGTCAGACAATACACTCAGTACATACTATAGGCCTGCTGTCACACAATACACTCAGCACATAGTTCTGCTGTCACACAATACACTCAGCACATAGGCCTGCTGTCACACAATACACTCAGTACATACTATAGGTCTGCTGTCACACAATACACTCAGTACATACTATAGGCCTGCTGTCACACAATACACTCAGTACATACTATAGGCCTGCTGTCACACAATACACTCAGTACATACTATAGGCCTGCTGTCACACAATACACTCAGTACATACTATAGGTCTGCTGTCACACAATACACTCAGTACATACTATAGGCCTGCTGTCACACAATACACTCAGTACATACTATAGGCCTGCTGTCACACAATACACTCAGTACATACTATAGGTCTGCTGTCACACAATACACTCAGCACATACTATAGGTCTGCTGTCACACAATACACTCAGCACATACTATAGGTCTGCTGTCACACAATACACTCAGCACATACTATAGGCCTGCTGTCACACAATACACTCAGCACATAGCCCTGCTGTCACACTATACACTCAGCACAAGGGTCTGTTTGCCCTATCGGTTATATTGTGCGTTACAACAAATATATTATTTGAATCTGAATATATACTATGAGTAAAAGTAAACAGTATACACAAGGTGCAGTATACACAAGGTACCCTAACTGGCATGATATACGTCATACGTTGTAGTCCGTGCAGGTTTTGGTGGTTAAGAGTCAGACATTCCTAGTAATGCATAATACAAAAACAATAGAGAAACAGAGGTATGAAACAACGTACAACATACGTACAGCATACGTGATCACACTGTCCGTCTGCAACACTACTATCACCAACATCTAAGAAGGGAGATCCCCCCTTGAATGGCCCTTCTAAGGTTTCTCTCCTCCACACTGCCTGTGGAGCTTTTTTTCCCCCTATTGTTAGGTTTTAGTGAGTTTTTCCTTACCTTCGCGTGGGGTATGTCTGGGAGTGCTTGCATTCTTTCATTTATTTGCATCCATCTAAAAATGTTTGCACCTTATGGTGTTCTTGTTCTGTTCTTGACTTATTGTTATGTTTTCTTCTTGACTTGTTTAAAGAAGATCTGTACGGCCCATGGGGACATTAACGTGTGTTGTTGGGCCCTATAAATAAATTTGATTTGATTTGATCACAGAGGTATGAAGCAACATTTCTGTTGTCCTCCACAGCGCTGTCCTGCGATTATCTGTCGTTAGCTGTTGTCCACATCACCGATGATGGGTTGATGACCATCTTGGAGCCGCTGAGGATTACCCGGACTCACGTGGTGGTGAACGTACCACACCTCTCCTCCTTTGGTTTGACATGGCTGCTCCCCGATTGGATGAGATCAATGAGCAGCCTGATTCTCCTCCTCGTCCGACCACTAGGGGATGACCGCAAAGTACTGGACGTGTTTCTGCTGCCGAGCAACGTGCTACAGGAAGACGTAAGTTAGGGTCCAGTTAGGGCACCTTGTGTATACTGTTTACTCGTACTCTTAGTATACATTCAGATTCTAATTCTGTATTGCCTATTGTAACATATAATATTACCGGGGAGGGAACGGGGAGAGAGATAGATAGATAGATAGATAGATACTTTATTAATCCCCTTGGGGAAATTCAGGTATCCAGTAGCATCTCAGTCAGTTGACGGACAATAGAGAGCGATAAAAAAGGACAACCAATGCAACAAACAAACAATGAAGGTCGGTGCTGAAATAAAAAGTTCCAATGAATTAAATAAATAAATGGTGAGCTGTCATTCAGGTACGTGATCTATGTCTGGACAATCTACCATTTGATTATGAACAACGATCTAACATCTACCTCTCGGGTGATGCGGGGGATGCGCTATCCTTGCGGAGTGTCGGGGCTGGAGCGGCGGACCTGGCGGCGTCTATATTAATCCCAGCCGAAGAGTGCAAGAGCGCTTCCGCATTCTTCGCCGCGCATGCGCATGAGGTCCTCGCTTAGTTCAGACGCCCCATTCAACACGGTTAATCACAAACTCGAAACTCCGTTAAGCTCCAGAGAGAGAGGCTGAAACCCACAGTTCTTGCCCGACGGATGGGAGCCGAATCGCGGATCCGAGTTTTCTGATGAATAGCCCCAAAACATGGAGGTCGCGAACGGCGCCGGCTTCACTGACCGGTTTTCAGCCTCTCTCTCTGGAGCTTAACGGAGTTTCGAGTTTGTGATTAACCGTGTTGAATGGGGCGTTTGAACTAAGCGAGGACCTCATGCGCATGCGCGGCGAAGAATGCGGAAGCGCTCTTGCACTCTTCGGCTGGGATTAATATAGACGCGACCTGGCGATGGAGTCGGCCGGGCGGCGCGCCTCCGTGGCGGAGAGCCCGAGCGAGGGCGTGCTGTGTCCGGGCTGCGCACCTGCAACGAGCCTCGGCGTGCGGGGAGGAGCTGGCGGCGGGGGAGCTACCCGAACGAGGACTTCGGCGGCCGTGAGCGTCGGTGGAGGCCCACCCGCTGATTCCTCGGGGCAGCGGGGTGACAGCGTCCCGGAGAAAGCTCCGAACACCAAGAGTGACTTCGTAAACACCGCATGTAGTCCTAGTAGGCAAGCACCAGATGTGCCAATCAAACAAAATAGCGCGATAAGTCAACAGCGAATCAAAATGAAGAATAGAACTATAAATCCTGCAATCATCAAACGCAGAAAGCAGGACTTCTTTCAAACTGTCAATTAAGCAAAAATACTATGGGATCCAAGTGCAAAACCGAAGGGGTTACTTGGAGGCCACATAAACATTTGCAGCATCATTGGGAAATGTGAACAAATCCAACATCTCATTAAAGACTCGAATTTGGACTATTTGTGTCTGTCAGAGACCTGGCTACATAAAAACACACTGGGGGAAAAAAGTGCCTAGAAATCTGTGTGAATGGCAATATTACACAGGATGGACCTCAAATTGCAACAAGTTTTAATTCCTATTTTGTAGAGTCGGTGCAGACTCTGCAACAGAGCTCCCCTACTAATCTGAGTGTCTCCAGTGGATCAAAATCAGCCTGTCTTTGAGCTGTGTGAAATCACTGTAACAAAAGTGACAACAATTATAAATTCCTTGAAGAACTCCAAAACCAAGGATGTGTATGGTCTAAACACCATGCTACTAAAAACATTTAATGAATGCTTATCTGGACCAATATCAACTATCATAAATAGATCCTATAGTGAAGGCCGTTTTCCCAGGAGCATGGAAGGAAGCTATAATAACCCCCATCTACAGTACAAAGCAGGTAAATCCTCTGAGGTAGCTAACTATAGGCCAATTAGCATTTTACCTGTTATTTCCAAAATAGCAGAGAAACGCATAGCAGAACAACTAACAAGTCACCTTAGCACCAGCTCCGTTGGACTGCACCCCATGCAGTTTGGTTTTAGGGCAAAACACTCAACAGAGACTGCAATCTGCTTCCTCCTGGAGAATATTAAATCTAAGCTTGATAAGGGGGGAGTTGTTGCAGCCGCATTTTTAGATCTAAAGAAAGCCTTCGACACTGTGGATCATGGTGTCCTGCTCACCAAGCTTTCTCGGTACAACTTCTCCCCTAATACCATCACATACATGAAGTCTTATCTTGAAGGTTGAACTCTGAGAGTATCCCCTGGGACCGCTGTTGTTTAGTTTATATATTAATGATCTTCCAGCTGTATGCAATAATACGGTAATTTATGTCCATGCAGAAACCAAGCAGCAAGCTGCAAACAAGTTAACAGCGGTAATGACATCGGTCACTGAATGGTTGACTAACTCATGTCTGCATTTAAACACCAAAAAAACTGTTTGCATGTTTTTTACAAAGAGGCTGATGAATACTGTCTCACCTGATGTCTATGTCAGAGGAGAAAGGTTGACAGTTGTATCCGAATATAGATACCTTGGGATAAAAATGGACTCCAATCTTACATTTAAAAAACAAATCAAATCGGTAGTAAACAATGCAAAGTTTCACTTATCAAACTTCCGTCACATCAGAAACTCTCT
Organism: Notolepis coatsorum; assembly: GCF_963971535.1. NCBI lineage: Eukaryota > Metazoa > Chordata > Actinopteri > Aulopiformes > Paralepididae > Notolepis > Notolepis coatsorum. Next base: position 2,445,513 of record NC_140171.1, read on the forward strand.
GTCAACAAAAGCAGCAGCACTGTATTTTAATGCCATTATTATGTCACACTTAACATACTGTCTGACTAGCTGGACACAAGCCTCCTGTACAACACTACGATCTGTACAGGTAGTTTACCATCAGGCTGTGAAAGTTCTGGACAGGAAAACAAACAGCCACCACCATTGTTATAGCATAGCAAACTAGAACCTACTGAGCTGGGACAATCTTGTCAAATTCAAAGATGCCTGCCTTACCTATAAAATCCTACATGGCTTGGCTCCTCCCCCCCTCTGTACTTTCATAAAACAGAAAGCATCTGCTGACAGATATACCAGGTCTGTAGTCAGAGGGGACTGTGTAGTCCCAAACAGGAGGTCTGCTTTTAGTCAGACAGCCTTTTCCGTGAGAGCAGCCCACACCTGGAACAGTCTGCCAACACGGCTCAGGGAGTATCAAAGTTACATTTCATTTAAAACTAACTTAAAATCATGGTTGAGAGATGGTCAAGTGTGCAACCATTTTAACTGAGGGGTTGTATTGTAAATGTATTTTAATGTATTTATTTGTATGTATTTTAGTGTATTGTAACCTATACTGATGCCCAGGTCATGAGAGAGAGGATACTAGGAAATTTATTTTGTGTTTACTGCAGAGCGGAGGGACTGGGAGACCCATGTTACTCACTGGCTGTCAGAATGTAGAGCTATTATTTTAACATGTAGACCAGTTATTTTAACAAACGAGTGGTACACTTGTTTCTGTGAAGTACAAGCGGACACTTGTCTTGCCAACTCATAGATATAGAATAATGTATCTGAATGAATGCAACCTTCTATTTCTGTGTGCTAACTGAATCAAATTGATTAAATATAAAAAAATGTATACTAAACTATCCGCTCCAATTTTTCTGGTTGAAGGTACACGCAAAGCATAAGGATAGCACAAAAATCACGATCTCAGCCAGTTGTGACCTGATCAGAGGCCAAAAATACAGTCTGAAGTGTGATCCAGAGACGTATAAACTGCAACCTGAGGTCAGCATATCCCACACACACACACACAGGCACGCACACACACACACACACACACACACGCACGCACGCACGCACACGCGCACGCACGCACGCATGTCTCCCAGTCCCTCCGCTCTGCAGTAAACAGCCATCACTGATATAGAGTGTCTGGTCAGTAACATGGGTCTCCCAGTCCCTCCGCTCTGCAGTAAACAGCCATCACTGATATAGAGTGTCTGGTCAGTAACATGGGTCTCCCAGTCCCTCCGCTCTGCAGTAAACAGCCATCACTGATATAGAGTGTCTGGTCAGTAACATGGGTCTCCCAGTCCCTCCACTCTGCAGTAAACAGCCATCACTGATACAGAGTGTCTGGTCAGTAACATGGGTCTCTCAGTCCCTCCGCTCTGCAGTAAACAGCCATCACTGATATAGAGTGTCTGGTCAGTAACATGGGTCTCCCAGTCCCTCCACTCTGCAGTAAACAGCCATCACTGATATAGAGTGTCTGGTCAGTAACATGGGTCTCCCAGTCCCTCCACTCTGCAGTAAACAGCCATCACTGATATAGAGTGTCTGGTCAGTAACATGGGTCTCTCAGTCCCTCCACTCTGCAGTAAACAGCCATCACTGATACAGAGTGTCTGGTCAGTAACATGGGTCTCTCAGTCCCTCCGCTCTGCAGTAAACAGCCATCACTGATATAGAGTGTCTGGTCAGTAACATGGGTCTCCCAGTCCCTCCACTCTGCAGTAAACAGCCATCACTGATATAGAGTGTCTGGTCAGTAACATGGGTCTCTCAGTCCCTCCGCTCTGCAGTAAACAGCCATCACTGATATAGAGTGTCTGGTCAGTAACATGGGTCTCTCAGTCCCTCCGCTCTGCAGTAAACAGCCATCACTGATATAGAGTGTCTGGTCAGTAACATGGGTCTCTCAGTCCCTCCGCTCTGCAGTAAACAGCCATCACTGATATAGAGTGTCTGGTCAGTAACATGGGTCTCTCAGTCCCTCCGCTCTGCAGTAAACAGCCATCACTGATATAGAGTGTCTGGTCAGTAACATGGGTCTCCCAGTTCCTCCACTCTGCAGTAAACAGTCATCACTGATGCAGAGTGTCTGGTCAGTAACATGGGTCTCCCAGTCCCTCCACTCTGCAGTAAACAGCCATCACTGATATAGAGTGTCTGGTCAGTAACATGGGTCTCCCAGTCCCTCCACTCTGCAGTAAACAGCCATCACTGATATAGAGTGTCTGGTCAGTAACATGGGTCTCTCAGTCCCTCCACTCTGCAGTAAACAGCCATCACTGATACAGAGTGTCTGGTCAGTAACATGGGTCTCTCAGTCCCTCCGCTCTGCAGTAAACAGCCATCACTGATATAGAGTGTCTGGTCAGTAACATGGGTCTCCCAGTTCCTCCACTCTGCAGTAAACAGTCATCACTGATGCAGAGTGTCTGGTCAGTAACATGGGTCTCCCAGTTCCTCCACTCTGCAGTAAACACAAAATACATTTTCCGGAATCCCGTTCTCACGTTATCCAATCAGGAGAGAGAACCCTAGATATTTTTACATTCAAGAAATCTTGCCAAGCCAAATGTTCTAACTGCACTGGCAGGTAATTTTCAACAAGCACCGCATAGACTCAGACTCAGACACATTGCATGGAATAAACTTGTAATTTAAAGGTTCAGTCCACGTGGTCCTCATTGCCAGCCGGACAGAGTGAGGACTGTGTAGACTCAATCGCAACGGCTGTGTCTATGCGGTCCTCATTCTAAACAATCGAAAATCATTAGTGCACAATTAAAGGAATATGAATTACCGGTAGATAAATGTTTTATTGCTTTTGATCTATTACAATTACTTTGTCATCTGTTCTCAGATCGAGCAGTTTCGTCAGAATTATGGACCAAATTACGTTCCGACATTTGAAGTATTCATTGATCCAAACGCAAGGGAGGTTGGATTGACGATAAAGGATCCACGTTATGATGACAATGTTGTTTGGAAACGACTTGTTCCACTGCCAGGTAAATTCACTCCTTGAATGGAATGATCACAGTTATCAGAATTATCAGTTAAGTAATCTTTTGTTAAAATAAGTGTTAAGCAGCTCTACATTCCAACAGCCATCACTGATATATGGAGTGTCTGGTCAGTAACATGGGTCTCTCAGTCCCTCCTCTATGCAGTAAACAGACATCACTGATATATAGAGTGTCTGGTCAGTAACATGGGTCTCCCAGTCCCTCCGCTCTGCAGTAAACAGCCATCACTGATATAGTGTCTGGTCAGTAACATGGGTCTCTCAGTCCCTCCTCTATGCAGTAAACAGACATCACTGGTATAGAGTGTCTGGTCAGTAACATGGGTCTCCCAGTCCCTCCGCTCTGCAGTAAACAGCCATCACTGATATAGAGTGTCTGGTCAGTAACATGGGTCTCCCAGTCCCTCCACTCTGCAGTAAACAGCCATCACTGATATAGAGTGTCTGGTCAGTAACATGGGTCTCTCAGTCCCTCCGCTCTGCAGTAAACAGCCATCACTGATATAGAGTGTCTGGTCAGTAACATGGGTCTCCCAGTCCCTCCGCTCTGCAGTAAACAGCCATCACTGATATAGAGTGTCTGGTCAGTAACATGGGTCTCCCAGTCCCTCCGCTCTGCAGTAAACAGCCATCACTGATATAGAGTGTCTGGTCAGTAACATGGGTCTCCCAGTCCCTCCACTCTGCACTAAACACAAAATACATTTTCTGGAATCTTGTTCTCACTTTATCCAATCAGGAGGGAGAACCCTAGATATTTTTACATTCAATAAATCTTGCCAAGCCAAATGTTCTTACTGCACTGGCAGGTCATTTTCTGTTTACTGCAGAGCTGAGGGACTGGGAGACCCATGTTACTGACCAGACACTCTGTATCAGTGATGGCTGTTTGAATGTAGAGCTACCGCAGTCTCAGGTCCACGTCCAACAGAACACTGAGCAGCTACTTCCACCGGGCGAACAGACTACTGACGGATAGACTCTGAATTATCACATGAGCAGACACACACAAAAGCACCTCCAGTGACTTACACAAGCACACTGATTACACGCACACACTGCTGCTACTTACACGGTAGAATAGTCTTTAAATACCCTGTATTATTGTATAGTTTGTATAGATCGTTGTGTATTGTTGTCTACAAAACTACTACGGTTGAGGAGCCAGGAAAAACAAGCATCTCACGTTTTTCTGAATATATGTACATTTAACCCCTTCACTACCACAGCGCAGGTGTTTAACCTGTAGTGTGGTAGTGAAAGGGTTAACCTTCTGTAGTGTGGTAGTGAAAGGGTTAACATTTTGTAGTGAAGGGGTTAACCCTTTGTAGTGGTAGTGAAAGGGTTACCGTTCTGTAGTGTGGTAGTGAAAGGGTTAGCCCTTTGTGGTAGTGAAAGGGTTACCGTTCTGTAGTGTGGTAGTGAAAGGGTTAGCCCTTTGTGGTAGTGAAAGGGTTAACCTTCTGTATTGCGGTAGTGAAAGGGTTAGCGTTAGCCCTTTGTGGTGTGGTAGTGAAAGCGTTAAAAAAGCTGTGACAATAAAATGATGTGAGTCTGAGCCGGCTCTGTTTCTCCGTGTCTGATGCCCCGTTTCTGTCCCTTCCCCTCCAGGTGGACAGGCAGCCGTGGCAGGAGGAGACGCCGGCTCCTCCTCTGCTCCTCGTCCTCCTGCTCCTCCCTCAATCTCTGCTCAGACTGGTGCAGTCGTCACTGCTCATAACATGACTGGCAACACTTTTCATGGACCGGTTAACATCACTTCTCCAGCAGGACACCAGCCTATCCACCCCCCCAAACGGCGTTCTTTTTGCCATATCATGTGAAAATAATCCCACAGCGCACCCGCCGTCAACTGACGCTGGGCCGCAAGGAACAGTAGATAGTTGGCCCGGTCCCTCCCGCTGTGCGACGCACCCAAGGGGGGACCCCGACAGAAAGGGCCGGTTTGATACGGGAGAAGCTGTCATCAAACTGGTTGACACACACCCCCCCCCTGAACACCCATCTAGCGCATGCTGAGGAGTTGTTCTGCAGCTAGACACGCAAGGCATGAGGGGCATGGGCTCCTACACGCCGAAGCCCTGCAGTGATATTGCTATCACCCAAATCACGCTCCCCTCTTCTTTGCAGACCACTGCCGCTCTCACGGGAGTGGGAGACATCAGCGTGATACTAGGGCTGGGCGATATGGCCTAAATATGATATCACGATATTTTCTGACCTTTCGGCGATACACGATACACATCACGATGTTTTTCTTTTTTACCCCAAACAATTCATTATGAGGCTTACCAAGACAGTATTTGAGTTTGCAAGCTAACATTAAAGACAAAATAAAATACCCATGCATTTAGCATTTTTATATTAGATTTAGATTATTAGATTATATATTGCATATGAGATATTATATGATTTAGATATGAAATATGATGAATTGAAAATGGGGGACCCTGATGTAAACAAGACTAAAGTCTTTCTCTGGTCTGCATCCCCTTAACAATTGTATGTATTGAGCTGTACTGTACCCATTCTGCAATATGTTAAAGTTTTAAATCAATCAATCAATAAATAGCATTTTAGCATTTTTATGAAACTACTGTATATATGTATGTCTCTAAATGTTTTGATGAATTGAAAATGGAGGACCCTTATGTAAAAAAGCCGAAAGTCTTTTTCTGGTCTTCATCCTCCTGTACTGTATTGTACCCATTCTGCAACCTTTTAATACAGTTTTCATTCATTCATTCTGACGGAAACATAATCATTTTGATTGACAGTCGAGTCTGCCAATGACGTCACACCGCTTGCACCCGCCCTGCTGTTCTTAGCACCAATCGGCAAGCGTTATGACTTCCTGAATGTCCCGTGTGCTGAAGTGAACACTGTCAACAAAGCTACTAACGTTAGCTCCCCGCGGCCGTCGAGTAGGAGACCAGTGCTTCACACTACAGGATGACTAAATGAGGCATAATGATTTTACTACAACGAATGTTATAATAAAAGCCTTTCCATACATCTGTCTGATTGAAAACTTTATTAACAGACCGCGGAATGGGCATATCTCAGCACAGGCTGAGATATGAACGAGTAACGTGTGGACAGATTGACGCGACACAATCCTCTTGGGCAAAACATCACGATATCCACGATACGTTGAAAAAGTGTATCGTTAATGAACTGTACCCGATATTTATATAATATCGTCATATCGCCCAGCCCTACGTGATACCCCGCCTGGCGAAGGCGAGGCTGGGGTAACCCTTGCTGTGCATTCAACAGAAGAGGCCTCGAGTCCCCCTGCTGACCACTGTAGCTAGTGGCAGCTGTAACACCAGGCTCACCCATCACACAACGTGTGGTGCAGGAGCCACGCGACAGCACAACATTCTCACGGACAGACCCAGGCTCAGCCATCAACTGGGTGTCAGCCCCTGTCCCCATGAGAAGTGAAGAATGGGGCCGCATGCGCTTCAAAGAAGGTTCGCGGCCCGCAGCCAAAGGAAAACGATCAGAGCCCCGCTTCCGTGGGTAACAGAGAGAGGATTGAACGGGGAGCGGGCTGCTCGCGGCAGAATGACGACGGCTTGTTTTATCCAAGCCGAATTCACCCAAAATGGCCGATCCCTCGGCCGCCAAGGCTGTCGGTCTTGTGGATCTCTGTTGACTCTCCGCCCAGGGCACCACTGGCGGGGGAAACATGGCCGCCTGTCGAGGGCCTCGCCACAGTCGTTGACGAGGCCGTGCTCCCACCTCTGGCTGCACAGCGTGAGGCGGTGTGGGACCCAGATCAACAACCGCCTGCGCCTCCACAGAACGACCAAAAAGTCTTTCCGTGGAAAAAGGAGTCGTGAGGAGAGAAAACCTATCCTCTTCCCCAAGAGGAGAGTGCTCCAACCAAACATGCCTAACAACAAACGTTGATAGCATCCTAATCCTCCCCGCAGTTATAGCTTGCGACTGAGTCAAGATCTCTATAACACCACAAACATGCAACATGTTTACAATGTCGGCTGGACCCATAGCCCCACTACCCGACGCCAATGTGGATAGGAAACTAGCCAGCTGAGCCATAACACTGGCCGCCGCTACAAACCATCCGGCAGCAGTATACCACTCATCCGTCCATACTGCCACCCTCCGAGCCGATTCGCTCTCAAGCATCGGCCGGGTGGGACATCGTTCATCCCTGCCGGGGCACAGGAACAAAGCTACCTGGCTACGTAGCCACGGTACACCCAGCCTGCACCCTGTTGTTAGCCCTTTTACTTGTAAAAAAGGTAAATAAGACTCAGCGAAACCCCCCACATTAGCAACCGACTGACCTTCATCAATGAACCGGGCAAGAGGAGGGAAAAGCGGCAACGTCCCGCGGCAGGGAATATTAGAACAACGACCCATTTCAGCATCAACATTAGCATTAGCAGTAGCATTAGTAGCATTAGCGTTAGCAGCATGCTCCAGGATCGCCAGGAAATCGGCCACTGCAGTGGAACGTTCACCAAGCCACCCCGGCCCTGGCGCCGAAACACACTTCACAGCATTACCAATACCAACATTGATGCCTGATGACACAGGGCCTACCTGTGTACAAGCCGGCTCGATAGCCAAACCTTGTACGCTGCCCCTTGGCCTGCTGCCGCCAGACGAGGAAACATCAACATAGGCCCGACGTGTCGCTGAAACATGCCCCGAAGATTCCAGGGGTAAGCAAACCTCCGGTAGGCTTTCAACATTACGCAATTTCTCTAATCTTTTCATAACAACTAGTTACATAAGGCGCACTGCGACCGTTATGATGGAAACGAAAATAGAGGAAGAGTGTTTGGTGACCATGCCTAGTGTCTTATAGGCTACGCCTCCATAGGGGCGGGACCCTGCAGGTGATGGGCGTATTTGTTTTTTCGTTGGTGGAGTACAATAGGTACATGAGATGAGGTATATCTCTATAGGCTTAAGAGCGGGACGCGATGGCCAAGTACGATAATATAACCACTGTTTGCCATTGGTGTCATTAATAACCTTAATTAATAACATACAATCTATTTTGATGTCGGTATTAGTTAGCCTATATAAACAATAATACGAGAGCATATACAAGAACCTTTCTATTCACATAACTGAATTTGTGATGGAGCTTTGACAGGTGGTACAGTAACAGTCTATTGCTCGATCCATCTCCAATATCACGATGGACCGTGCCATGTAGCCTATGTGATCAATAAAAACGCGAACTTGAATTCCATCATCATATTTATATGTTGTGTCTGTCCACTGTTTGTTACTTTGTTATTTCCCCCCCCCCCCTATCTATGTAAAGCGACCTTGGGTCTCTTGAAAGGTGCTATATAAAATTAAACTATTATTGTTATTATTATTATTATTATTATTATTATTGTTATTATTATCACGTCTGTGCGGGAGCTCACAAATAGACTGTTAGTCTCAGTGAAGTTTTAACGGAGGTCATCTATTCTAACCAACAAATTGAAGTAGAAAGCATTTCGTTGTGACCAATCTTATTTGGAAACATGACACACAAAATATTTGTATTTCGCTTTTTATTTGAAACAATATTTAATCGCGTTTGGAGGTGGGTGTTCTGCGTCTGCCCCCCGTGCCAAACAAGCAGGCCAACCTCTTGTTCGAGCGTGAGCCCGTTATAATTACACTACTGTCGCTATTTTACAATTAACTATAATGAATTACGGTTCATTAGGGCTGGGCGATATGGCCTAAATATGATATCACGATATTTTCTGACCTTTCGGCGATACACGATACGCATCACGATGTTTTTATTTTTTTCCCCAAACAATTCATTATGAGGCTTACCAAGACAGTATTCGAGTTTGCAAGCTAACATTAAAGACAAAATAAAATACCCATGCATTTAGCATTTTTATATTATATATTAGATTTAGATTATTGGATTATTAGATTATATATTGCATATATTTAGCAATGAGATATTATATGATTTAGATATGAAATATGATGAATTGAAAATGGGGGACCCTGATGTAAACAAGACGAAAGTCTTTCTCTGGTCTGCATCCCCTTAACAATTGTATGTATTGAGCTGTACTGTACCCATTCTGCAATATGTTAATAAAGTTTTAAATCAATCAATCAATAGGATTTTAGCATTTTTATGAAACTACTGTATATTTGTATGTCTCTAAATGTTTTGATGAATTGAAAATGGAGGACCCTTAAAAAAGCCGAAAGTCTTTTTCTGGTCTTCATCCTCCAGTCAGTCCACTGTTGTTGTATTGAGCTGTACTGTATTGTACCCATTCTGCAATCGTTAATAACGTTCATTCATTCAATCATTCAGCCGGCAACAGAATAATTTTGATTGACAGTCGAGTCTGCCAATTACGTCACACCGCTTGTACCCGCCCTACTGTTCTTAGCACCAATCGGCAAGCAGCGCTATTGTTTTTTTACATTCCTGAATGCCCTCCATTGATTTTAACGAGAGCTCAGCTCAACGACAACAACAACAGCTCACCGCAGCCGACGAGTGATTACTAGCGCACCGCAGCATGACAACGAGGCATAATGATTTTACTGCAACAAATGTTATAATAAAAGCCTTTCCATACATCTGTCTGATTGAAAACTTTATTAACAGACCGCAGAATGGGCACGCACAACTCGGCACGGACTGAGATATGAACAGTAACGCTTGCTATCTATGTCGTCATCGGACGTTGCCATGTTTGGGTAAATACGCTGATGTGTAACTATATAACGTGTAACTATATAATGTTAATGGCACAAAACGAATGCCTTTGTTAATCATAAGTACTAACTTTGATGCAGTAGTGTGTGTGTGGGAGCGGCGTTGTTCAAAAGTTTGAACGGGGTGGACCAGATTGACGCGACACAATCCTCTTGGGCAAAACATCACGATATCCACGATACGTTAAAAAAGTGTATCGTTAATGAACTGTACCCGATATTTATATAATATCGTCATATCGCCCAGCCCTACGGTTCATACAGAACACGCGCCAGTGTTGGAAGTAATGCACGAAAGCTTATTTCCGCGTTGCAATAATAATATTCTACCACCGGGCGCCAAGCACACGTTCAAATTGATAAGTCACACACTTTGCTTAGAAATGATCGTACGCACGGTTTACGCACATATCTGTGCGTACGCACCATTGATAAATGAGGGCCTGGTCCCCAAGCGGGAATCGAACCCTGGACCTTCTTGCTGTGAGGCGACAGTGTTAACCACTACACCACCGTGCCTCTGCAGAGCATTAAAGGAGAGTTGCGGGTCAGAGTCAGCAATACAATATACAATAGTGTAATCTGCATGATGATAAATTTGACAGCCACTTAAAGGTGCTATAGATAATAATAATGCAGGACTTAGGAAGTCTTTATTTGGCATGCAAACGACACACACATGCGATGGGCGGCACACACACACAGGAACACACACACATGCAATTTTCTTGTGTCGCCTAATGCGATTGAGTCTCTGCATTTGACCCATCCCGTCGTCCTTCCCCCCATGGGCAGCCGGGAGCAGATAGGGCATCGACGTGAGCCGGGGACCAATCCAAGTGCTCCTGCGCGTCTTCGTCAAGGACGCCACAGCGTTAGCGATCTGTTGTTGTGCATGTTTTTCCATTGGATTTATCTTATCGGGGGGAAACCCTTGCGAGCACGGGGAGAACATGCAAACTCCACACAGAAAGGCCTGGGAGATACCCCACCTGGGTAACTGGCATCATGGAAACCTGGTCCCCAAGCGGGAATCGAACCCTGGACCTTCTTGCTGTGAGGCGACAGTTAACCACTACACCACCGTGCCGCTAGATAACATTCAGCCACTAGATGCACCAGCATGTAATTTATCCAATCAGGTGCATTCCACATGGGGAAATTAATGGGAAGAAGGGAGGGGATACAGGCATGCAACATGTAAACAACATTCATTTTGGACCCACTGTCATGAACCAAACTCAAGGTACAGACAAAACAAGGGAGACCACACAAGTACTTGAGGATTTTTTAAGAAAAGTGATTTAATTATACTATTAAACTATTTACAAACAAAAGAATTTAAAGAATGAATGGATCAGTAATATCAGTGATGTAGTGAGTGCATGAGTGAATCAGTGTGTGGTGCGTGTAAGTGATAGTATGAGAAACAACCAAACCAATTTAAACAAACAAAATGGACCAGCTTGGAGGAGAGACAGCCAGACAATGGAGAAGCCAGTCCTTTTACACAGGTGTAGCTCCTCCTCCTGACACACCTGCATAGGTGTGTCTGATTGCCAAGCTGTGGATGACAGACAGGTTAATGGAGATATCCAGGTATATCCCAGAGTCAACCTGTAGGAGAGGGATGGGGTTGTCACACCCACAAAAATATTATAAAAACAAAACAGAAAATCAATGAATCAATATTGTTTTGGGGGGGAGAGCAATTATTTTAGTCCACACCTTTCTTTTGATTTTAAATGATTAAATACAATGTTATCTATAGCACCTTTAATTATGTAAAATGTTGTCGTCATGTTTTCTCATGCATTTACCTCTAGCCGTTTTTTTGTATTGTATATTCTTAGGCATATATGTTTCAATGTTTGGGTATGCTTATCGCTTGTTTATGATATGTGGCCGTTATTGCAACCCTGCTTGTTCTTCTGACGTGGAGGGTCGTTCGTTCACGTGAAATGTCCTAACCGGAAACTAGGGAGTTGATTAAAAGGTTTGGTTATACGGAAGTAACCCACTCACAAGCTGATATGAGAAAGTCCATATAAATCACACTAATTAAAATGTATTAAGTATTGTGCATTATGGCGTCTAATTTAATTCTGTTCGATTCATATTTTAATAAACAGGGCTCTGCTGGTTCCCGCAAAATTAAATCACGTTGCGGAACTTCCGCATTGTGATTATTTTGGCGTCGCTGTCCAAACGTTATTACACGTATAGATCGTATGCTAGACCAGGAAGTGACTTTGCATAGCAGCTAGCGAGCTTGCATTGGTGAAGCTTGGAGGATTTCGACCACAGAAAAATCCCATTTTATGGATAGCTATGGTTGGTTATAATTATCGGTAGTTGAGCTAATTCTAAGTAAATTATCGAAACGACAACATTACACGGTGGTTACGTTCATAAAATCACGCCAGCTCGCGTGCTAGCGGAACCTATTTTAGCTAATGTTAGCTGGCTTGCTAGCTGGTCAACATTTAGCTAGATTATTGTTAGCTAACTAGTTAGTTACGCTTGTTAGCTATGGCACGGTGTGACGTTGGAGGTTTTGCTCTAGCAAATTTTGTTACTGCACTGGCAGATTATTTTACTTGTTTCAACCACTTAAAACTAGTTTTTATTTCTTATTTTAGTCGGACCATCTTTGCAGTGTGGAGCTCTCTTTCCTGATTGGATAAAGTGAGAACGAGATACCAGGAAATGTATGTTCTGTTTACTGCAGAGTGGAGGGACTGGGAGACCCATGTTACTGACCAGACGCTCTGTATCAGTGATGGCTGTTTACTGAAGAGCTGAGGGACTGGGAGACCCATGTTACTGACCAGACGCTCTGTATCAGTGATGGCTGTTTACTGAAGAGCTGAGGGACTGGGAGACCCATGTTACTGACCAGACGCTCTGTATCAGTGATGGCTGTTTACTGAAGAGCTGAGGGACTGGGAGACCCATGTTACTGACCAGACGCTCTGTATCAGTGATGGCTGTCAGAATGTAGAGCTACCGCAGTCTCAGGTCCACGTCCAACAGAACACTGAGCAGCTACTTCCACCGGGCGAACAGACTACTGACGGATAGACTCTGAATTATCACATGAGCAGACACACACAAAAGCACTGTAACCTTTTCAACCTTTCACTGCGACAATACACAGAAGGTTAACCCTTTCACTGCCACATAACAGCCGGTTAACCCTTTCACTGCCACACTACAGAAGGTTAACCCTTGGTAGTGTGGTAGTGAAAGGGTTAACCTTTTGTAGTGAATGTGTTAACCCTTTGTAGTGTGGTAGTGAAAGGGTTAACCTTCTGTAGTATGGTAGTGAAAGGGTTAACCTTTGTGGTAGTGAAAGGGTTAACCTTCTGTAGTGTGGTAGTGAAAGGGTTAACCTTTGTGGTAGTGAAGGGGTTAGCCCTTTGTGGTGTGGTAGTGAAAGGGTTAACCTTGTGTAGTGTGGTAGTGAAAGGGTTAACCTTGTGTAGTGTGGTAGTTAAAGGGTTAACCTTCTGTAGTGTGGTAGTGAAAGGGTTAACCTTCTGTAGTGTGGTAGTGAAAGGTTAAAAAAGCTGTGACAATAAAATAATTTGAATCTGGTTACTTTTTTTTTTGATCCACTTTTTCTCCCATTTTCTATATTTTCTCCCATCCCAATTTCGTATCATCCAATTCAACCCTCCCCTGTCACGAACGCTGTTTCTTGCCTCCCACAAGCCGGCTGCAATGTGGACTAAGTCATACATAGCACAAGTCCCCTCCGGTACTTGAGGTAACAGCAGTCGCATCTTTTCACCTGCGCAGCTCGATCTCTGTGTCGAGGAGTAACGCGTGGGAGGCTCACGCTGCCCCCGACACTTCCTGATTCTACTGCGCAGGCGCACCAACCGACTTGTAGGAGTCGCTTGTTCACAACGTTCAATCCCCACCCTTCAGTTTCCCTCCCCGTAATACGGCCAATGTGTATTACTGCGGACGACCAGCTAAACTGAAAACAATGTGGAGAGCTGGATTCGAACACGCGAACCCAGCGTCTCCACATTGGTGGCGAGTGCCTTGCCCACTACACCACCTAGCCGCCCCTGAATCTGGTTACTTAATAGTCTTTGTCTAACTGGTTACTTAATAGTCTTTGTCTAACTGGTTACTTAATAAAAGTCTTTGTCTAACTGGTTACTTAATACACGTCTTTGTCTAACTGGTTACTTAATAAACGTCTTTGTCTAACTGGTTACTTAATAAACGTCTTTGTCTAACTGGTTACTTAATAAAAGTCTTTGTCTAACTGGTTACTTAATACACGTCTTTGTCTAACTGGTTACTTAATAAACGTCTTTGTCTAACTGGTTACTTAATAAACGTCTTTGTCTAACTGGTTACTTAATAAACGTCTTTGTCTAACTGGTTACTTAATAAACGTCTTTGTCTAACTGGTTACTTAATAAACGTCTTTGTCTAACTGGTTACTTAATAAACGTCTTTGTCTAACTGGTTACTTAATAAACGTCTTTGTCTAACTGGTTACTTAATAAACGTCTTTGTCTAACTGGTTACTTAATAAACGTCTTATCTTCCAGATCATGATGTAGGTCCCGGTCCAAGTGGAACCCAGGTGCCGTCCCAAGTGGAGGAAAGGCTGCTCTCAGTTCGAACACAATTTATCAAGAGATTGTCTGACGATCTTTTGGACACGTTGTTGGGTGAACTTCTGAGACAGGGGGTCATAAACGATGGTGAAATGGAGGCAGCCATGGACACGAGAGACAGGGCGTCCAAAGCACGGTACACCATTGACGAGGTGCGACGAAAGGGAAGAGAAGCCTGTTCAAAGTTTGAAACCATCATTCACGACCAAGACCCTAACCTTTTCAGACAGCTTATGCTAAGCTGAGAGAGAGAGAGAGAGAGGGAGAGACCATATGCCACCTTGTGGCTTTACTTTTTGTATATACAACAAACTCGATTCTTGTACCGGATCTCCTCACTGGTAAACAAGAATACCCTGAAGACTCTGGCAGGAGCACTCATTCAAGGGTACTACGACTATGCTTGCACCTCATGGTACCAAAGCACCTCAAAGGCGCTAAAAACAAAATTACAAACATCTCAAAACAAACTGGTCAGACTACTGCTTTACCTGACTCCTAGAACCCACCTCACCCCTGCCCACTTTGACAACCTAGGATGGCTTAGAGTAAACGACAGAGTACAGCAACTTGCAATGGGCCTGGTCTACAAGATACACTACACGACCAAGGTACCCATGTACATGTCAAAATACTTCCCAAAGGTCAGTGAATACCACGATCACAACACCAGAGGGAGCTCCACAAATCATGTTAAACCCAGATTCGGCTCAAACAAGGGACTAAACACATTTCGCAATTATGCCACATCAATGTGGAACGCCCTACCCAAAGCTGTAAAGGAATGTGAATCACTACCCACTTTCAAAAACACTCTAAAAAAACACCTACGGGAGACTGCAATTCGAAACTGGCCCCTGTAAATGTCCTAACACAACCCCCTCCAATGTACAGTAAATCACCAAGTATGGTCTTGTCAATATTCCAATGTACAGTTTTGCTTGTATAGTTGTACAGTGTCCCCCACTCACCCCTCCTACCAACCCCCCCACCCAACCAACTCCAATGTACAGTCCCCCCCACCTACCAAACCTCCTCCAATGTACAGTTTCTACGTCAAATGTATATACTCTTTTTTTTCTGGACTCTTTTCGTATCACAAACAGTACTGTATTTGCAAATCTGGTATGTCATAAATGTATAGATGTAGCAGTACTGTCGATGAATTGAAAATGGGGGACCCTGATGTAAACAAGACAAACGTCTTTCTCTGGTCTGCATCCCCTTAACAATTGTATGTATTGAGCTGTACTGTACTGTACCCATTCTGCAATCTGTTAATAAAGTTTTCAATCAATCAATCAAAAGCAATTATGAACACCGTGAGACCTAATGGAACATAGCACAATTTAAGAAGAAAAAAAAAGTCTTACATTAGAAATAGCAGTTAGCCAAGCCAAGAGTAAGACTTCCTACCGAATCAGCTCCTAGAAAATGACAGAGTATATTGTCTTCCTCTGTCTGTCGATTGTTGCTGAATTGAGATATCAGGCTGATAAAGTTCCAAACTCTTTCACTCTGAGAGATTCTGAAATGATATATTTTTTTACCCTTAGCTGCCAGAGTTGTACCCTTCCTGCTGACTTGTTGTACACAAATTGTGAGTCGCTTTGGATAAAAGTGTTCAGCTAAATGTAAATGTTTCAATAAAAAGTGTATTTTTGCCGTCTACCTCTGACATATCTCCCAGAGAGTGGTGCGCTCAGCTGAGCGTACTACAGGTATTGCACTACCACCCCTGCAGGACTTATATAACAGGAGGTGCAAATCCAGAGTTAACATTGTAAATTGTATATTGCATAGTAGTGTATATAAGAACCAGTTTCTCAGGAACCTAGCATGTCTTTTTTTTACCATGCATATCTTGTGTCTTATCTATTTTATTTTTTCTATGCCTATTTTATTATTGTATTTTGCACAATCAATGCGGGCAAGACCACCCACATTTCACTGTATGCCCTGGTATGTATGTGACAAATAAACCTCTTGATTCTTCTTGATTCTCTCTGTGTGTGTGGGGGGGTCTCTACCTCTGACTAGACCTTTTGGTGTGTGGGGGGGTCTCTACCTCTGACTAGACCTTTTGGTGTGTGGGGGGGTCTCTACCTCTGACTAGACCTTTTGGTGTGGGGGGGTCTCTACCTCTGACTAGACCTTTTGGTGTGGGGGGGTCTCTACCTCTGACTAGACCTTTTGGTGTGTGGGGGTCTCTACCTCTGACTAGACCTTTTGGTGTGTGGGGGGTCTCTACCTCTGACTAGACCTTTTGGTGTGGGGGTCTCTACCTCTGACTAGACCTTTTGGTGTGTGGGGGTCTCTACCTCTGACTAGACCTTTTGGTGTGTGGGGGTCTCTACCTCTGACTAGACCTTTTGGTGTGTGGGGGTCTCTACCTCTGACTAGACCTTTTGGTGTGTGGGGGTCTCTACCTCTGACTAGACCTTTTGGTGTGTGGGGGTCTCTACCTCTGACTAGACCTTTTGGTGTGTGGGGGTCTCTACCTCTGACTAGACCTTTTGGTGTGTGGGGGTCTCTACCTCTGACTAGACCTTTTGGTGTGTGGGGGTCTCTACCTCTGACTAGACCTTTTGGTGTGTGTGGGTCTCTACCTCTGACTAGACCTTTTGGTGTGTGGGGGTCTCTACCTCTGACTAGACCTTTTGGTGTGTGGGGGGGTCTCTACCTCTGACTAGACCTTTTGGTGTGGGGGTCTCTACCTCTGACTAGACCTTTTGGTGTGTGGGGGGTCTCTACCTCTGACTAGACCTTTTGGTGTGTGGGGGTCTCTACCTCTGACTAGACCTTTTGGTGTGTGGGGGTCTCTACCTCTGACTAGACCTTTTGGTGTGGGGGGGTCTCTACCTCTGACTAGACCTTTTGGTGTGTGGGGGTCTCTACCTCTGACTAGACCTTTTGGTGTGTGGGGGGGTCTCTACCTCTGACTAGACCTTTTGGTGTGTGGGGGTCTCTACCTCTGACTAGACCTTTTGGTGTGTGGGGGGGTCTCTACCTCTGACTAGACCTTTTGGTGTGTGGGGGGGTCTCTACCTCTGACTAGACCTTTTGGTGTGTGGGGGGTCTCTACCTCTGACTAGACCTTTTGGTGTGGGGGTCTCTACCTCTGACTAGACCTTTTGGTGTGTGGGGGTCTCTACCTCTGACTAGACCTTTTGGTGTGTGGGGGTCTCTACCTCTGACTAGACCTTTTGGTGTGTGGGGGTCTCTACCTCTGACTAGACCTTTTGGTGTGGGGGGGGGGTCCTGGTTTGAAAAGGGCCACCGGTGATGTCATCGGGGGACATCGAATCCTTGTCTTAATTACAGCTCCGTGAAATGTAGATGAAAGAAGTGACCTTGTCTTTACAGGGAACTGCTGCCTTATCATTTCACTGAGCTGTAATTAACACAAGGATTAAATGTCCCCGATGGCATCACTGGTGGCCATATTCAAACTAATTTGCTCTCAATAACTGTCAAACTAAATGAATGTGTGCAAACCGGTTTGGAGTTTTTGGATGTGTGAGATTAGGTGCAAAATAAACCAGTGTTTTCTGGTGAAGTGCCCCTTTAACATTCCATATAGCTCACCATTTTGTTATCAACTATGCGTTGGCTATTGATTAGGGGTGTAAAGGTATCCGTACCGTTTCAGTGTGTACCGTACCGAACGGTTGTGTAGTGTACCGAACGAATACAATGGTATATTAACGACTGCCCACCGGGGGCTGTTTTTTTCACAATCTAATATAATTATTATTTAAAAAAGAATTTACAACTCGATTATTAATTTCAATATAGAATATTCGTTGACAGCCCTATAGTTACTGCACACACTACATCACCCCTGAGTGGAACATGGAAAGCCAAACTTTCCCTCACTGTACCGAAAACCCGTACCGAACCTCGACTTCAAAACCGAGGTACGTACCGTACGGTGGTGTTTGTGTACCGTTACACCCCTACTATTGATACAAAACCCTAAAGAACACGTTCTTGGAATATTCTAGGGAATATTTTCAGGCTTGAGAATATTCAGTTGACATTGTGCTTATGTCATATATATATTATTTAATTGGGGACATTGACCCAAGTTAAATATTATTACGGTACAATCATTATCATATACCCAGGTCTTGCTCGAAAAAGAGATCATTGATCTCAAGTGACTACCTGGTAAAATAAAGGTTAAAAAAAAAAATATATATATATATATGGGGACATTGTATAGGTGGGTTTGTGAATAGAATATTGAAGCTAGCCTAGCTTAGCCGAAATGAATGGAAGCAGATACGGACACACTAGACCAGGGGTGGCCAACCAGTCAGAGACTAGAGCCACAAAAATGACTGTGGTACCACAAAGAGCCACACCATATACCAGTGTTTCTCAACCTTTTTTTTCAGTCACGGCACCCTTCATGTGTTTATAGGTCTCACCCTCTGGCCTCTGAAGTTGCTAATGTCTTTTTTATTTGGGCCTCACAGGGTTAAAAGTACCCTGTGAGACCCACGGTTGCAAAATTACAAAATCACTTTTAGCCATTTAAAAAAATAATGTTTATTTAAAAAATGTTAAAGGGGAACTATTTGACTATTTCTTTCACTATTTGGGCACTTTTACACAATTCCTGTGAGTCTATGGAACACCTAGGTTTTTTTCAAAAAAATTAAATGCATTGTTTTGTATTTCTAATCAAGTACTCAAAAACCGCATTTTTCTACCTCAAGATCTTAAGCCGTTTTGAGGCTGGGCTCCAACCACTGTGTGGCCTGGTGCCAACTGCCACATCAACTGCCACATTATTATGCAGCTGAGAAATCTCTGACATCACAGATATGCACATTTTCAGATGACTCAGTTCAGTGAGGGTGAATATTCAATATTGTGAGAGGAGAATTGGAAGAATGCGCCAATATGAGAATTAGAGACATAGATCCTATTAATATAAGTCCACATAGCTAAGAAACAATGGTAAACACTGAAAAAGGCCATTTATAAGATAGTTCCCCTTTAAGCACATGTATAGTCAATTGGTCCTGTTGTTCAGCCTCACAATGCTATTTGATAGTAAATGTGTTTATATGTCCCACCATCTGGCCTCTGAAGTTGCTAATGTCTTTTTAATTTGGGCCTCACAGGGTTAACCTCTTAAGCCCGAGATATACAGTAAAAGTGTATATTTTCAGCATTACGTTTGTTTACCAATTATTTTAACTGTTATTAGTGAAATATAAGATTATAGAAATCTCAGGGCATTGAGTCGGAAACCGGCACATATTGACAGGAGGAAGTGGCACATCCAAAAGTGAGTGTAGTCTTTTGAATGAAGAGACTCAGGGCTTTCAAATTTCGAAAAACTACCCTACCCAGCTCACACCAGCCCCTGTCAATCATCTGACTTCTGGATTTACTTTTTTATTTCTCTTATTTTTTGGGATTATCTCCCACAAACCTGAACGTTATTGCCATAAAACAGAACGCAGTTAGTTTCTCTACCTTTCTGTGAACGTCTTGCAAAAAACGGTGTTGCAATATGATGAAAAATGGTGGAGAAATTTACATTATAAAAAAGATGGCAGAATTCAGTACTGTATCTACAAAACCTTCTGTTTAATCATCTTCCCTTTATTCATTTGCTTAGATTTTTCAGGTCTGGTGAATTTTAGCATGGTGTTATTCACAGTCAAAGATACATTTTTTTTTAAATAGAATTGATATTCTCCTTTGGTTCATTACAATTTTCTCAAGCCTAGTAACAGACACACTATTTCTGACACTGATCCATTATGTCCCTAGATTCAGATACCAAGAACATGCAAATGGCCCATTTAAAAAAAAAAATTGTAAATGTTTATTCTACGTCCTTATGGAATGAGTGACATAAAAAAAAAATTATTTATTATTTTTTTTTATTTTTTTTTGTGGGTGGAAGAGCCGCACATTGACGGGCAAAGAGCCGCATGCGGCTCGCGAGCCGCGGGTTGGCCACCCCTGATCTATAGGATATATAGGATCTGTAAGATATGTAGGATATATAGGAAATGTAGGATATAGGATAGGATCTATAGGATATGTAAGATATGTAGGATATGTAGGAAATGTAGGATATAGGATCTATAGGATATATAGGATTTGTAAGATATGTAGGATATGTAGGAAATGTAGGATATATAGGATTTTAAAAAAAATACATTATTATTCTTTTTACTTGCCAATGCGCGACCCGACTGTCACCTACCCGCGACCCCAATTTGGGTCGCGACTCGTAGTTTGAGAACCACTGATCTATAGGATATGTAGGATCTATAGGATATGTAGGATCTATAGGATATGTAGGATATGTAAGAGATTATAGGAAATGTAGGATATAGGATATGTAGGATATATAGGAAATGTAGTATGTGTAGGATATATAGGATATGTGTGTATGTATATGTGTATACATGTATATATATGTATATGTGTGTATGTATATGTATATGTGTGTGTATATGTATATCTATATGTGTGTATGTATATGTGTATATATATGTATATCTATATGTGTGTGTATATATGTATATGTATATCTATATTTATGTATGTATATGTGTGTATGTATATGTGTATATGTATATTATGTATATGTGTGTATGTATATGTATATGTATATATATATATATATATGTATATGTATGTATATGTATATATATGTATATATATGTGTATGTGTGTATATGTCTATGTATATGTATGTATATGTGTATACATATATGTATATATATATGTATACGTATATATATATGTATATGTGTGTATATGTCTATGTATATGTCTATGTCTATGTATATGTATATCTATATGTATATGTATATGTATATGTATATGTGTATGTATATGTGTATGTATATGTATATGTGTATGTATATGTATATCTATATGTATATGTATATGTATATCTATATGTATATGTCTATGTGTATGTATATGTATATGTATATCTATATGTATATGTATATCTATATGTATATGTATATGTGTATGTATATCTATATGTATATGTGTATGTATATTAGGGGTGTAACGGTACACAGAATCCACGGTTCGGTACGTACCTCGGTTTTGAAGTCACGGTTCGGTATTATTTTCGGTACAGTGGTTCTCATTTATCTATTTATTTAACTGTATTAAACAATATAAAACGAATTGGCCATAATTTACTGAGCAAACTAATGCTTACTGCTGTAACCTACTAATAACAGTAAATCTGAAGATTATTATATAGCAGATGCCTTGGAGGATAAGTCGTGGACAACTAGCGTGTGCGTGTTTATACATAGCCCCTTTCATGACTGTGATGCTTGAATACAGGGGCAGCCAGGGCTTGCATCACAGTCACGAAAGGGGCTAGTTTATACAGAGCTGGTGGCATGACTTGCTGGCTGAAATACGGACGAGAGGGAACTAGGTAGCGGGGCTTTTATTACTTTTAACATGTGCTTAAACCCAGTGTTCTCGACAACGGAGTATGGTCGCAGATCCGCTGCTATAAAAACGCCTACAGCGTTTGTTATTGCTTTGGCCCGGTCTGAATTAATAGCGAGATGCTGCTTGAATGCCACGGGGAGCTGGGTTTGCACTAGGATCTGTTTCTTCCGTGTACCAGTGATATTCACATTCGGGTGATGCCGTTTCAAATGCGTGATAAAGTTTGCAATAAAGTTGAACAATGACATGGCTCTGGCTTGTCAGTTATTATTGACTCGCCATACTAAGGCTAATAGCTGCGTGCAGCGTGGGATGAACAAACAACTTCCGGTTAGTTGTGCACGTTATATTAGGGCTGGGGGGATTTAAGTTCTGCAAAAAAAAAATCTGTACCGTTGCAATTGTTCGGTGCACAGCGCGTACTGTACCGGAGGACCACATTGAGGTGGTACAGTACGTATTCGCGTACCGTTACACCCCTAATGTATATGTATATCTATATGTATATGTATAATGTATATGTGTGTATATGTATATGTCTATGTATATGTATATATGTATATGTATGTATATGTATATGTGTATGTATATGTGTATGTATATGTGTATGTATATGTGTATTATGTGTATGTATGTATATGTATATGTGTATGTATATGTATATGTGTATATATGTATATGTGTATGTATATATATATGTATATGTGTATGTATATGTATATGTGTATATATCTATATGTATATGATGTATATGTGTATGTATATGTATATATATGTGTATGTGTATGTATATATATATATATGTATATGTATATGTGTATGTGTATGTATATATATATGTATATGTGTATGTGTATGTATATATATGTATATATATATGTATATGTGTATGTATATGTGTATATATATATATATATATATATATGTGTATGTATATGTATAAATATATGTATATGTATATGTGTATGTATATATATATAAATATATGTATATGTATAAATATATGTATATGTGTATGTATATGTATAAATATATGTATATATATATATATGTATATGTGTATGTATATGTATATGTATTATATGTGTATGTATATATATATATATGTATATGTGTATGTATATGTATATGTGTATGTATATATATGTATATGTGTATGTATAAGTATATGTATATGTATATGTGTGTATTGCAGGCCTCCCACCCGCCCCGGTGCAGCTGCTGCTTCCTGTCTCTCGCTTCAGCAACGTCAAGTCCCTGCAGCACCTCTGTCGCTTCTGCATCCGCCAGATGGTCCGCATCGACCACATCCAGGAGCTGCCCCTGCCCAGGTACCTATCTAACCACAACCCTGCTGCCCAGGTACCTATCTAACTACAACCCTGCTGCCCAGGTACCTATCTAACCACAACCCTGCTGTCCAGGTACCTATCTAACCACAACCCTGCTGCCCAGGTACCTATCTAACCACAGCCCTGCTGCCCAGGTACCTATCTAACCACAACCCTGCTGCCCAGGTACCTATCTAACCACAACCCTGCTGTCCAGGTACCTATCTAACCACAACCCTGCTGTCCAGGTACCTATCTAACCACAGCCCTGCTGCCCAGGTACCTATCTAACCACAGCCCTGCTGCCCAGGTACCTATCTAACCACAGCCCTGCTGCCCAGGTACCTATCTAACCACAACCCTGCTGCCCAGGTACCTATCTAACCACAGCCCTGCTGCCCAGGTACCTATCTAACCACAGCCCTGCTGCCCAGGTACCTATCTAACCACAGCCCTGCTGCCCAGGTACCTATCTAACCACAACCCTGCTGTCCAGGTACCTATCTAACCACAACCCTGCTGCCCAGGTACCTATCTAACCACAACCCTGCTGCCCAGGTACCTATCTAACCACAACCCTGCTGCCCAGGTACCTATCTAACCACAACCCTGCTGCCCAGGTACCTATCTAACCACAGCCCTGCCCAGTAGGGGTGTAACGGTACGCGAATACGTACTGTACCGCCTCAATGTGGTCCTCCGGTACAGTACGCGCTGTGCACCGAACGATTGCAACGGTACGGAACCTTTTTTTGCGGAACTTAAATCCCCCTGGCCCTAATATAACGTGCACAACTAACCGGATGTTGTTTGTTCATCCCACGCAGCACGCAGCTATTAGCCTTAGTATGGCGAGTCAATAATAACTGACAAGCCAGAGCCATGTCATTGTTCAACTTTATTGCGAACTTTATCACGCATTTGAAACGGCATCACCCGAATGTGAATATCACTGGTACACGGAAGAAACAGATCCTAGTGCAAACCCAGCTCCCCGTGGCATTCAAGCAGCATCTCGCTATTAATTCAGACCGGGCCAAATACACAATTTTAATACACAGTCACTCTCAGCTATGTTGCTACCAGGCTCGTTTGGACCACCAAGCACTGCTTCCGAGCTCGGGGTGGGTCAAAAATATATCAGATATGAATTTCAAAGGTACCCAGCGTACAATATGGGTTTCACACAGCGACGCGCTGGGGTCTGAAAGCTCGGAGTTGCTAATAAACAGTTTAAATCATTGTTATAAAACGAGTGGTACTCAGAGCGAGCCGTGTATTTCCGCCGTTGGTGTCACAGCGCATGCGCACCAGGCAGCCAAATACGGAACTACACGGCTCGCTCTGTGATGCCGCGTTCACGTTACGTGGGAAGAAGCGGAAGAACCAGAGGACATCTCGTTGCTACAACTAGGAAGCCTTCACGCGTTGACTCGATGAAACGCCCACATCCATACTTCCGCAATTCGTGACGCGAAGTGGGAGATATCGGGGTCTATAAAAAAAATCCCATATGTCCTAATAGGAATTACCACTAGGAGGCTGACGTGAATGGTTTTTTTTTTTTTTTTTTTTTTAACTTCATTTTTTAGCATTTATCGCTTTTTCTGGTCAAGCATGACCGACAGATGCAGGGTGAAACGGGAGGGAGAACAGGGGAAGACATTCGGCAAATGACGGCGGGTCCGGGAATCGAACTCGGAGTCAACCAGATCCGTGACGCAGCACGGTATTCCCCGACGCTTTCGCGTCGAGGTACATGGTGAGCTACTGGCGCTCCCGACGTGAATGGTTTTTCCCAGTCGGAAGCTGGTTCTTCCGCTTCTTCCCACGTAACGTGAACGCGGCATCACAGAGCGAGCCGTGTAGTTCCGTATTTGGCTGCCTGGTGCGCATGCGCTGTGACACCAACGGCGGAAATACACGGCTCGCTCTGAGTACCACTCGTTTTATAACAATGATTTAAACTGTTTATTAGCAACTCCGAGCTTTCAGACCCCAGCGCGTCGCTGTGTGAAACCCATATTGTACGCTGGGTACCTTTGAAATTCATATCTGATATATTTTTGACCCACCCCGAGCTCGGAAGCAGTGCTTGGTGGTCCAAACGAGCCTGGTAGCAACACAGCTGAGAGTGACTGTGTATTAAAAAGCCAGCCCCTGGCTGCACATCGCAGTCACGTAAGGGGCTAGCTGCCCAGGTACCTATCTAACCACAACCCTAAGTATTTCTACTCAAGTGCTGTACTTAAGTAAAATGTGTAGGTACTTGTGGCTGGGAGGTCTACTGAATATGAAGGTATTACTGAATATGAAGGTATTACTGAATATGAAGGTATTACTGAATATGAAGGTATTACTGAATATGAAGGTCTACTGAATATGAAGGTCTACTGAATATGAAGGTATTACTGAATATGAAGGTATTACTGAATATGAAGGTATTACTGAATATGAAGGTATTACTGAATATGAAGGTATTACTGAATATGAAGGTATTACTGAATATGAAGGTATTACTGAATATGAAGGTATTACTAAATATGAAGGTATTACTGAATATGAAGGTCTACTGAATATGAAGGTATTACTGAATATGAAGGTATTACTGAATATGAAGGTATTACTGAATATGAAGGTCTACTGAATATGAAGGTATTACTGAATATGAAGGTATTACTGAATATGAAGGTATTACTGAATATGAAGGTATTACTGAATATGAAGGTATTACTGAATATGAAGGTCTACTGAATATGAAGGTATTACTGAATATGAAGGTATTACTGAATATGAAGGTATTACTGAATATGAAGGTATTACTGAATATGAAGGTATTACTGAATATGAAGGTATTACTGAATATGAAGGTATTACTGAATATGAAGGTCTACTGAATATGAAGGTCTACTGAATATGAAGGTATTACTGAATATGAAGGTATTACTAAATATGAAGGTATTACTGAATATGAAGGTATTACTGAATATGAAGGTATTACTGAATATGAAGGTATTACTGAATATGAAGGTATTACTGAATATGAAGGTATTACTGAATATGAAGGTATTACTGAATATGAAGGTCTACTGAATATGAAGGTATTACTGAATATGAAGGTATTACTGAATATGAAGGTATTACTGAATATGAAGGTATTACTGAATATGAAGGTATTACTGAATATGAAGGTCTACTGAATATGAAGGTATTACTGAATATGAAGGTATTACTGAATATGAAGGTATTACTGAATATGAAGGTCTACTGAATATGAAGGTATTACTGAATATGAAGGTATTACTGAATATGAAGGTATTACTGAATATGAAGGTATTACTGAATATGAAGGTCTACTGAATATGAAGGTATTACTGAATATGAAGGTATTACTGAATATGAAGGTATTACTGAATATGAAGGTCTACTGAATATGAAGGTATTACTGAATATGAAGGTATTACTGAATATGAAGGTATTACTGAATATGAAGGTATTACTGAATATGAAGGTCTACTGAATATGAAGGTATTACTGAATATGAAGGTATTACTGAATATGAAGGTATTACTGAATATGAAGGTATTACTGAATATGAAGGTATTACTGAATATGAAGGTATTACTAAATATGAAGGTATTACTGAATATGAAGGTATTGCTGAATATGAAGGTATTACTGAATATGAAGGTATTACTGAATATGAAGGTATTACTGAATATGAAGGTATTACTAAATATGAAGGTATTACTGAATATGAAGGTATTACTGAATATGAAGGTATTACTGAATATGAAGGTCTACTGAATATGAAGGTATTACTGAATATGAAGGTATTACTGAATATGAAGGTATTACTGAATATGAAGGTATTACTGAATATGAAGGTCTACTGAATATGAAGGTATTACTGAATATGAAGGTATTACTGAATATGAAGGTATTACTGAATATGAAGGTCTACTGAATATGAAGGTATTACTGAATATGAAGGTATTACTGAATATGAAGGTATTACTGAATATGAAGGTATTACTGAATATGAAGGTCTACTGAATATGAAGGTATTACTGAATATGAAGGTATTACTGAATATGAAGGTATTACTGAATATGAAGGTATTACTGAATATGAAGGTATTACTGAATATGAAGGTATTACTGAATATGAAGGTCTACTGAATATGAAGGTATTACTGAATATGAAGGTATTACTGAATATGAAGGTATTACTGAATATGAAGGTCTACTGAATATGAAGGTATTACTGAATATGAAGGTATTACTGAATATGAAGGTATTACTGAATATGAAGGTATTACTGAATATGAAGGTCTACTGAATATGAAGGTATTACTGAATATGAAGGTATTACTGAATATGAAGGTATTACTGAATATGAAGGTATTACTGAATATGAAGGTCTACTGAATATGAAGGTATTACTGAATATGAAGGTATTACTGAATATGAAGGTATTACTGAATATGAAGGTCTACTGAATATGAAGGTATTACTGAATATGAAGGTATTACTGAATATGAAGGTATTACTGAATATGAAGGTATTACTGAATATGAAGGTCTACTGAATATGAAGGTATTACTGAATATGAAGGTATTACTGAATATGAAGGTATTACTGAATATGAAGGTCTACTGAATATGAAGGTATTACTGAATATGAAGGTATTACTGAATATGAAGGTATTACTGAATATGAAGGTATTACTGAATATGAAGGTATTACTGAATATGAAGGTCTACTGAATATGAAGGTATTACTGAATATGAAGGTATTACTGAATATGAAGGTATTACTAAATATGAAGGTATTACTAAATATGAAGGTATTACTGAATATGAAGGTATTACTGAATATGAAGGTATTACTGAATATGAAGGTATTACTGAATATGAAGGTATTACTGAATATGAAGGTCTACTGAATATGAAGGTCTACTGAATATGAAGGTCTACTGAATATGAAGGTCTACTGAATATGAAGGTATTACTGAATATGAAGGTATTACTGAATATGAAGGTATTACTGAATATGAAGGTATTACTAAATATGAAGGTATTACTGAATATGAAGGTCTACTGAATATGAAGGTATTACTGAATATGAAGGTATTACTGAATATGAAGGTATTACTGAATATGAAGGTCTACTGAATATGAAGGTATTACTGAATATGAAGGTATTACTAAATATGAAGGTATTACTGAATATGAAGGTATTACTGAATATGAAGGTCTACTGAATATGAAGGTATTACTGAATATGAAGGTCTACTGAATATGAAGGTATTACTGAATATGAAGGTATTACTGAATATGAAGGTCTACTGAATATGAAGGTATTACTGAATATGAAGGTATTACTGAATATGAAGGTATTACTGAATATGAAGGTATTACTGAATATGAAGGTATTACTGAATATGAAGGTCTACTGAATATGAAGGTATTACTGAATATGAAGGTATTACTGAATATGAAGGTATTACTGAATATGAAGGTATTACTGAATATGAAGGTCTACTGAATATGAAGGTATTACTGAATATGAAGGTATTACTAAATATGAAGGTATTACTAAATATGAAGGTATTACTGAATATGAAGGTATTACTGAATATGAAGGTATTACTGAATATGAAGGTCTACTGAATATGAAGGTATTACTGAATATGAAGGTATTACTGAATATGAAGGTATTACTGAATATGAAGGTCTACTGAATATGAAGGTATTACTGAATATGAAGGTATTACTGAATATGAAGGTATTACTGAATATGAAGGTCTACTGAATATGAAGGTATTACTGAATATGAAGGTATTACTAAATATGAAGGTATTACTGAATATGAAGGTATTACTGAATATGAAGGTATTACTGAATATGAAGGTATTACTGAATATGAAGGTATTACTGAATATGAAGGTCTACTGAATATGAAGGTATTACTGAATATGAAGGTCTACTGAATATGAAGGTATTACTGAATATGAAGGTATTACTGAATATGAAGGTATTACTGAATATGAAGGTCTACTGAATATGAAGGTATTACTGAATATGAAGGTATTACTGAATATGAAGGTCTACTGAATATGAAGGTATTACTGAATATGAAGGTATTACTGAATATGAAGGTCTACTGAATATGAAGGTATTACTGAATATGAAGGTATTACTGAATATGAAGGTATTACTGAATATGAAGGTCTACTGAATATGAAGGTATTACTGAATATGAAGGTATTACTGAATATGAAGGTCTACTGAATATGAAGGTATTACTGAATATGAAGGTATTACTGAATATGAAGGTATTACTGAATATGAAGGTATTACTAAATATGAAGGTATTACTGAATATGAAGGTATTACTGAATATGAAGGTATTACTGAATATGAAGGTATTACTAAATATGAAGGTATTACTGAATATGAAGGTCTACTGAATATGAAGGTATTACTGAATATGAAGGTATTACTAAATATGAAGGTATTACTGAATATGAAGGTATTACTGAATATGAAGGTATTACTGAATATGAAGGTATTACTAAATATGAAGGTATTACTGAATATGAAGGTATTACTGAATATGAAGGTATTACTGAATATGAAGGTATTACTAAATATGAAGGTATTACTGAATATGAAGGTCTACTGAATATGAAGGTATTACTGAATATGAAGGTATTACTGAATATGAAGGTATTACTAAATATGAAGGTATTACTGAATATGAAGGTATTACTGAATATGAAGGTATTACTAAATATGAAGGTATTACTGAATATGAAGGTATTACTGAATATGAAGGTATTACTAAATATGAAGGTATTACTGAATATGAAGGTATTACTGAATATGAAGGTATTACTGAAGGTATTACTGAATATGAAGGTATTACTGAATATGAAGGTATTACTGAATATGAAGGTATTACTAAATATGAAGGTATTACTGAATATGAAGGTATTACTGAATATGAAGGTATTACTGAATATGAAGGTCTACTGAATATGAAGGTATTACTGAATATGAAGGTATTACTGAATATGAAGGTATTACTGAATATGAAGGTATTACTGAATATGAAGGTCTACTGAATATGAAGGTATTACTGAATATGAAGGTATTACTGAATATGAAGGTCTACTGAATATGAAGGTATTACTGAATATGAAGGTATTACTGAATATGAAGGTATTACTGAATATGAAGGTATTACTGAATATGAAGGTATTACTGAATATGAAGGTCTACTGAATATGAAGGTATTACTGAATATGAAGGTATTACTGAATATGAAGGTCTACTGAATATGAAGGTATTACTGAATATGAAGGTATTACTGAATATGAAGGTCTACTGAATATGAAGGTATTACTGAATATGAAGGTATTACTGAATATGAAGGTCTACTGAATATGAAGGTATTACTGAATATGAAGGTATTACTGAATATGAAGGTCTACTGAATATGAAGGTATTACTGAATATGAAGGTATTACTGAATATGAAGGTATTACTGAATATGAAGGTCTACTGAATATGAAGGTATTACTGAATATGAAGGTATTACTGAATATGAAGGTCTACTGAATATGAAGGTATTACTGAATATGAAGGTATTACTGAATATGAAGGTCTACTGAATATGAAGGTATTACTGAATATGAAGGTATTACTGAATATGAAGGTATTACTGAATATGAAGGTCTACTGAATATGAAGGTATTACTGAATATGAAGGTATTACTGAATATGAAGGTCTACTGAATATGAAGGTATTACTGAATATGAAGGTATTACTGAATATGAAGGTCTACTGAATATGAAGGTATTACTGAATATGAAGGTATTACTGAATATGAAGGTATTACTGAATATGAAGGTCTACTGAATATGAAGGTATTACTGAATATGAAGGTATTACTGAATATGAAGGTCTACTGAATATGAAGGTATTACTGAATATGAAGGTATTACTGAATATGAAGGTCTACTGAATATGAAGGTATTACTGAATATGAAGGTATTACTGAATATGAAGGTATTACTGAATATGAAGGTCTACTGAATATGAAGGTATTACTGAATATGAAGGTATTACTGAATATGAAGGTCTACTGAATATGAAGGTATTACTGAATATGAAGGTATTACTGAATATGAAGGTATTACTGAATATGAAGGTATTACTGAATATGAAGGTCTACTGAATATGAAGGTATTACTGAATATGAAGGTATTACTGAATATGAAGGTCTACTGAATATGAAGGTATTACTGAATATGAAGGTATTACTGAATATGAAGGTATTACTGAATATGAAGGTCTACTGAATATGAAGGTCTACTGAATATGAAGGTATTACTGAATATGAAGGTATTACTGAATATGAAGGTCTACTGAATATGAAGGTATTACTGAATATGAAGGTATTACTGAATATGAAGGTCTACTGAATATGAAGGTATTACTGAATATGAAGGTATTACTGAATATGAAGGTCTACTGAATATGAAGGTATTACTGAATATGAAGGTATTACTGAATATGAAGGTCTACTGAATATGAAGGTATTACTGAATATGAAGGTATTACTGAATATGAAGGTCTACTGAATATGAAGGTATTACTGAATATGAAGGTATTACTGAATATGAAGGTATTACTGAATATGAAGGTATTACTGAATATGAAGGTCTACTGAATATGAAGGTATTACTGAATATGAAGGTATTACTGAATATGAAGGTCTACTGAATATGAAGGTATTACTGAATATGAAGGTATTACTGAATATGAAGGTATTACTGAATATGAAGGTCTACTGAATATGAAGGTATTACTGAATATGAAGGTATTACTGAATATGAAGGTATTACTGAATATGAAGGTATTACTGAATATGAAGGTATTACTGAATATGAAGGTATTACTAAATATGAAGGTATTACTGAATATGAAGGTATTACTGAATATGAAGGTATTACTGAATATGAAGGTATTACTGAATATGAAGGTATTACTGAATATGAAGGTCTACTGAATATGAAGGTATTACTGAATATGAAGGTCTACTGAATATGAAGGTATTACTGAATAGGAAGGTATTACTGAATATGAAGGTATTACTGAATATGAAGGTCTACTGAATATGAAGGTATTACTGAATATGAAGGTATTACTGAATATGAAGGTCTACTGAATATGAAGGTATTACTGAATATGAAGGTATTACTGAATATGAAGGTCTACTGAATATGAAGGTATTACTGAATATGAAGGTATTACTGAATATGAAGGTATTACTGAATATGAAGGTATTACTGAATATGAAGGTCTACTGAATATGAAGGTATTACTGAATATGAAGGTCTACTGAATATGAAGGTATTACTGAATATGAAGGTATTACTGAATATGAAGGTATTACTGAATATGAAGGTCTACTGAATATGAAGGTATTACTGAATATGAAGGTATTACTGAATATGAAGGTATTACTGAATATGAAGGTATTACTGAATATGAAGGTCTACTGAATATGAAGGTATTACTGAATATGAAGGTCTACTGAATATGAAGGTATTACTGAATATGAAGGTCTACTGAATATGAAGGTATTACTGAATATGAAGGTCTACTGAATATGAAGGTATTACTGAATATGAAGGTATTACTGAATATGAAGGTATTACTGAATATGAAGGTATTACTGAATATGAAGGTCTACTGAATATGAAGGTATTACTGAATATGAAGGTATTACTGAATATGAAGGTATTACTGAATATGAAGGTCTACTGAATATGAATGTTTACCATCGTGAATATGTTGTCCACAATATATTTGTAAGTTAATCAGAGAAAATGCAGATAAGATAAGATACTCCTTTATTGATCCCCTTAGGGAGATCCAGGCGTCATAGCAGCATGGGGAGGGGAGAGGGGAGGTACAGGTATGGGCATGGGAGAAAACAGACCATTCTGAATGAAATGGCACCATGTAAAATACGTTATTTGTCAATGGCGATAGTATTTCAAATAAAATAAAATCAAATTTATTTGTAAGGCCCGACAACACACGTTAACACTTTCTCTGCCACGCTTATATCCATCAATGTTTGATCACTGCCAGCACTGTAAGTCTATGGAGATGTTTACCTTCTTTGCAGGGCTATAACTTTTTAAATTGTATTGCTAAATTGACATTACTATGGCCCATTCAACATCGATTAGCTATCGTTCAGGATGTAGGAACGTTTTACTTTTTCATTCACACATTCATACGAAAATACCGTCTAGAGTATGAATATGTTTTTATTGTTTTCTGCAGTATTTCCTAGAACGTGAGATATAGGCATAAATGCATATATTAGATTATCAAATGCCGTTTCGATACCGATCCACGCTATATTAAAGATTTCAACTGTACATGGTCCTAAACGTTATGACTGATCATGCGCCGGTGAGCGGAGGGCGGGGGGGTCGTTTATAATTCCGTGATCGTCGTTAAATGATTTATGTAGTATGGGTGATATATAGATCAGAGCAGTTTGTATGGATAATAATAAATAAAAATGCTGAAATGCATCCTCCTCTTAGCGTTGGGCGATGATACTGGAGCAAACAGATCCCAGTTATGTGATGGGGATCGAGGCGATCCATTTCTGGTTTGTATAATACGATTACACGGCCAAATCATGACGACTATTGAGTTATGGCAACGATCCATATCCACGGTGTGTGTCTTGAGTCCCGCGACGATATACGAGTGGCCGGACGGATTTGGGAGACGCACCGAGCTCCAACGGGCATATCCGGTTTGGCAACTCGCCGATCAGCCACCAGGTGGCAGTATTGAAGCGTTGCAGAGTTGTGCCGGCTCACACAGCATCAGACAAGGCTCCGTGAGTGAAATATGAATACCATGGCGAAAATATGAAATATGATCAGAATAACGTTGTACGCCGTGATCTGGCAGAATTCACATGAACTTGAAACCCGTTGTATGACGTTTCTGGCGGAGAAAGTGTTAATGTCCCCATGGGCCGGACACATCTTCTTTAAACAGGTCAAGAAGAAACATCACAATAAGTCAAGAACAAAACAAAAACACCATAAAGTCCAAAAATACATACCCCACGTGAAGGTAAGGAAAAACTCACTAAAACCTAGCAATAGGAAAAAATGCACCACGGGCAATGTGGAGGAGAGAAACCTTAGAAGGGCCAATTCAATTCAATTCAATAGTATTGATCGTACCTTCTGTCTCTTTCAAGGCCGCTGATCTCCTACCTGAGAAAGTTCTATTACTACGATGCGGAGGAGGAGATGTACCTGTCAATCAAGAGCGTCCGGCCTGCGGAGGCGGTGGTGGCGGAGCAGGAGGCGGGGTCTCAGACGTAGCACTGGACCTCCTCCTTCCGGCTCAAGTGAGGGAACTCCCCGGAACCATCTGGAGTCTTTGTCACATGTCTTTAGACTCCGTCCCGTGTCTTTACACTCCATCCCGTGTCTTTACACTCCATCCCGTGTCTTTACACTCCATCCCGTGTCTTTAGACTCCATCCCGTGTCTTTAGACTCCATCCCATTTACACTCCATCCCGTGTCTTTACACTCCATCCCGTGTCTTTACACTCCATCCCGAGTCCCGTGTCTTTAGACTCCATCCCGTGTCTTTACACTCCATCCCATGTCTTTAGACTCCATCTCGTGTCTTTAGACTCCATCCCGTGTCTTTACACTCCATCCCGTGTCTTTACACTCCATCCCGTGTCTTTAGACTCCATCCCGTGTCTTTAGACTCCATCCCATGTCTTTAGACTCCATCCCATGTCTTTACACTCCATCCCGTGTCTTTACACTCCATCCCTTGTCTTTACACTCCATCCCGTGTCTTTACACTCCATCCCGTGTCTTTACACTCCATCCCGTGTCTTTAGACTCCATCATGTGTCTTTACACTCCATCCCGTGTCTTTACACTCCATCCCGTGTCTTTACACTCCATCCCGTGTCTTTAGACTCCATCCCGTGTCTTTAGACTCATCCTGTGTCTTTAGACTTTTGCTGATACAACAAAGTATTTAGACGTTGTTGTATCAGCAACAAAGCAAGTAACCAATGATAATATTTGCTTTACAAAAGCCAATAATAAAGAAATGCCAGGTACATAATTAAACCAAGGAGCTTTTGTAGCTTGGCAGGGTTCAGGTTGGTGCATGTAGGCCTACATCTAACCCACCTTCCTCGTTCCACTCCAGGTTTCTGTGTGGAGGACTGAACTCTACTGGTCTGTCAGTCTTCCAGCATCAGCCAATCAAAAGTCCTCGAAATCCCTGGGATTCAGATGACCCCGCCCCCTCTATTGACTTGGACTAACTTGGAGGGGAGGGAAGCAGAGAAGAAGAAAAGAGACGCAGAAGAAGAGACTGGAGACATCCTCTATCCTGCAAACTCACTGGAGGGGGAGAAAACAGAGCTGGAATTCTGAACTGACTTGATTCGCAGTTGGATATTTACCTTCTGAACTGGAGTTTTAAAACACAATGCACTGGTCTATTTCTGAACTGGAGTTTTAAAACACAATGCAATGGTCTATTTCTGAACTGGAGTTTTAAAACACAATGCACCAGTCTATTTCTGAACTGGAGTTTTAAAACACAATGCACTGGTCTATTTCTGAACTGGAGTTTTAAAACACAATGCACTGGTCTATTTCTGAACTGGCGTTTTAAAACACAATGCACTTGTCTATTTGTAACCACTATTGTTTGCGGCCATTTTCTTGTTGGTTTCCCTCCATTCAGTCAAAATGAGGGCTGTTGGACTCGAAAGAGGCTCTCAGGATAGGACAGATACACACAGAGAGGCGGGACATCCAGCCAGGGAAAAGCAGAGATTGTGTTTAGATCCTATAGCAGGGAAGGATGTTTGTACGTTTATTTGATTATTCTTTTTTTTAGATGGTTAAGGTTAGGGTTAAGGTAAGGGATACATTTATAAACAACTGTTTAGGTGAAGATTATGATGAGTTACGGCTAAGTCAAAAAGTGATGATTCCCATGGAAATGTCCTTCCCAACTATGTGATCTAGACACTACCCCAGAGGCTGGGCACACTGGGCGCTTTCACACCGGCAGGGCTCGGGGTTCAAGCTCCGGCTCGGTTCTGGAGCCTCTGAACCTTGGTGCTTTCTGGCGAACCAGCCCGCATTTACACCTATTTAAGGAGAACCAACGTTCCACCGTCCTCCGTCATCAACGGGGGGGGGGTTACTCAGGCGGAGGTAAACACAACCATAATGAACACGACAGTGGCAAAATGTGCCGTATATAAAACAGCTTCACAGGGTCGGCATTGCACCACGCTGATCCACTCAACAGGTACAGTAGCAATCTCAAAATGAGATTCGATTAAAATGTATTGTCATCATACAGCACAAGTACAATACACCATCCAACCAGAGTGGATAAATAAATGCATAATTTAATTAAATTAAATTAAAAAGTTGTGTAACCGAGAGATTTGAACCTGGGACCATAGGATCCACAGGCAGCCGCCCTAACCAGGTGAGCTAAAGGGTCCGACGTTGACTGTGACCCACTAATCCATAGTTTACACTTGTCAAGAGCCAATTGCGCAGTCGTTCAGTATTGGCATTAATAAATGAGATGTCATGCTAACATGTCATGTTCTACAGTAGGACTTACTACTATGATACCCAATAAAACAAGTAATTAGAATAATAGAAGCCTACTTTGCTGGAACGATTCATTTTGCATGTATACACAGTACACGTGTGTGTTTGTGCGCTCGCACGCTGAGGCTCACTAAGCCTTTATTTCTGGAGCATTTATTTATCCACTCTGGTTGGATGGTGTATTGTACTTGTGCTGTATAATAACAATACATTTGAATCTAATCTCGTTTTGAGATCACTCGCAAATCGCTTCCCGTCGAATTACTATATAGGCTACAGTTCAAAAAAGTGTGCAGAGCAATACAATAAATGTATCTAAGACAACTAGACTAGACTAGACTAACTCTCGCCCCAAATCCAAAAACTCAAATTTGTTACGTCATCAAGTATAGAGTCTGAAGCTGCATGTAATAATAATAATAATAATAATAATACACTTTATTTGTATAGCACCTTTCATACAAGAATTGCAGCTCAAAGTGCTTCACAGCAGTAAAAAAAATGCAAAATTGGCAGATCAAGCGCAATGCATAAAGTGCAGACATAAAATAGATAGGCATAGAACAAATAAGAACACATAGTTTTTCATATTAGGATCTAACATCTTAATAGGCATCTTTGTTTACGGTTTGATTATCACTGATACACATCCTTTTAGCTTTTGTGATTTATGATCACAGGGACTCGAACCCACACGGTGGTCTAGTAATTTATACCCCAAAAATGACTTATTATTGCATAACAAAAGATTTCTATGTAAGCTGGAGAGATGGTGAAGAGGACACAGAGGGCACCCAGGACCACACCACAGTAGAATAAAGCTCATTTGGGTTTAAAAAAAAAGAAAAGACAAACATTCCGTGGGTTTCGACTAAATCAAGTCTCGCCATTAATTTGTCTGCGGAGCGGCTCTAGACTTCGTACCTAATGATATCACAGATTTATAATCTGGCTTCTGGGAGAGAGTAGCTCATGTTCACACATTTAACTTTGAGAGGAGAACAAATTGGAATTGTTAATTTGGGTGGTGGCTCCCTTTAAGGAAGCCTGGTAGCATTGACAGCTTTCATCACTGTCCTAAATGACCAATACTACATACTGTAACAACAACAGACCCTAGACTCACTAAGCCC
The DNA here is from genome assembly GCF_963971535.1 of Notolepis coatsorum. Lineage (NCBI taxonomy): Eukaryota > Metazoa > Chordata > Actinopteri > Aulopiformes > Paralepididae > Notolepis > Notolepis coatsorum. Next base: position 2,483,626 of record NC_140171.1, read on the forward strand.
TCGGCTAACAGGTCAGACCGGCGACCCGGGTTCGATACCTGGCTGCCCCCTGAACAACAACAATACTATGATTCAAAACATTACTACGAAATATAATTTGTTCATTGGTATTCAGCAGTGACAGCATATATAGTAAACAGAAACAGCGACTATAAGAGTCATCTCTTACCTCAACAGGGCTGGGAGCTATAGAGACCTTTTCACAACTGTAAGAGTCACCATACTGTACCTCAACAGGGCTGGGAGCTATAGAGACCTTTTCACAACTGTAAGAGTCACCATACTGTACCTCAACAGGGCTGGGAGCTATAGAGACCTTTTCACAACTATAAGAGTCACCATACCATACTGTAACAACTATAAGGGTGTGTTCACACCTGAAAGTCCGTGGATAGTCCGGACTTTCTGGTGGACCAAATGTGAAAATGATACATTGTTTGATTTTGGTCTGCGTTCACACTACCCTCTCACAAACGTAAACAGTTGCCGACAGCGTCTCTTGTGATAAAGCAGAGAGATACTGTCATTACGAGCGTGGCGCAAGTCGACTAGAGAGAGAGAGAGACTGTCCGCGCGCGGCGCCAGTCTAGAGAGACAGAGAGAGGAAGAGAGAGAGAGAGAGGAAGAGAGAGACTGTCCGCGGGACTCCGCGCGCCTGTCATTCATTTGAGTTGGGTCGCGCGACCGCCGCCACTAGGCACCTGTCACTCATTTGCTCTAGATTAGATACTATATAAAGTTCGTTTTGCGTTCACACCAACAGCAAACGAACCATGGTCCACTTTGAAACGAACCGAGTCCCAACTTTTCAAGAGGACCATGGTTCGGTTGTTTGGTCCTCATTATAGTTTGGTTTGCATTCATACAAACCAAACGGACTATCGATCTAAGGGTAGGTGTGAACGCGCCCTAAGAGTCACCATACTGTACAGTCACCATACTGTACCTCAATGTGACCGATCGTATCGGACTCCTTTGCGCTGTGTTACAGTTTGATGCCCCGAGGGAGTTTCGAACCCGGGTCGGCCGCACCGCGGGCCACAGTACAGACCACTATACCGAGAGGTGAATTCACTCCTTGGTAACGTGTCTTGTGTGTCTTTTAAGGAGGGGAAGTGAGTTTAACTCGCAGTACCGCTTACTGCCACGAGTGCCACGGTCACTTCATCACAACACACGTCCATCGTGACGACTGTGCATATGACTCACGGACCTCCGCTACATCAAAATAGGAGTGGGCGGTAGAGACCTTTTCACAAAGCTTCTATTTTGGCGCCAGATTGTTTGCCGACATGGTCCCCCGGGGGGCCAAGCTGTGCTACCGTCATGGATCCATACAAAGGTATGGGTTCCTACTACTACTACGACTACTACTACACTGTGGTCAATAATATATACAAATCATAAAGTATTCGCATTGGCTCGTTCATTAGGCCTGCCCCACTAAATATTTACATAAACGGTGCATTTACTGTATATAGAGCTTCTATCCAAAGCGCTTTTGTCGTGGACACTTCAGAGATGAACCCTTTCACTGCCACACGACAGAGCTAATGATGGAGCGTCGCCGTCGGTTGTGTGATAGTAAAGGGCTAACCTTCTGTACTGTAACAGTGAAAGGGTACAACCGGCTGTCGTGTGGCAGTGAAAGGGTTAAAACTAAAAGAACTAAAAAAAAAGAAAACAGCCAGAGAGTGCGTTTTCTCTGGTACTTTATTCAATTGCGTGCAGGTGGTCTCTTCCTCACACTCCCACAGAGGCGGCGGTGGTGAAAAAGCCTGAGCACTTGTTCACTGATGTCTTATAGACAACATGATAGAGACAGAATTGCAGTGGAGATTCCCCTGGTACGGTCAGTCATTTGTATGGCCTACCTATCTACACAAGATCCTTCAGTTCTGTTCCCCTCTCTGGGGATCCCCTGCTGGTGGCTGCATGTACTACACACGTTAGTTTATGCGGTCACTGAGAGGACACTAATAATATTGAATAATTAGGGATGGCCGATATTATCGGCCGACATCGGCAGTAAAATGTGATATCGGAAAATATCGGTATCGGTAAAAAGATAAAAAAAACAATAACAATATTGCATCCAGTGAAATTATTAGTTACCTGAAATTATTCCGTTTTTTTGGGGGGGAAACCCTTCATATATCGGTATCGGTTGATATCGGTATCGGAAATTAAGAGTTGGACAATATCGGAATATCGGCATCGGTAAAAAAGCCAATATCGAGCATCCCTATTAATAATACATCAATTTTGTATAGCGCTTTTCCGAATGCTCAAAGACACTTTACAGAGCAAAATAAACAATACAGTTTTAGAAAAAGAAAAAAAATGATATAAAAGGTGAGAGAGGAAGGAGTTCAAGGCTTGAAGGCCAGGGTAAAAAGTGGGTTTTTAGTTTTTTTTTAAATGATGAGAGGGTGTCGTCTGCATGACGGATATGGTCGGGGCAGGGCGTTCCAGAGGGTGGGGGCAGCTGCAGAGAAGGCCCTGTCGCCCCCCAGGTCCGGAGCTCAGTCCCGGTTACCAGACGACCGCCGCTCTACTGCCTGAGCCGTTGTGGCCCCAGCCAGCCGCACACATGTACCCTGTGGCCCCCCCACACGTCACCCCACACATGTACCCTGTGGCCCCCCCACACGTCACCCCACACATGTACCCTGTGGCCCCGCCACACGTCACCCCACACATGTACCCTGTGGCCCCCCACACGTCACCCCACACATGTACCCTATGGCCCCCCACACGTCACCCCACACATGTACCCTGTGGCCCCCCCACACGTCACCCCACACATGTACCCTGTGGCCCCCCCACACGTCGCCCCATATATGTACCCTGTGGCCCCCCCACACGTCACCCCACACATGTACCCTGTGGCCCCCCCACACGTCACCCCACACATGTACCCTGTGGCCCCCCACACGTCACCCCACACATGTACCCTGTGGCCCCCCCACACGTCACCCCACACATGTACCCTGTGGCCCCCCCACACGTCACCCCACACATGTACCCTGTGGCCCCCCACACGTCACCCCACACATGTACCCTGTGGCCCCCCACACGTCACCCCACACATGTACCCTGTGGCCCCCCCACACGTCGCCCCACACATGTACCCTGTGGCCCCCCCACACGTCACCCCACACATGTACCCTGTGGCCCCCCCACACGCGCCCCACACATGTACCCTGTGGCCCCCCCACACGTCACCCCACACATGTACCCTGTGGCCCCCCCACACGCGCCCCACACATGTACCCTGTGGCCCCCCCACACGTCGCCCCACACATGTACCCTGTGGCCCCCCCACACATGTACCCTGTGGCCCCCCACACGTCACCCCACACATGTACCCTGTGGCCCCCCCACACGTCACCCCACACATGTACCCTGTGGCCCCCCACACGTCACCCCACACATGTACCCTGTGGCCCCCCCACACGTCACCCCACACATGTACCCTGTGGCCCCCCCACACGTCACCCCACACATGTACCCTGTGGCCCCCCCACACGTCACCCCACACATGTACCCTGTGGCCCCCCCACACGTCACCCCACACATGTACCCTGTGGCCCCCCCACACGTCACCCCACACATGTACCCTGTGGCCCCCCCACACGCGCCCCACACATGTACCCTGTGGCCCCCCCACACGTCACCCCACACATGTACCCTGTGGCCCCCCACACGTCACCCCACACATGTACCCTGTGGCCCCCCCACACGTCGAATAAAAAAGCACCAAGACGGCAAATAGATGCGTGAGATATGGTTATGTCGTTTATATGGTGAGGTATGGTTATGTATGGTGAGGTATGGTTATGTATGGTGATATATGGTTATGTATGGTGATATATGGTTATGTATGGTGATATATGGTTATGTATGGTGATATATGGTTATGTATGGTGATATATGGTTATGTATGGTGATATATGGTTATGTATGGTTATGTATGGTGATATATGGTTATGTATGGTTATGCATGGTTATGTATGATGAGGTATGGTTATGCATGGTGATATATGGTTATGCATGGAGATATATGGTTATGTATGGTTATGTATGGTGATATATGGTTATGTATGATGAGGTATGGTTATGTATGGTTATGCATGGTTATGCATGGTGATATATGGTTATGTATGATGAGGTATGGTTATGTATGATGAGGTATGGTTATGTATGGTTATGCATGGTGATATATGGTTATGTATGATGAGGTATGGTTATGTATGGTTATGTATGGTTATGCATGGTGATATATGGTTATGCATGGTGATATATGGTTATGCATGGAGATATATGGTTATGTATGGTGAGGTATGGTTATGTATGATGAGGTATGGTGAGATATGGTGAAATATTCATATTTAAAACTTTTATTTATTCTCTAAAAGACAATTGAGGTCACCCTCATTTTCAATGTCGTCGGGACTTTACAGACATTTCAATGCACACATTTCTACAATATAACAATAATAAATATGAATAACTATCTATATAGTACTTTTCACACATGGACCACAGTCTAGAGTGCCCCACAGCAACTAGTATAAAATTAACATAGGCATAGAATTCAGCACACAATTGACAGAATAAAAAAACAATCCATAAATTGCAGGTATAAAAGTAGTGCAATGTAAACATACAGACATAAGAATAGGCATAAAATATGTACAATAGTACAATGCCGCTCGAAGGCATGTGAACCCCCCCGGAACAGCCAGTCCCCCAAACACCCCACACATCAATCCCTGCCACATCCCCATCCAAGACCCCCCCCCCCCCCCCGATAAAGCATGTCATGGCCGAAGGAAAACACAAACAGTCCGCGCGCCACTCACACTGCCATGCACGGCGACGGGGAATGCCACCCCTGTGGGCCGCGCCCATCTCCCCCGGCGCCGGTGCCCCCGCCACCACGAGGAAAACCAGCGAATCCCACGCCCCCATATACAGTATATGGTTATATATGATAAGATATTCCTTTATTGATCCCCTTGGGGAAATTCAGGCATCATAGCAGCATGGGGAGGGGGAGGGGAGGTACAGGTAGTAAAAACAAGCAGTGTAAACAATATAACAAGTCAATATAATTAACTAACTAACTAACTGAAATATACAGTATTCACATAAGGTGCAGTATGCATACGGTAGTGTTATTGTCCTTTTTAGGTTCCTAGTAGTTGTAGTAGTTGGATGTCTGGCAGCAGTCCCTGCCCACTGTTGCGGAGCCTGATGGCCGCTGGTATGAAGGACTGGCCGAGGCGGTTAGTCAAGTGTCGGGGGGGGTATGAGTCTGTGACTGAACGTGCTTCTCATCTTGACTAGCTCGTCGTAAGAGGGGGTGGGAGGGATTCTCCAGGATAGCAGCCAGCTTCCTTATCATCCCCCTCTCTGCCACCACCTCTAGTCTGACCAGCTCGACTCCCACCACGGAGCTAGCCTTCCTCACCAGCTTGTTTAGCTTGTTGGTGTCCCTCGAGTTGATGTAGCCCCCCCAGCATGCCACAGCATAGAAGAGGACGCTGGCCACTACAGACTGGTAGAATGACCATGGTGAGGTATGGTGAGGTATGGTGACATGTTGAGAGTAAGTTAGTAAAAAAGTAAGTAAAACCTTATTTGTATAGCGCCCTTCTCAGCACGCGTGCACAGAGTGCTTCACAGCATTTTTTTTAAAACATCAGTGGAAAATACAAGAAATAATGTGGCGCTCACCAACGCGAGAGACACTGGTATCGAATCCGGCTGTCAGCGTTGCCTCCGGCTTGGCCGACCGTCATACTGGCTCAATTGGCAGAGTCAGCGGGAGGGAAGCCGATGGGTGGTAATCTGGTCATTGTAAACAGCGACTCCTACAGGTCGGTCAGGGCGCCTGCACAGCGAGGAAGGGAGATGGTGAGGGTAGTGTGAGCCTCCCACGCGTTACACCTCACCAATGAGAGTCCGCGCTGGCAGGTGAAAAGAAGTGGCTGGCTGACTCTGCATGTATCGGAGGGGACATGCGATAGTATCTATCAACCCTCCCTAGACCGACCAGTGGGGGGCACATGCGAGCAACGACCAGGAAGGGGAGGGAGGAATTGGCACAACTAAATTGGGATGGGAGAAAAACACAGAAAAACAGGAGGAGAAAAAGTGGAAAAAAATTAAAGAAATAATACATGTGGGGAAATAAAGTAAACATAAATATTTTTCTAAAACACTAGAATAGACACCAAAAAAATTTAAATAAAAAAAACATGGGGACCAAACAAGCTGCTGGGAAATAAACACGGACGCTCGCAGTGAGTAGCTTTACTTCAAGACTACAGGGACACACTTTTCTGATTGATTGATTGAAAACTGTATTAGCAGATTGCAGAATGGCTACAATACAGTACGGCTCAATACACACAACTGCTAAGAGGATGCAGACCAGAAAAATACTTTCGTCTTGTTTACATCAGGGTCCCCCATTTTCAATTCATCAAGACATTTATGACATACACGACATACAGATAAACAGTACTGTGTAAGACTAGCAGGACTAGCAAAACCTATGCAAAGACATAGAATTGACAGAAGACCAAACATTACATAGCACATTATTACGGCTATATCATTGTCGGAGCATGGCATACTTGTAGCTGTAGAGCAGCGGTTCCCAGACTTTTTTGGCCGTGCACCCCCTGTCACCTCCCGACCTAGCTGACGCACCCCCCAATGGGTTTCTGTTAGAAAAAATTGTTGCTGGTCTCCGTGCACAGATTTAATTTTTTATTTTATCTCTTCCCACGGCGACTATGTATAGGGAATTTCTTTATTTAATTAAAATGTTCACGACAACATGGATGCATGTACTCTGCCAGCATGTTTAATATCCATAATACTAAAGGTTTGACTAAGATTTTTATGAAATTGTATTGTAAAAAGAAATATATATATATAATTTTTACCACCATTAGCCTTTTCATGTCACGCACCACCTAGAGGGCGCTCGCGCACCACAAGGGGTGCGCACACCACAGTTTGGGAACCACTGCTGTAGAGGAAGGGTAGTGAGTCTCTATCCCATAACAAGTTGTATCTTTATTTCTTTTAATTGCATGGCGTGTGTCTCTACCGGTCGAGCTGGCTGTGCACATAGCTTGCGCAAGAGTCACCATGGCTCTCAGCAAAGGGCTTTTCTATGCAACACCTGTGTGTCGTAAGCGTCACACCTTTGAGCTCACTCAGAAATGTTGTGTAACTGGTTAACAGACACAAGACACTGACTGGTTTTTAAGGCGTAAAAACCAACGGAATGAGCCTGTAGAAGTGTTTTTTTTAGCTGCCTTTTAAAGGTGAGCTCTGAGGGAGCGGTTTTCAGATTTAAGGGGAGGGCGTTCCAGAGCCTTGGGGCTGCAGTCACTGCAAAGGTTCTGTCCCCCTTTTGTCTTCAGTCTGGTCCTGGGCCCCAGGAGCTCCTGATGGGAAGACCGCAGCGACCGGCTCCTCTGAGTCCCGCCTGGCCACAGTGGCGTCGCGTGGGTAAAATAATAGAGGATGCCAAGTATTTTTTTTAATAAAAAAAATTTCAATAAAAAAATGTATTCATTAAATTTTTTTCTTTTTTTTATACAACATTATTATATTTAAGCCAAATAATATTGTGACAAAATACACCTTTCAAGTGTAAACAATAGATACAGCTAGCTACTACTGACATTATCACTAGCTATATCTATTATATTGTGATGAAATATTATAGTAATGCATAATTTATGCACCTTTAGTTTAGTTTATTTCGTTTATGAAGGACCGTGTGTGCACTGACAATCATTTGCATTAAACAAATAGATGAGTGCACCAGATTTAGCAAGAAGCTATCATTTCAATCTATAGTCCTATGTACTGTACTGTACATAGCTATGTAATCAGTGATTAGCCTCGCCCTCTAGCTGTATCTATTGTGATCACCAGATATCATCATTATCACACTTTGCATGCTGACAAGGGCTCTGCTACTAGCTGGAAGACAACGGCGATTTTAATGTGATTTGATTGGTCTAGAACTTCTGAGGCAGGCTGGCAGGTAGTGCACAGGCAGTATAGGCCGCTTACAGACTGTAAACCTGATGAACATCATAGCTATTGTAACCGAGGAAGAGTCCGCCTATACTTTTACACTATAGTAATATAAAATCACGGGAGACTTGATAGGTTATCATCAACAAAAGAGGGTTTCCTTTATTTAATTTACAGTTGAATGTGACTTGTGTAATGTTAATTGTGACCCAGTCTAGCGAAAATGCCTACAAGTCTCCATTTTCATTTTCCAGATATTTCCAGATTGTGAAAGTACAGAATGTAAGCTTTCAAATGATGTGTCATACTTTGAAATCTGAGAATGTTTTGAATATTATATATTCATTTAAATATTGTAAAGCAGTCTGTTTTCTAGAACACTCAAGGGGAGAAAATGGCCTGGCAAAGATGTTCACAGTTGAGCTAGTTTGGGCTGAATAGCATTAACATAATTAAGTGCTGTCACAGTAATGACTGTGAAAAGTCTACATGACATTATACAGCAGATAACTATAATCATAATAATAATAATGCAGGACCTGTTGCAGAGGTCTTTATTCGGCATAGTGAGATACTGCGAGAGCACTAACTATAATCATAGTTACATAGTGGTGAGAGCACTAACTATAATCACACAGTCCTCATATCCTTATCCTTTCCAAAGCAAAATTAAAGCACTTTTCATGCATTTTCAAGGTGCCTTTTCAAGCTTTTCCAACATCTAACTATAACTATAATCAAATATATAAATTAGTACTACTGGGTGTAGTGCTAATCAGATGCATGTACAGAGTTGTATCAATATGTACAGTGATACAGTAAAGTATAAAAACAATAGTTTTCTCCATTATTATTAGCCTAGCTTAGCACAATGAATGGAAGCGGATGTGCTGGTTAGCTAGGCGAATAACGCAGCCAGATAGCTTTCTACTGAATCCACAGAGACACACACACACATTTTAATACTTTATTTGGTTCCACAAATTATATTACATAAACAGGGAATCAAATGTATCGGGGCCAAGCAGCACTGAACACTTACGGGTACACATGGCACCTCCTTCTCCACGTGGCTAAGCTGCCAATAATGCTGAGACAGAGCAATTTTTGGCAATTTGTTTGGCTTTTCTTTTAGACATTGCAGCAATTCTCACACACACACACACACACACACACACACAGCGCGCTCTCTGTGGCTGCCACAGGCTTGCCCCGTGAGAGGATTCTCCGAAGCTGCAGCTGGACCCTACTCAGGCAGACAGAGCCTTTGGGAATCCCTACCCAGAGCCATATCAGATAGATATGCGACTCTAGATAGGCGACTCTTTCGAAGTTGGTTAAGGTTAGAGTTTGGAATCAGGGCTGGTGTTCTATCGCCCTGCTCTAAGACAAACTCTAACCTTAACCAACTTCGAAAGAGTGCCTAAGCTTAACCGGCGAAATAACTTGCCGTCACACGATTGGCTCGCTATGTGTTGGAGTGCGCAATGTGTATGCGCATGCGTGTGGACTGGAGCACGTGAGAGTATAAAGAGTCCATTTTTTGAAACCCGTCCAATCTTTCGCCGTCGACTAAAGACTCACTACTTCAACCATTATCTAAATAAAAAAAATCTAACCCTAACTAACCTTACTGTCATGCACTTGTCCTAATAAACTAACCTACACTGTAGCACTCAACACTTTATGAACATTGTTACTCAGCTGATAGAGTTGTGCCCTTCCTGATGGCTTGTCGTACAGAACTTGTAAGTCGCTTTGGATAAAAGCGTCGGCTAATCATAAATGTCTAGATGTAACATTACTGTCTATGTACCTATGTAAACGAGACAAAAGTTAAGTTTACTCTATTATTTCGCCGTCGACTAAAGACTCACTTCTTCAACCATTATCTGAATAAAAAAAATCTAACCCTAACTAACCTTACTGTCATGCACTTGTCCTAATAAACTAACCTACACTGTAGCACTCAACACTTTATGAACATTGTTACTGAGACGAAAGTTAAGTTTACTCTATTATTACTAGATCTGGTATGTCATAAATGTCTAGATGTAGCAGTACTGTCTATGTACAAGTTTACTCTATTATTACTAGATCTGGTATGTCATAAATGTCTAGATGTAACATTACTGTCTATGTACCTATGTAAACGAGACGAAAGTTAAGTTGAAAATGGGGGAAGGTAAGTTGAAAATGGGGGATCTATGTAAACTAGCATGGCTTTGTCATTATTCCAATGTACCCAACCCCCCCCCCCCCCCACCTCCAATGTACAACCCCACCCCACCTACCCAACCTCCGAGTTTCTATGTCAAATGTATGTCAGTATTCCAATGTACAGTGTGTGTGTCCCCTACCCAACCCCCCCCCCCCCCCACCTCCAATGTACAGCCCCACCCCACCTACCCAACCTCCTCCAATGCACAGTTTCTATGTCAAATGTATATACACTCTTTTTCTGGATTTTTTTTAGTATCACAAACAGTACTGTATTTGAAAATCTGGTATGTCATAAATGTATAGATGTAGCAGTACTGTCTATCTGTATGTCGTGTGTGTCATATGATGAATTGAAAATGGGGGACCCTGATGGAAACAAGACGAAAGTCTTTCTCAGGTCTGCATCCTCTTAACAATTGTATGTATTGAGCTGTACTGTACTGTACCCATTCTGCAATCTGTTAATAAACTTTTCAATCAATCAATCAATCAATCAATCAACGAGACGAAAGTGAAGTTGAAAATGGTGCGCAGTAGTGCAAATACTTGTCCAGACCACGAAGCCCCGCCTCCAACCCGTCCAGCCTGGCTCTGCGGCTCTGCAGATAGAGTAGACGACAGAGTACAGCAACTTGCAATGGGCCTGGTCTACAAGATACACTACACGACCAAGGTACCCATGTACATGTCAAAATACTTCCCAAAGGTCAGTGAATACCACGATCACAACACCAGAGGGAGCTCCACAAATCATGTAAAACCCAGATTCGGCTCAAACAAGGGACTAAACACGTTTCGCAATTATGCCACAACAATGTGGAACGCCCTACCCAAAGCTGTAAAGGAATGTAAATCACTACCCACCTTCAAAAACACTCTCAAAGAACACCTACGGGAGACTGCAATTCAAAACTGGCCCCTACAAATGTCCTAACCCAGTTGTACAATAAAGACCAAGCATGGCTTTGTCAGTATTCCAATGTACAGCCCCACCCAACCTACCCAACCTCCTCCAATGTACAGTTTCCATGTCAAATGTATGTCAGTATTCCAATGTACAGTGTCCCCCCCCCCCACCTCCAATGTACAGCCCCACCCCACCTACCCAACCTCCTCCAATGCACAGTTTCTATGTCAAATGTATATACACTCTTTTTCTGAATTTTTTTAGTATCACAAACAGTACTGTATTTGAAAATCTGGTATGTCATAAATGTATAGATGTAGCAGTACTGTCTATCTGTATGTCGTGTGTGTCATATGATGAATTGAAAATGGGGGACCCTGATGGAAACAAGACGAAAGTCTTTCTCAGGTCTGCATCCTCTTAACAATTGTATGTATTGAGCTGTACTGTACTGTACCCATTCTGCAATCTGTTAATAAACTTTTCAATCAATCAATCAATCAATCAACGAGACGAAAGTGAAGTTGAAAATGGTGCGCAGTAGTGCAAATACTTGTCCAGACCACTAATACTTGTCCAGACCACGAAGCCCCGCCTCCAACCCGTCCAGCCTGGCTCTGCGGCTCTGCAGATACCCCGAGCAAACCATCCTCAGGGGCGTGGTAACGATAACTTGGCTTGCCCCCTTTGGGAGGAGCGCACAGCCATAATAAGTCCTCTAAAGGCTGCTGTCTCTCATTCAACACTGTTCCTCTCAGGAGTACCAGTAAAGCAGGAAATTGTTATCGTTAGATCGTCATTCTGAAACAGTCGACGAGAGGGAGAAGGTAAGAAACTGTCTCTCATTTTCGTGAACAATATGTTTTACACACTCAACGAATAAGTAGATATATATATCTTTAAAATTTGTTTTTTTTTACATTTTCAGAAAACATGGGGACCAACCAAGCTGCTGGGAAATAAACACAGACGCTCACAGTGAGTAGCTTTACTTCAACTAAGACTACAGGGACACACTTTTCTGATTGATTGATTGAAAACTGTATTAGCAGATTGCAGAATGGCTACAATACAGTACGGCTCAATACACACAACTGCTAAGAGGATGCAGACCAGAGAAATACTTTCGTCTTGTTTACATCAGGGTCCCCCGTTTTCAATTCATCAGGACATTTATGACATACACGACATACAGATAAACAGTACTGTGTAAGACTAGCAGGACTAGCAAAACCTATGCAAAGACATAGAATTGACAGAAGACCAAACATTACATAGCACATTATTACGGCTATATCATTGTCGGAGCATGGCATACTTGTAGCTGTAGAGGAAGGGTAGTTGGTGTCTGTCTCATAACAAGTTGTATCTTTATTTCTTTTAATTGCATGGCGTGTGTCTCTACCGGTCGAGCTGGCTGTGCACATATCTTGCGCAAGAGTCACCATGGTTCTCAGCAAAGGGCTTTTCTATGCAACACGTGTGTCGTAAGCGTCACACCTGTGAGCTCACTCAGAAATGTTGTGTAACTGGTTAACAAGATTGAATTCCATGTGAATTGTTGCTTTCAAACTCAATGTTATTGTCCACGTTTCTGTCGCGCCGCCTCTCTCTCTTGGAAGCAACAGAATCGTCTGTTCGCTCTTTCTTTCTTTTCCAATTTTCGGTTCAAATCCTCTTATAGTTCTTTCTCTGAAGTGGCAGCTTGTCTGTCCTCTGCTGGGTTTGATTTGTCTCTTGCCAAACTCCCTGTTCTTTGGACGATTCTGGTTGTCCAATTTTCCTCAGAGGTCCGTTCACGGTCCAACCCAACACAGTTTTGACTGCGTATGGACCCTCGTCCACACTCCGTATAACTCGCCAAGGCTCCAATGCCTTGGGAATGTTGGCTCCTATCAACAGGTCAATCTCAGGTATGTAAATGGCCTTGCATCTGTTCCTTTCTCTTTGTGGTGCATGTGAAGTATGCTAGGGTGCCTGAGACTGCATATTTTGCAAAAGAGGCGTTGCCTACATTCTTTACTCATTGTGCCCAATGCACAAACAAGCCAAAACACGCATCATGATCCTTCAAGAAGCCAATCTTCTCGCTATGCACCTTCCTTTCCAATAGAAAGCACATATCCAATGTGTGTCCACCTCCACAAAACCAACAAGACCTTGTACCAGATGAGCTTCTCTCCATCTTTGTTCCAGGTTCCTCTTTCCTTTCAATTGTTGCAATGGTGGTAGCATAGCTACTTTCCTTTGCCCTTGTATATGGTTGATTGCTGGACTTCCTCACATCCTTAGGTGCTGCTGCTGATGGTGTGTCCTGTATATTGCCAAACACTGGATCACTTGCAATTTTCACCTGTGGTTCAATGACGTCAACAATGTCAGGAAATCTAGCTCTATGGCCACGCCTTTCCTGCAGGTCACAGGCCACAGTGCTCCATTTGTCCCTGTGCTTGTAAGGCAATTTTCTAATGATAGCTAGCATGTTGGCAGACATGTCCAACTTGTACATCGTTTCCACTTCTTCCATGGCGTTGCAGCATTTTTCAAATATCTATGTCTGTAGATGATATTTTTGTATGATAGCCCTTCCAGAGTGGTAGCTTTTATCATAACTATCAAGTCATGAAGTATTCCCACCCCCTCAGGAAATCGCATTTCAGATGCTGGTGCATATCCTGCTTTAGACTCACGTAGAGGACATCTGTCAATGTTTCACAATATTGTGTTTGGTATCATTTTAAAGAGCACTATGTACTCTTTCATTCAAGCTAAGATGTGAATCTTTCTGACCAATAGAGAGGTCACTGGAGCTCTTTGAACAGTCAACAACACACATTTCTACACGATTTTCGCCTAAATGATATACTATCTTTTAGCCTTGTGTCATCTAGGAGCGACAGGGACACAAAATACTAAATATACAACACTCTCAGGACCATAAGGATTCAGGAAATGTATAATATGCCTATACTATTTCATTGTTACAGGTCATTGTGAGCCTTAAATTAGAAGAGCAGTATTAGGCTCCTATTAAACTATACAGAACAGCCACTATAGTATAGAATGGAAACATAGGTCCACCTGCATAGGGTGGATTTTTTTTCACCACCTGTTTTTTATTAATCCTTGAAGTGTCTATTGTAAGATTCTGACAGGTAACGGGTTGGAATAATGCCCCATGGGGTTTATTTTTAACCCTTTATTACACCTATCCTGAACCAAAACCTGAAAAATAAGAAAAAGAAAACAGCATCACTTTTGAAGTTAACAACACATGGAGACAAATTAAAAAATTTTCCCAAACAAGTTTGACCCAAGGAATTCAGTACAATTGTTATTTTAAAGATTCAAACACAACTTGATAACATTTCAGGACAGAAAAAGCAAAAACCGCTGAAAAAAACCTATATCACATCTCTATTTCCCCTTTTTACTGAAATGTAGTGCATTGGACGAGATCGATTTAGGTTAATATTGGAAATAATATTGTAATAAAGATTGTCTCCATGCTGGTATGCCCTAAATATTATAGTTTTGCATAAACAATTATATAGAGACAAATTAACACATTTTCCCATGCGATTTTGATCAGTGATTTATTTATTGTTAAGGTTCAAACTATGTTTTCATATGCACTGGATATCATGGACTGGATATCTTCTTTGTTGACACAACATTCAAGTCTTTTTTCTATTTGTATTTTGTACCCTAAACTACTAATCATCATCATCATCACTAAAACTATTGTCAAAGTCTATCTCTTCCTCCGCCTCATCACACTCGTACTCTCCATCCTCCTCATCCATGTTATTTTTTGCGTAATCTGCCTCCTTATCAAGAGCTTCTTGCTCTTCTGACTCCACTTTCTGGGCCAGTACCTCAACAAGAGAAGCAGGGACGTGCACAGGACTTTAGAGGGGCAGGTGCTCAAAGGCGGTAAAAGGGCACTACACTTGTGTGTATATATTAACCGAGCACGTGTAGCGCGCAAGCCCGATTTTTAAGGGCCCTTTTCGGGCGGGGGGCCCCCTTTTTATGCTTTTTGGGGGGTTTTGGTGATAAAATATTGAATATTGAACTATAATAATCAGTGCAGGAGCTCACTTATGCTTGAAAGACACTTTTATCACTGACTTAAAAGGCCCATACATCTCCATGGCGGGGGGAGGGAATAAGTGCTTACCCTACAGACCCCAAGAAGTGCTGTATATTCTGTATTGTTTAATATAAATGCATTTTTTATTCCAATCCCGATTTGTATTTGAGATTCCCAAATCCCATCGGACTTGACTTCTTCGTGTCCCTCAATGAGTGTAATACCAGTATTCAACTGTATGCGCCACAGCGGTTTTCATCATCATCATCATCACCACCCACACTAAAATATAAAAATATATAGGTCCGCGGAGAGGCACGGTGAGGAGGCCGTGCAAACTGCAATGGAATATGGGGCATCTCTCTCTCTTTACCTAATATTTTGATTCTATCCTGACATTTTTCAGTTGGAAGGGCAGTCTATATGCGTAACGGTAAAAAATAAATAAAAAAGAGTTTTTTTTTCTTTTTTTCAAAAATGGCACTTTTTTGATGAGGCTCAAAAAGGCAGGTGCTCAAGCACCCCTTGGCCTCTATGTGTGCACGTGCCTGAAGAGAAGGACAGAGGATGGGTCCAACCATCCAGACAGGTTCTAACACCTCCTCATCCATTGTTTTTCCCAGTCCATACTTTGATCATAGGCTTTGGGCCTCTTTGAGTATTGGCTGTTCTGCTCTTTTGTAGCAGGCGACTATGAAGTTGGCTCGCTGTACATGTGGGATGAGACAGACCTTGGGGGGAGGCAGGCGTTCAATGTCTACTTTGGAGTTTGCATCCAAGACTTTATCAGCACCCATCATTTTCTGCAGCATCTTGGCTCACACAGCATCAACTGACTTCATCCAACCATGGCCACCCATAATGCATGTGAAGGACTCCATCTCCTGTTGGAGCTCATCTGTTACCAGCAACAATGCGCCAAGCTGACTAAAAGCCTTCTGGAATCTAGGGTTCTTCTGCAGATTATTCAACGGATTCACCCGTCTCTTTCCTTTGAAAGCGCTGGCACAGTCATCTCCAGAAAAGTCATAGTATCCCAGCAGAGTGCTGCAGTACTCGAGTCCAGAGACTCAGCCAGTTCGGACACATGTATTAGCTTGCAGTGCCGTGGTGCAGGTATCTGGAGAGGTTGGTCATGCTGACATGGTAGATGAGGATCATCAGTATATAAAGGTTGGTCATACTGGCATGGTAGATGAGGATCAGCAGTATATAGAAATGTGTGTTGTTGACTGTTCAAAGAGCTCCAGTGACCTCTATATTGGTCAGAAAGATTCACATCTTAGCTTGAATGAAAGAGTACATAGTCCCCTTTAGAATGATACCAAACCCAATATTGTGAAACATTGACAGATGTCCTCTACGTGCAGGCCCGGACTGGCCATCGGGAGCACCGGGAGTTTTCCCGGTGGCCTGGCCTGCACGGATTAAAAAAAAAATTATATAAAAAAAAAAAAAAAATGTTTTATTATTATTATTATTTTTTTTTTGCCAGGCGATTGTTTCTAGTTGTGGCGGCGGCGCAGCGCGATAGTTAGATAACCTAGATGGGTGGGGAACAACCAGGATTTCACTGTCTGCCACAGAGTTGGAGAACTATCTGACTCTCTCTCTCACGGGCCGGCGGATCACACACACACAATGGAGCCGTGCTGCCGCTTGTGATTGGTGGAGGCGGGACCAGGCGATACAACTGATTGACAGCGGAGGCGGCGAATGGAATGGCAGACGGCACTCGGATGCAGAATAACAGCCAGGCAATGAGCCAGGTAGTGAGGGACTCGGGAGAGATACGGTAGAGCGAAAGTCAATTAACGTTGATGTCAAGATGGACAGTGGAAGAAAGAGAGAGGGTGGAGGAGAGGGGGATAAAACAAAGAAAAAGAAAGGCCCTTACAGGAGAGAGTGGTTAACTGTATTATAATAGTAAATAGAAAAATATGTTGTGCTCTTGCTTTTTTCTTTTTGAAGGTGGAGAGAGTAGCATTGCTAGTGCCACAACAGTTTTATTTGAGGTCCATAACAGTACATTGTACTAAGCAATTGTTGGCTCATTAGTTTGTGATTCACATGCACTAAAATTCACCAGAATGCAGGAAATTAAGTCTTTGTAACAAAAAATTTCCTGGTGGGGGACCCCCAGACCCCCCCGCTTAAAAAGTGGCCTGACTGGGGCTATATTTCGCGCTATATCTCCCGGTATGAATTATTTCCCCAGTCCGGCCCTGTCTACGTGAGTCTAAAGCAGGATATGCACCAGCATCTGAAATGCAATTTCCTGAGGGGGTAGGTATACTTCATGACTTGATAATTATGATTAAACTACCACTCTGGAAGGGCTATCATACAAAAATATCATCTACAGACATAGATCTTTGAAAAAATTATATGTACGTTTATTCACCCTGAGTGGCACCGACAAGTGAAATTTTGGCCTCTGGCCCATGGACTAATACCCTCGGTCATGAGCCATATGCTGACAGCTTTTGACAAGCTCACGAGGCTGCCCCCTAGTGAACTGTTCAAGGAAGTACAAGCAGTCCATAGGGTTGTCAGTCTTCTGTTCAATGCTGTGCTCGAATGACCTTATGAAGGTGTAATAATGTAAAGGGTCGCCATCGAAAACTTGAATGTCTCTTTTAGGCAAGAATGAAAGAGACTGTTGTTGAACTAGCAAAGCTGTTATTCATTTTGTTTCTCAAACAGTGATTATGTTACTGTTGCTGATTGATTGTTGTGGTGCAGGGTGAATGCTTTGGTGCTGAATCCGTGGCTGTGCTTGAGTGCTCTGTAATGACCTTTGACCCTTGACCCCTGCGTGTCTTGACAATTCGGGTTGTGGTTGTAGATTCTGAGCTGTGTTTGTAGCAGGTAAAAAGGTTTGTGCTTCAGCACTGAGTGTTTGAACATTCCTTTGTCCTTTTCGGAAGTAAGAGCTCATGCCATTAGAATTGACAGACATATTACTCTGCACAATTTAGAGACCGCCAGACCAAAATGGCTTTTATGATGTGTGCTTGGATGGGGCTGAGGATGCAGAAAAGATTCTTATTGGGGATTGGAACACGGATATGCAACAAAAAGATGCACCGTCTTCAAATCCTTCAATAGGTTTTGTGATCTGCACGGCCTCAGCCAGCTAATCACCCAACCCACACGTGTATGAGAGTCAACTCAGACTACCATTGACCTCATCCTGACCTCGGACAAGTCTAAGATCTCCAATAAAGGGGTTATAGCGTGCGGGTTAAGTGATCATTATATGATATTCTGTTCCCGCAAAAAGCGAAAACAAAAGGCTGGCTGTCACAAAACTGTCACATCTAAAGACCTCAAAACCTACTCTAGCGAGGCCTTTAACCTTGAACTGGAGAGCCTGGACTGGTCAGATTAACTCAATGGTACACTGGTTGAAGAAACATGGCTTGGTTTCAAAACCAAATTTTCAACAATACTAAACAACATGGCCCCCCTAAGAACCACCAGGGTAAAAAATCGCTGAGCCGTGGATGCACACTGAAATACTGACCGCTATGAAAACCAGAGACAAAAAATTCTCTGAGTTTCGTAAAAGTCAGTCAAAGCTTACCAAAAGCAAGAGCAGTGAACTCCAAGCCCACGCGACTGAACTCAAACTGGAAAGAAATGACGTAAACTCCATGATCAAAACAGCAAAAGAAATATTCTATCAATGACTAAACTGAGAAACAAAAACAAACCACGTGAACTTTGGAAATTACTCAATAATCAACTAGGCTGCAGTAAAAAACTTAACCAGATTCTCAAACATAAACATAAAGACGGACAACACGCTCATCACAGACGAGCTGGATGTAGCCAATTACTTAAACATCTTCTTCACAAACATAGCCACAACACTGGTAAACAAACTACCCTCCCACTCAGGGCATTATGGGGTAGAACACATAGTAGCATACTACAAGAACCTAGGGGTCCACAAAGATGACTTCAAACTGGAAATGGTAACAACAGATGAGGTACTCAAAAAACTGAGCGCCCTCCAACCGAACAAGGCCACTGGCCATGACAACATCCCCTCCAAATTCCTCAGAGACTCAGCACCGCCATCACACACAAAATAAACCTCTCCATAAAACAGGGACACGTCCCCAAGGACTTCAAAATTGCGAGAGTAACACCCCTGCACAAAAAGGGCAGTAAATTAGACCCTGGCAACTACCCCCTGTTTCTATCCTTACCTCCATCTCGAAAGTCATGGAACATTTTTTATACGAACAGGTCGAAAAGTACCTTGCGAAAAAAAATCTAATCTACGAATTCCAATCTGGCTTCAGAACATCCCACTCCACTGACACATGCCTTCTCTATTTAAACGACCACATCAAACACGAGGTGGACGCGGGCAAATACTGCGGCATGGTCATGCTGGACCTACAAAAGGCCTTCGACACTGTCAATCACACCATTCTGTTTGACAAGCTAAAAGCAATTGGTTTTGATAGTCTATCAGTGAGCTGGATGCAATCCTACCTGGAGGGGAGAGAACAGAGGGTGGAGGTAAACGGTACCCTATCCCCCCCCTCACAGTGAGCTGTGGTGTTCCACAAGGAAGCATACTAGGACCGCTACTATTCCTAATTTATGCAAATGACATGTCGTCAGCTTGTGACTGCAACTTTTTCCTGTTTGCGGACGACTCAGCCCTGCTGGTCTCTGACAAGAACAAGTTACAGGTTGAAAAAACCCTCAGCTCAGAACTAGGCAAAATCTGCATATGGCTCGCTGATAACAAACTATCATTACACATGGGCAAAACAGAGTCCATTCTCTTCGGTTCAAATAACAAACTCAGCTAGACCGACGGCTTCTCAGTTACAGTGGGTGACAATATTGTCACAAGGAAAGAAGAAATTACCTACCTGGGTTCCATCCTAGAGGCAAATCTTTCCTGTGACAAAATGGCATCCAATGTAATAAAAAAAAGTCAACCAACGAACTCGATTCTTGTACCGGATCTCCTCTCTGGTAAACAAGAATACCCTGAAGACTCTGGCAGGAGCACTCATTCAAGGGTACTACGACTATGCTTGCACCTCATGCAGGGGAGGAAACTAACTTTTTGGCTTACCAGCCAACTGGCGAGTATCTGATTTTTTTTACCAGACAAACTGATTTTTTACCAGCCAAAAAAAAACGCTAATTGTGATAATTACTTCTTTGTACGTCTTCGTCTAAATTGATTTTCAATCATAGTAAAAATCACACCGTGTCTCTACTCTTTAAAATATTTATTAGCATAAAACATTAATAACAGTCTCTACTCTTCACAATATTAGCATACAACATGTATTAATCACACTGTCTCTACTCTTCAAAATATTAGGATATCACATATTAACATGAAAGAGGGAACTATTCTGGACTGGGTTGGGCTGAACTAGGCAGTGAAAGATGCTGGGTTGGGCTGGTCTAGGTTGGACTGAGTTGGGCAGTGAAAGAACCAAGCATTTCACTGTAATGTAATAGCTAAATAAAACAACTTGACTTGTTACATTTGCACTCTGGTTGGATACCAAACGTATTCTGGTTGTACTGTACTTGTGCTGTATGATGACAATACATTGGAACCGAATCTCATGACAAGTTGACAACGCTAGGGGTTCAGCAGGTGTATTCTGAATGCCAAGTATGACAACATCACCGTTGTGAAGGGCATATGGGCGAGTGGTGATATGGGGTGAAACCCGGTAATAATAAAATGTCACTCGGCTGCATTTAAGCAAAGCCGCTCAGTATAGTCCACTATGTTGAATGCGCGTTATGGTAGCTTGATGCTAGGTAGCTAGCCGGCTAATGCTGGTTAGCCTCACGTCCACTTGTCATTCTCATCCGACTCGAAGGAGAACGTCGTGTGCTGTTGTTCGTCCCCATGTCAGACCGCACTGATATCCGAAAGCGACGACTCTACATGCAATTATTTTCATCCACAATGTGTTTTTGTCTAAGTGTGTCTACGTTGTCAAGCCGGTGACAGGAGTTTGTAGGTCTGCGCGCAGTGGTCTGTCCACTTCCCCTAGATGCGCGACATCTTCTAGAAAACGAGTGTTCATTGGAGGAGCTTAGAGCGCATCTGTACAACGATGATGTTCATTGGTTATGGTCGGATTATTATGAGGCACAAATGGGAAGAATCAAGGGGGAGTCAGATTTCGGCTTGTGCCAGTGAGCGAATCAGAAGATTGCAGAATGATTTTTTTGTTTTGTTTTGTAATTACTAGTACTCGCCAGACTGGCGAGTGCTCTTCATGAATCACTCGCCAAACGTAAAAAATACTCTCATTTGGCGAGTAAAGTGGCCTAATTTCCTCCCCTGACCTCATGGTACCAAAGCACCTCAAAGGCGCTAAAAACAAAATTACAAACATCTCAAAACAAACTGGTCAGACTACTGCTTGACCTTACTCCTAGAACCCACCTCACCCCTGCCCACTTTGACAACCTAGGATGGCTTAGAGTAGACGACAGAGTACAACAACTTGCAATGGGCCTGGTCTACAAGATACACTACACGACCAAGGTACCCATGTACATGTCAAAATACTTCCCAAAGGTCAGTGAATACCACGATCACAACACCAGAGGGAGCTCCACAAATCATGTTAAACCCAGATTCGGCTCAAATAAGGGACTAAACACGTTTCGCAATTATGCCACATCAATGTGGAACGCCCTACCCAAAGCTGTAAAGGAATGTGGATCACTACCCACTTTCAAAACCTCTCTCAAGGGACACCTACGGGAGACTGCAATTCAACACTGGCCCCTGTAAATATCCTAACCCAACCCCCTCCAATGTACAGTCATTTACCTAGTATGGTTTTGTCAATAGTTCAATGTACAATTGTGTTTGTTTGTACAGTGTCTCCTCCCCCCCCCCCCTCAATGTACAGTGTTACTTGTTTATACAGTGTGCCCCCCGGCCCCCCCCCCCCCCAACCACCTCCAATGTAAATTACCCAGTATGGTTGTCAATATCCCAATGTACCCAACCCCCCCCCACCCAACCTCCTCCAATGTACAGTTTCTACGTCAAATGTATATACTCCCTTTTCTTGACTCCTTCTGTATCACAAACAGTACTGTATTTGCAAATCTGGTATGTCATAAATGTATAGATGTAGCAGTACTGACTATCTGTATGTCATGTATGTCATATATGTCTATATGAATTGAAAATGGGGGACCCTGATGGAAACAAGACAAACGTCTTTCTCAGGTCTGCATCCCCTTAACAATTGTATGTATTGAGCCGTACTGTATTGTACCCATTCTGCAATCTGTTAAATAAAGTTTTCATTCATTCATTCATTCATTCATGTCTATTTGTATGTCTGCAC
>NC_140171.1:2506506-2804006 GCF_963971535.1 Notolepis coatsorum
TAGTAGTGCTCTATTGTGGTAATGGATGCACTATAATAATACTTTACGCAGCGCGCGTAAGAGAGCGCGTTGGAGAGCCCGTGATTGGAGGCTTTTTTTAATTGTTGTGTAGCCATATTGTATTTGTCAAGGATTTTCATAGTGTGTTTTGTTCTAAAACAAGCTTAGATCTAGCCTTATGCGCATTTTAAATGTTATTATGACTCTTTATGAGTTCTGTGTTGCCTGACCTGTCTAGCCTATAGGTACTACTAACAGTACACTGATCTACCCATTTCCTTGGCCAGCCTATATTTTGTATTCAACCATATATCTGTGTAATAACCATTCTTACACCAGGCTGTTGATTGATTGATTGAAAACTTTATTAACAGATTGCAGAATGGCTGGGTACAATACAGTACAGCTCAATACACACAATTGTTAAGGGGTTGCAGACCAGAGAAAGACTTTCGTCTTGTTTACATCAGGGTCCCCCATTTTTAATTCATCAGGACATATATGACATACATGACATACAGATAGACAGTACTGCTACATCTATACATTTATGACATACCAGATTTGCAAATACAGTACTGTTTGTGATACAAAAAGAGTCCAGAAAAGAGAGTATATACACATTTGACGTACAAACAGTACATTGGAGGAGGTTGGGTAGGTGTGGGGGGGGGGGGGGGGGGGGGGGGGGGGGGGGGCTGTACATTGGAGGTGGTTGGGGGGGGGGGGGGGGGGTTGGGTAGGAGGGGTGGGTGGGGAACACTGTACAACTGTACAAGCAAAACTGTACATTGGAATATTTACAAAACAATACTTGGTCATTTACTGTACATTGGAGGGGGTTGGGTTAGGACATTTACAGGGGCCAGTTTAGAATTGCAGTCTCCCATAGGTGTTCTTTGAGAGTGGTTTTGAAAGTGGGCAGTGATTCACATTCCTTTACAGCTGTGGGTAGGGCGTTCCACATTGATGTGGCATAATTGCTAAACGTGTTTAGTCCCTTGTTTGAGCCGAATCTGGGTTTAACATGATTTGTGGAGCTCCCTCTGGTGTTGTGATCGTGGTATTCACTGACCTTTGGGAAGTATTTTGACATGTACATGGGTACCTTGGTCGTGTAGTGTATCTTGTACACCAGGCCCATTGCAAGTTGCTGTACTCTGTCGTCTACTCTAAGCCATCCTAGGTTGTCAAAGTGGGCAGGGGTGAGGTGGGTTCTAGGAGTCAGGTCAAGCAGTAGTCTGACCAGTTTGTTTTGAGATGTTTGTAATTTTGTTTTTAGCGCCTTTGAGGTGCTTTGGTACCATGAGGTGCAAGCATAGTCGTAGTACCCTTGAATGAGTGCTCCTGCCAGAGTCTTCAGGGTATTCTTGTTTACCAGAGAGGAGATCCGGTACAAGAATCGAGTTTGTTGGTTGACTTTTTTTATTACATTGGTTGCCATTTTGTCACAGGAAAGATTAGCCTCTAGGATGGAACCCAGGTAGGTAATTTCATCTTTCCTTGTGACAATATTGTCACCCACTGTAACTGAGAAGCCGTCGGTCTTGTTGAGTTTGTTATTTGAACCGAAGAGAATGGACTCTGTTTTGCCCATGTGTAATGATAGTTTGTTGTCGGCGAGCCATATGCAGATTTTGCCTAGTTCTGAGCTGAGGGTTTTTTCAACCTGTAACTTGTTCTTGTCAGAGACCAGCAGGGCTGAGTCGTCCGCAAACAGGAACAAGTTGCAGTCACAAGCTGATGACATGTCATTTGCATAAATTAGGAAATTAGATTAATAGGAAACAGGCACTGGAGGAAATCAGAATGTTGATGCGACATTCTGATCTCCTCCAGTGCCTGTTTCCTATAAATGTTGTGCTCAGTCAGGGGGGTTAGATCATTGGTCTCTCTCTAAGACAGTGGTTCTCAAACCTGTTCTGTCAGGCCCCCCTTTGGAGGACCAAAATGTTTTGGGCCCCCCCTCGCCCCAACAAAATAGTCATGAAATGGACCAAGTTTAAATTGATTGAAATAACATCAATATCATTAGCTTTCAAATTGTGCGACCACTTAACAATAACATTCAGTAACAATAACCAAAAACTGAGGGGAAAAAATTATGAAATGTGTAATCCCTTTGTTCGAATAATAACATATATAACATACGGTTATCCTATAACTATAGTTATATGAGTATAGCGAGCGCTCTGCTATCCCCAGTGGAACTATCCCTTTATCAATCTAATACTGAATAATTTTTCTACACATGTACACACCCATCCGCCTGGCCACACCCACATCCGCTCCTCTACATAAGCGGGGTCGTGGCCATACTAACAGCTCCTTCCCTATTTTCACCACCGTAGAAGTGACTGTATACACCACTTTGAGTTTAGTGCCGAAATAGTTGTTGGAAAGGAGCTACGTTGACATTGTATCTTTGTTTTTCTCTCTCTCGCAATTTTACGAGAAAAACTAAAGAGATAATGTTTAGACCTTCGGAGGGTTTAGACGCTCGCAACGTCACCCTTCACCAGCGCTTCACCATCGCCGCCTCCTACGTGTGTCGTGGGGCGTCTCTGGCTCCACGGTCGTGGCAGCCAGATATGCCTGGGCGGCGCCCGGTGGTGAGTTTGCCTCGCCGAGGGGCTTTTGAGCCTCCATCTCCTGTGAGATGGCCTGGTTCCGGCCCTGGTTCCCCCGCCAGTGGACAGTCGGCCGACAGGCCGACAGCTCCTCTGGTGGCAGGGGATTTGCGACGCAGACTCTTCGCCTCGGGGTCGTGGCCAGCCATACTAACAGCTCCTTCCCAAGTCTTTCACCACAGAAGGCGAAGACCACAGGGTCCTCAGTGAGTCAGTGCAGAGCGCTCGCTATACTCATATAACTATGGTTATAGGATAACCGTATGTTATATTATCGTATAGCTTACGCTCTGCACTCTAGTGGAACACAGGAGTTGAGCAGAGCGGAAGCTCGACAAATGTACCCACTGAGGCCCCCCACAACCATCAGAACTGGGGAGGACCCCAGCCCCCGGACCCCCCTAGAGGGGGACGGGAGGGAATCGGATCCGACTGTGTGAAGAGGGGTTAGCACCTCAACGCACAGGGTGAGCAGATCGTGGGACTTACCTTCACACAGAAGGACCCGCGACCACTCAGGCGCGCATCCCACATGCCACTAGGGAACAAACGGGAAGGGAAAAAAACCTGTTACAGCCCCTAACATCACGGGGTCAAAGGTCAAGAACCCAACCCTGTGGCAAGGCCATAGCAGCGGAGCGCGGAGGAGGACCCAGCCCCAGGAACAGCCTGAGGGCCAGGACCCCCCGGAAAGGGGGCCTGGTGAGGCCAACGATGCTGTAGCATCGAGACCCCACCAGACGGTCACTAGTAGTGACACCACCCCCCACATCGCCAGTGTATCGGACAGGGCCCAATCCAAGAGCAGGCCCTTCCCCCCTACAGCACGCCGCCCTGAAGCACTCCACAGAGGCTACACCCCCACAACACTGTGGGGCCAGTCGGCGCACTGGGGAGACAACCCCCAAGAGGTTGATCCCTCAATCCCGGCAACAGGCCAAGAGCATAACTTGACCTGCGCCCGGAGCACTGCGGACTAGACAGGCGCCTAAGGGGTCTACTGTGAAACAGTACCCCGGCGGAAGGGGCGTTCGGTATGCTGTGCACCATGTCACAGCCTCCACAAAACCCGACCCCCTAGAGAGGTCGAGGTCCAAGAGAAGGCTGACACGATTGGCAGACGTCATGAAAAGTGCGGGGGCACACTCGCAGGCAGACAGGGTCAAGCCCGGCCTAAACCCGAGAGTCGACTCTGCTACCAACACACCGGGGAATCAACCACCCCCCTATGTTTAGTTTAACAGGAGGCGGCTGTCGGCGGTTAGGTGGTGTAGCGGAGATTGCGTTCATCACCAACCCCGGAGCTGTGAGCTGGATTCGCCTGTTCGAATCCAGCTCATAGCTCCGGGGTTGTCACCAGCTTGGCTGGCCGTTCACACTAATACAATTGGCTGTATTAGAGGGTGGGAGAAGCTGGCGGGGTGGGTCCGGGTCGTTGTAAACAGCGACTCCTACAGTTCGGTCGGGGCGCCTGCTAAGCGTGGATAGGACCTGAGTGGGATAGTGTGATCCTTCCACACGCTACGCCCTCTCAGGGAGGATCCGCGCTGCCAGGTGAAAAGAAGCGGTTGATTGGCTGGACGTGTGTCGGAGGAAGCACGTGATAGCCTCCACTCTCCCAGATGATCTGACTGTGGGGGGTAAGTGCGCAGCGACCAGGAAGGGGTTGGGAATTGGCATACGACTAACATTGGGATGGGAGAAAAGCGGAGGAAAATGGAGGGGGGAAAAGATCAATACAAAAAAAAAAATTACCATTGATGTGTTTTGGGTCTCGACGTGTACATGGCGCTGGCCCTGGGTGCTTACAGTGTGGAACCACGCATGGGCTGGCACGCCTTGGTTGCTCATTATAAAAACTGCGTTTCGAACAGGCGAATCCAGCTCACAGCTCCGGGGTTGGTGACGAACGCAATCTCCGCTACGGCACCTAACCGCCCTATCAATGGTAATTCTAACAAGAAACCAGATAACGTTCCCTCCAACGCCGCCTGGGACGAGCGGCAGGAAGCTGGCCAAAAGACACAGATATGGGTCCCATATGACACGTCTGAGGGAAAAAACCCTGTCAACACTGCTCTGTATAAAAGAGAGGAGACCGGGAACCCCCAGAGAGACCTCCCACGTGAGTACAATTGAAAAGATATATGTAAACATTGAGCCACGTGACCAAAAGCTCAACACATATGCAATAGAGAGCAGAGCAGAAAACAACAGTTTTCAACGCACCGCATAACTCAATCTTGACAATGACAGTGGTCCACAACATGGAGCCTGAAAAGAACTCACGGAAGTCTCATGACCAATAGAAACGCGCCCAGTGACGTATTCTATGGCCGGGGAAATTCCGTGACCCACCTGCCCAAATATGGCGTGGGACCAGGGAACTCCCTCCCCCCCCCCTCTCCCCACCCTGTGACTCGCTGACCCGACAGCGTGACAGGAAAACCGAAGAACAGGAGGTCCAACCCCCTGGCCAATCAGTAAAAAGGGGGGGAGGGGTTTATCAGTTCACCCCCTCATGACCCCATACCCCGGATACGATGAGCGCATGATACCAGTTATCTAGCATGCTACATGAAAAAGCGTATATCCTCTGGGATAAGCTCAACCATTGCACGCCAGCCACAGACGATAAACTCGTTTGTGAAAAAACGGGTTTTTATACAAGGCTTTAGGCTCATGTGCGAAAACGTCACCTGTGTTTTCATACTTCACCAAGTAAAGAGAAACAACAGACGTTTAAAGAGAGGGTCAAAGACCTCGGTACAAGCTACATATGTGATTACTTCTGTAGGCTAACACTCTAACCTAGTTGTGGACTCAATGCCATGTTTCCCAAACGTAACAGAATACACACAACCCCCTCAGATAAAAAAGGTAAAGTTCACTCTTACTACTGCAAGAAGAACGCCGTCTTCTTCATGATGAGGCAAGACAAGTCTTTCGACCGAGTGCTAGCCACAGGCCTTGCTAAGCACACATGTATAGCGACCAGAACAGAATTTTCAAGAAAACTGTCCTACTCCCTAAGCCAGGGGTCAGCAACCTTTTTGACATGAAGTGCCAGTTTGAAATATAGTTGTAACTAGTGTGCCACCAAAAAACTAACCGGGAGGTTTAGACAGACAAACACACAAATCCGTGACAAACAAGGACGACTGCTCACCACCAAGGAAGAACAACACCAAAGGTGGACTGAGCACTTTAGGGAGCTCCTCAACAGAGAGCCCCCTGTCCAAGAGGTGGAGATTCCGCCAGCTGCACACATGCTGGAGATCAACTGTGCCCCCCCAACAAGATATGAGGTGAAAAAGGCTATCAATGCATTGCGACGTGACAAGGCAGCAGGGCCAGATGACATTCCAGCAGAAGCTTTAAAGCAGGGGTGTACAGTGCGACATATATATCGCACGTGCTACAGCAACAGCTGTCTGTGCGATGGATGGATTTACTTCAGTAGCACTGGTGCGATAGGGATTCGGTTCATATAGATACTCTTATTTTGAAAATCCTGTAGCGGGTCTCATTTCTGCCCACGCGCAGCTCCAGCTAGGCTCCGAAAGCTAGCAACGTTCAGGT
Organism: Notolepis coatsorum; assembly: GCF_963971535.1. Classification (NCBI taxonomy): domain Eukaryota; kingdom Metazoa; phylum Chordata; class Actinopteri; order Aulopiformes; family Paralepididae; genus Notolepis; species Notolepis coatsorum. Next base: position 2,512,719 of record NC_140171.1, read on the forward strand.
GCATATGATACTCTTATTTTGAAAAAACTCTTGTGACAACTCAACGAGTCGTATCCGCCCTATCCGTGCTTCTGCAAGGAGCAGCGCGTTGGTCGGTTGGTGCGCACTGCTGCGTTAACACAGCAGTGCGCCTACACGTCCCGAAATAAGTCCGTGGTGTTTTTTCTTTCTCGCAACGGGTCAAATGCATCTACATGTTTTGCACCGTCGCCATTCCTTTATGCGCACATCGCCCGAAATTAACGTTTATGTACCATTACAATCACTACAACGTTAGCAAGCTAACAAGCTAATCCTGATCAGAGGCGCAGAGCCAGCAGACACAGTGTGGAAAGGGAAATGGGGGGGCACTCTCTCCCCTTCCCTGTGTGTGTGTGTGCGTGCGTGCGTTTGGAAAGACGATGAAGTCACTAGTCAGGACTCAGGACAGGAGTATATTATAGTAAACTGAGGATGGACAGATAATGATGATATTCAAATATAAACAAGTTTCGAGAGGAGTGGAAGTTTGAAGACAGACTAGACTACAATATGATGCGGGGGTGGTGAGTTGAAACAGTGTGTGTGAATGAATGAATGAAAACTTTATTTAACAGATTGCAGAATGGGTACAGTACGGCTCAATACACACAATTGTTAAGGGGATGCAGACCAGAGAAAGACGTTTGTCTTGTTTACATCAGGGTCCCCCATTGTGTGTGTGTGTGTGTGTGTCCCAACCGACCCCACTTCTATGTTTCAATAAATTATTTGCATTTAAAACTATTAACGCTGACTCATTCCTTCAGTCCACTCAAAATTATGCTAATATTCCTTATGTTTATGATATTAATTGAAAATAGCATATGAGAGTATCATAGTAATAATAACACATGGCGATATACTAAATGACAGCCAAACATGGCACTGCAACTAAATAACACAAATACAATAGGCACATTTGTGACTGTTACAAATATAACACGTTTTATACTTGTGCTACAAGATTTTGGCCTGTGCTACAAAACTATCAACCTCTGTAGCACCAGTGCTATGTGCAAAAAAAGTTAACGTACAGCCCTGCTTTAAAGGCAGACGTTGAAACCTCAGCCACCATGCTACACCAGCTGATCAAAAGGATCTGGGAGAAAGAAGGAAATGTACCAACAGACTGGAAGGACGGGCTCATTGCTATTATACCCAAGAAAGGAGACCTTAAGAACTGCAACAACTATCGTGGGATTATGTTGCTCTCAACACCAGGCAAAGTTTTCAACCGCATTATCTTGGACAGACTGCGAAAAGGGGTCGATGATGAACTGAGAGAAAACCAAGCCGGTTTCAGGAACGGTAGATCGTGCACTGACCAAATTGCCACCCTCAGGATCATCATCGAGCAATCCATAGAATGGCACACACCTGTCTATGTCAATTTCATAGATTTTGAAAAGGCATTCGATAGTGTAGACCGCGAGCTGCTTTGGAAACTCATGGCACACTATGGAATCCCTAAAAAATACATCAGCATAATCAAGAACATGTATCAGGACATGAAATGCCAAGTGTTACATAACGGATGTGCACAAGAACACTTCAAAGTGCTCACCGGCGTGAAACAGGGCTGCCTACTTTCCCCCTTCCTCTTCCTCCTATGCATCGACTGGATCATGAGGCAAACCACAACCAATAAAAAGACTGGCATCCAGTGGAGTCTAACGGAGCACCTCGAAGACCTGGACTTTGCGGATGACATTGCACTACTCTCACACAACCATCAACAGATGCAAGACAAAACCCAGCTGCTAGAAACAACTGCAGCTGGACTTGGGCTCAAAATAAATGGACAAAAAACTCAAGTAATCAGAGTCAATAATAAAAGCACAAACCAGACACTGGAAGAGGTTGACAAATTCACATACTTGGGTAGTGTTATAGCTGTTGATGGCGGGACTGAGGAAGACGTAAGGGCAAGAATAGGAAAAGCAAGAGCAACATTCAACATGTTAAACAAGATATGGAAAACCCGAAACATCAAACTCAACACCAAGCTCAAAATCTTCAACTCCAATGTCAAATCCATTCTGCTATATGGCTCTGAAACCTGGAAAACCACCACTAACATCAACAATAAACTGCAGACCTTCATCAACCATTGTCTGAGACGTATCCTCAGGATCTTCTGGCCAAACACAATCACCAACATCAAGCTGTGGGAATGCACCAAGCAAGAATCAGTGGAGGTCCAGCTGACCAGGAGAAAATGGAGCTGGATTGGGCACACACTTCGAAGACACAAAACAGCAATAACCAAACAGGCATTAACCTGGAACCCACAAGGCAAGCAAGGCAGAGGAAGACCCAAAAACATCTGGAGAAGAGACACTGAGCAGGAACTCAAGACGAGGGGACTGATGTGGAAACAGCTGGAGAGGATGGCGCAAGACAGACGGGGGTGGAAACTCTTCATCAATGGCCATGTTCCGAAAGGAATAAAAAGGCCTAAGTAAGTAAAGTAAAGTAAGTGTGCCTGTGCCATATCAACAATATTCCATGCATCGTAATTTTTTCTCATAATCAGGTATTTTTTATGATAATTTTTACATTATTACATCATTATTGTTATTGTTATTATTAACAATATTATTATGATGGTTGTATCAACCCTAAATCTGAGTTGGGGCGGGGGTGCAATGCAGACAAACAGTTTTGCTTTACTGAGCTCCGTTATCTGGGGGCTGTAGTTGGTCACTTTAAGATGCACACCGGAGCATCTTTTAATCCAGCTGTTTGCTGTTCTCTGATATTTCGTTGATGCGTCGCTCGACACTTCGAGCTGACATGGGGATATCTTTTATCCTTGATTTGATTGTCTCTTTGTTTGGCAAGCCTTCAAACAAAACATCTGAGCTACAGAGAAAAGCCTCCTTGATATACTCGCCATCAGTGAATGGCTTTCCACATTTCGCAATGCAATGACCAATGCGATAGCTTGCTTCAGTTGCGTGGTTTTTAGCAGTCGTGAATACTTTGAGGGTGCTGGCTTGCTTTCCATACCTGGCCACGGCACGTTTAATCGATTCTGCCTTAACTTTTTTGATGCTTCGTCTCAAAATGGCGTTTCACACCTGACGTTCTGCAAACTACATTTTCTAAACATAAAGTACACACAGCGCGGTCCTTCTGACACACAAACCCGTAGTCGTCTGTCCACGAGGGCTGGAATGCCTGAATTTCCTTTGCTTTAACTTTCTTAGCGGGGGTTGCCATCATGAAAGACAGCACATACAGAATGCAACCGCAGCACTGTGTGATTACCTGGGAACTGCGCGCGGGAGGCCAGCTGACTGCTGACAGCTGAGCACCATGGGAACAGCTGTATAGCTGTCATAGGGGTGTGCAAAACAGTCGACTTACAAAAAAGAACCTGTGGGAGGATTTCAACAAGATAAATGCGACAACAGTGCAAAATATTTCACTATAATATTTCAAAGTAAAAAAAAAAAAAAAAGTATATATATATATATATATTTTTTTATGCTGCCCCCTGTGCCAATGAAAATGCCCCCGCGTGCCTATGCGGGCACGCGTGCCTAGGGTTGCCTACCCCTGCCCTAAGCAAACACACAACCCCACAGCTAGCTGAGGGTTATACATCGTATCCCCAATATATAGTGAATAAACACACATTTTGTAACAAAAACCAGTCCCTCACCAGGAGGGACTTTTTTATTTAATAACAAAAGCATATGTTGGGGGGGGGGGGAGAGGATAGGGGTAAACAGGGGAGTCACTAGCGGCGCCTGCCGCGTGCAGAGCGCTGCTTTCCCCCACGGGGGAGCCGGCCCGAAGGAACGGTTCTGGGGAGCCTGGTCACGACGATCCCTACCGTTACTTCCGGGCGTGAGGCGGCTGGCTGCAGCAGACGAGGCACTCCCTCCACTCCTGGCCTTCTTCGCCGAAGGTCCAGCAGTGGTGGCGGAGGCAACGGTCGCTGTCCTCTGCCGGCGTTGCTTCTTCCGGACATCATCGGTGGCATCGGGTCGGGGGAAATGGGGCTGGAGCACGGAGCGCTCCTCCTCCATCTCCCTGCAGGCTGCCGTCATCTGTTGCATGGCCGACCCGAATAGCCCAGCATCGGAGAGGGGGGCCGTGAGCAGTGGAATCCTCCTCTGGTCCGGCACTCGCGCCTGCTCCAGCCAAAGATGGCGCTGGCGGCTATCGCCTGCAGCTGGGTTAGGTGCAGGATGGCTCCAGCCGCCTAGGCGTGAAGGTATCGTTGATGGTCATCCAATACCGACCCGCCCGCCATCAGCCCCGACATGTAGCGCGCTAGCTCTGAGTCGCGGCGATGTACACCTGGTCACTCCAATTAGCCAACTGCCTAGCCGATTTCTTAACGGCTCCCACACCATTTCGGGAGAAAGTATGGCTGCCATCGGGCTATCAAGTCGAGGCACCCCGTCCTTTAGCCCCTGGACCAAACCCACCACCCGCGTGACTGGCACGTAGGCGGGGGTAAGGCCAACAATGAGGGAGATTACCTGTCCCTGTGTCACGGCCTCCATCGCTGGGAAGAATGGGCAGACAATGCCTGTCTCTCTCACAGGACGACGTTGCCAGAGATGACCTATCATGTCATCAGGAACAGGTGCTGGCAGTGGCTGCGGCAACGCCACGCCATTAGCGGCTGCGGCGGCCGCCATGAGCTCGGGGAACAAGGCAAGCAACTTCCCTTGCGTACCTCCCTCCACGTCCCTCACGTACGGGAGGCTGCCTCGGGCGTCACCATCCGACGCGGCAGATAGCTGGGCATCTTGTCTCGGGGTCGGAGGTTCTAACTAACCCTGGAGTACAAGGGACCCCAAGGAGACGCAACACTCCCTGCCACTCCCCGAGGGGGAGAGTGATACGCCTCTACCGGGGCTTCGAACAAGAGAGCTCTTGCCCCCTCCATGTAATCCTCAGTCTCCATCGGAAATGGAGACGAGGCAAGAGAACTCTTGTCCGGCTCCAACACAACATCAAAGCCAGGCCGTTCGCCCCTGCTGCTCGCCGCCTTACGACAAGAGCAAGCCGAGGCGAAGAGTCTGCGTCGCAAATCCCCTGCCACCAGAGGAGCTGTCGGCCTATCGGCCGACTGTCCACTGGCGGGGGAACCAGGGCCGGAACCAGGCCATCTCACAGGAGATGGAGACTCAACAGCCCCTCTGCGAGGCAAACTCACCACCGGGCGCCGTCCAGGCATATCTGGCTGCCACAACCACGGAGCCAGAGACGCCCCACGACGCACGGAGGACGCGGCGATGGTGAAGCGCTGGTTAAGGGTGACGTTGCGAGCGTCTAAACCCTCCGAAGGTCTAAACATTATCTCTTAGTTTTTCTTGTAAAATTGCGAGAGAGAGAAAAGCAAAGATAGAATGTCAACGTAGCTCCTTTCCAACAACTATTTCGGCACTAAACTCAAAGTGGCGTATACAGTCACTTCAACGGTGGTGAAAATAGGGAAGGAGCTGTTAGTATGGCCACGACCCCGCTTATGTAGAGGAGCGGATGTGGGTGTGGCCAGGCGTGTGTACATGTGTAGAAAAATTATTCAGTATTAGATTGATAAAGGGATAGTTCCACTAGAGTGCAGAGCGTAAGCTATACGATAATATAACAAAACAGTTCAATAGACACTCGAACTGTGTGTTTTTATTTTATTGAGAGAAATCTTGCCAAGAATGAGATAAGCTTCATCGTATTTTCTTGACTTGAAAAAAGATTATATATACTATGTAAATCAATATCTTCCTTTTGAAGAAATCAGGATTGTTAAAGCTAATTAGTAATTATTAGCCTAATCCATGTAAAAAAGATAGCCTATAGTAAATGTACACACACACAGACACACACACACACACACACACACACACACACACACACACACACACAAAACACTAAATTAAATTCAAATAATTGGACGTACAGAGAGTGAGAGGGAGAGAAAGAGAGAGAGAGAGACAAAAGTTATCAAATGCGACTAGTGAAGCACGCACTGTCGAGTCCTGGCTTTAAAAAATTAAATGTATTTAGTAGGGATGGGTACCTTTCACATTTGAACCGATACGGTACCGGTACCGGTACCTGTGAATCGATACCGGTACCCAACGGTACCTTTTTTCGGTACTTTAGTCTCAAGAAATGTAATTTACCTACCTGTCGTGAAAAAAAATCCAAACTTCAAATAACTACAATTTCTACAGTTTTCGGCTTGCCATCAAGTCAAATCCTAGGTAAGCATATATTGTGCGTGTGAACGTTGACATGAAAAGAAAAAAGGTAAAAAAAAAATTATTTTTTATTTTTTTCTGTATCTCACTTGAATCGATACTCGGTAGTACCGACGTGTTTCGGTTCGGTACCTCAAAAGTACCGAATTCGGTACCCATCCCTAGTATTTAGGCAGAATCACAAACAGTGGTGGAGAAGTTATTTATATTTTGAACGTGATTTATTCATTTCGCACTAGTTAGATGACATGTTGCGCATTTCCACAGCAAGACCTATATACGCTGTCATGTATCTGTATTCTCCCATAACATGTGGCTTGACATTACAGATTGGTTTCCCATCCGTGGCCAGTGATCTACGATGACCGAACAGCGGCTCCTGCGTATACTGGAGGGTATGGTTGATGACGACGTGGAGACGTTCCAATGGTACCTCACTCTGGACATATTGGAGGGTTTTGAACCCATTCCCAAGGGCCTAATTGATGGAGCGAAACGGCGCGACACAGTGACTGCAATGGTGGACAGATACCTCGAAGAGGGGGCTGTGTCTATCACTATTGCGATTCTGAAGAAGATGAACAACCACAATGCTGCAGATAAATTAAAGAAGGAAACCAGAGTGACCAGAGGTACAAATGTTCTCTATAGATTTAGTATTATAGCAGTACAATTATCTTCTTATGAGGGATGCACCGATATCGGTGTCGGATATAGGGCCAATACTAGGCTAAAAGGTATAGTGGGTATCAGGAGAATTTCCTCAATAGTAAAACCTGATACAGTATACCAAGAGAAACATTTAAAGGTGCTATAGATAACATTAATTTGTATAATCATTTTTCTTTTCTAAATAATACTTCCACAGAGCTTTTAGAAAGGTGCAGAATAAAAGTATTGCTCCTCCTCCAATTAAATTATTGATTTATGTATTTATCATTAAAAATAATTTGGCGGGGCGGTCAGGTGGCGTAGCGGAGATTGCGTTCGTCACCAACGCCGGAGATGCTGGGTTCGAGCCCAGCTCCCGGCGCTGTCACCAGCTTGGCTGGCCGTTCACACTAATACAATTGGCAGTATTAGGGGGTGGGAAAGCTGGCGGGTGGGTCCTGGGCGTTGTGGACAGCGACCCCCACAGTTCGGTCGGGGCGCCTGCTCAGCGAGGGTAGGATCTGGAGAGAGGTAGTGCGACCTTCCACACGTTACACTCTCCCAGTGAGAATCTGAGCTGCCAGGCTGGCTGCTGGCTGGCTGCACATGCGTCGGAGGAAAGCATGTGACAGTCTCCGGCCTCTCGGACCAACAGTAAGGGGGGGGGTGCGCAACAACCAGGAAGGGGGTTGGGAATTGGCATAACGACTAACAGTGGGATGGGAGAAAAAATCGGAAAAAGGAGGGGGGAAAAGATTTAAAAAATATATATAATAATAATAATAATTTGGCGGGTCCAAAATGAATGTTGTTTACATGTTGCGTGCAATCGTGCATATATCCCCTCCCTAGTTCCCATTTCCCCATGTGGAATGCACCTGTGAGGGCCGGGGCTCCACTCCACTGGTCAAATTACTTACTTGTGAGTAGTACGTCCGTTGATAAAGAAAAGCAATGTCCACAGCTCCGTGTATAGTAAAGATATTCAAATGGTTTATTTGCAAAGTCTTTCTTTACAGAAGTGGTCCTAAATCTACTTTCCTAAATATTCTTGTCACTCATGCACATACTACTACAAGGTAAGAAAACTGTATTTTCCCAGTCTCCAAAATCACCGCCGACTCCACACAGGAAAATTCCTTCGTAGTGTACCAGCCGTAAATCTACTTGCTGGCTTCTGGCTTCAGTTCATTGTTGAGTCCATCCTTTCGGTCCCGTCCAGTCTGGTCGAAGATGCAACTGACACAGAGAGAGAATCGTGGCTATATAAATAGAGACCCAAATGTTCTAGAATGTTCGGTTATGACACACTGTGGTTCTAGAATGTTCTATGTTCTAGAAAGACTATTATGACATCACCACAAACGTTCCAGTCTGTTTTATGTTCCAGACAGATCTATTATGACATCACCACAACGCTCTAGAAGGTTCTAGGTTCCAGAATGCCCTATTATGACAAATACGACGGTTCAATGACTTTATCTAAATCCAATCAATATTAAACATTCATGTAATACAATAACCGAAATATATATAGCTTTGGCTCTTACACAGATAAATCATAACATTCCCATAAATCATATCCTTCTATTTGAAATAATAATAATAATAATAACCAAAACACTCATATGGCCTTTACAGCACCTGATCAGATAAACGTGCTTCTAGTTGAGACGTGCTGGAGCTCCAGTAGTGGGACATCTAGTGGCTCATTGTTATCTATAGCACTTTTAACAAGTCAGAGAAATAAAAAGGAAAGTCACTTGATTCTCTACATTTTTGAAAAAAAAAAAAAAAAAAAAAGGCATTCGTTATCCTGAATGCGGTAATTTGTTGCCAAAGCGAGTGGCGCTCGTCTTCGTATATGAAATTCAAGTTTAGTTCTCAGAATGGGAATCGGCTGCTTGGTAATAATAATTTAGGACCTGCTCAGAGGTCATCATTCGGCACGCATGCGATGCATGAATGCGATTCGTATCTGCGATTAACCCATCCCGTCGTCCTTCCCCCCCAAGGGCAGCCGGGAGCAGACAGGCGTCAATGTGAGCCGCGCCAGGGGACCAATCCAAGTGCTCCTGTCCGTCTTCGTCAAGGTGCATCCCTACTTCTTACAGATGATATTTAGCCTATAGACTCTGCAGGTCAGACAGGGCTGTTCTTTTTCCCCTCAAGAGTCATTTCATGTACCAGGCTCTATTTCTCCATGTCTGATACCCCATTTCTGTCCCTTCCCCTCCAGATGGACAGGCAGCCGTGGGAGGAGGAAACGCCGGCTTCTCTTCTACTCCTCGTCCTCCTGCTCCTCCCTCAATCTCTGCTCAGAATGGTGCAGTCGTCGTTGCTCATCAGATGACTGGCAACACTTTTAATGGACCGGTTAACATCACTTCTGCAGCAGGACACCAGCCTATCCACCCTCCCAAATGGCCTTTTTGTCGCTATTTGTGAAAATAATCCCACAGCGCACCCGCCGTCAACTGACGCTGGGCCGCAAGGAACAGTAGATAGTTGGCCCGGTCCCTCCCGCTGTGCGACGCACCCAAGGGGGGACCCCGACAGAAAGGGCCGGTTTGATACGGGAGAAGCTGTCATTAAACTGGTTGACACACACCCCCCCCCTGAACACCCATCTAGTGCATGCTGAGGAGTTGTTCTGCAGCTAGACACGCAAGTCGTTGCTCATCAGATGACTGGCAACACTTTTAATGGACCGGTTAACTTCACTTCTGCAGCAGGACACCAGCCAAATCATTGATGCAAATGTAGTGTTGGCAAATTGTTAGAGAATAATAAGTAACTTAAATTTTTTTCTTTTTTTTAATGATCTCAGATTTATTATAATGTAATACTTTTTTTCCTACACATATACAGATTTTGGCCGTTTATCATGCACATCTTGTCTTTATCTGTTTTGAGCAGTTCTTACGTACTTTCCTCTCATCTATTTCAAATAAAACCTTTTACTTATTAAACTTTAAAAAAAAATAAAAAGTCGTATTAGTTTGTGTGACACAGAGAATCCAAACACAGTATCTATACTTCATTAACTGAAGTCAATGGGGGGCAAAAGAAAAACAGCAAAACTATATTAGATTGGATTGAAATGTATGGCCATCATACAGCACAAGTACAGTACAACGAAAAGAAGTTGGCATCTAACTGCAGAGAGCAATATTATACAATGTACAAGTGATTAAACTGGAATATATATAAATGAGTACTACTGAGTAATAGTGCTAATCTGATGCATGTACAGTGTTACAGTATTATTATGTACAATGATTCAAGTATAAATACACTATGGTAGTAGCCATACTGGCCAGTGGTTAGGGCTAAATACAATGTTATCTATATAGCACCTTTAATTATGTAAAATGTTGTCATCATGTTTTCTCATGCATTTACCTCTAGCAGTTTTTTTGTATTGTATATTTTTAGGCATATATGTTTCAATGTTTGGGTATATGCTTATTGCTTGTTTTTATGATACCTGGCCGTCGCCTCGTTTAAAACAAATAAAGCATTAACATTGGCATGGTGTACCTTTCTGTGCTTATTCATCCACAATCTATAGCTCAACATGAAAATATTCCCAATTAATCATAAAAGAATATTGCGAAATTTTATTTCAACCAAATCTTTTTAAACAATAATGTTAGTGATAGAAGGGAACTCATTTTGTGCAAAAATGGAAAGCTTTTCAATTTCCATGCAGCAGAATTGTTACAATAGCCGATAATCCATTTTCCCAATGATAAATCCCTATATACGGGTGGAACAACCAGTGACGTCAGACTATACCTCCCTATTCAGAATGGCTTGTTTCAGTAGGGGGCGTTTTTGTCTCAGCTGAACTGCAGAAACGGGACGTGGTACAGATTTCACATTTTGTCAGTGTTGTTGGTACAAGTTAACCCACATAGCTGCTTTTTAAATGGTAAATGGCTGCTTTTTTATATAGCGCTTTTATCCAAAGCGCTTTACAATTTGTTCCTCACATTTACCCATTCATTCACACACTGACGGCAGAGGCAACCATGCAAGGTGCCAACCTGCTCATCGGGAGCAATTAGGGGTTAAATAATAATAAATAATCACAAATGTACATATTCAAAGTAAGCTCACACACAAAATCCAAACTCAATGACCGAAAAAAGGAATAGGCTGAAGATTGCTTGAAAACAATGCAAAACACTGGAAAAGGCAATTTTTTACAATATGGGACCTTTAAAAGAAAAGATAAAGTATAATATGATGGCCCTGTTTGTTTTGGGGAAATGAGAAGAGTGTGTCACAAATCATAATTAGTTTGAGATTTCAAAGTAAAAAGAAAAAAAATTAGGTGAATGGGATGAATGCAGTTTTGATTAACATTTCCCAGTAAGTGTAGGCTACTAACTTGACATGTACTGTATCTTTATTTGTAAACTATTGCTTCCCAATCCCAACCCATGCATGCCAGAGTATTGGCATTCTTAAAGGGGAACTATCTTATAAATGGCCTTTTTCAGTGTTTAGCATTGTTTCCTAGCTATGTGGACTTATATTAATATGATCTGTCTCTAATTCTCATATTGGCGCATTCTTCCAATTCTCCTCTCACAATATTCACCCTCACTGAACTGAGTCATCTGAAAATGTGCTGATTTGTGATGTCAGAAAGACACCGCTGCATGATAATGTTCAGGCGCCGGCGCCGCGGCGCAGTGGTTTAGGTGGCCAGGCTCAAAACGGCTCGAGATCTTGAGGTAGAAAAATGCTGTTTTTGAGGACTTGATTAGAAATACAAAACAATGAATTAAAAAATATATATAATTACAGAGGTGTTCCATAAACTCACAGGAATTGTGTAAAAGTGCCCAAATAGTGAAAGAAATAGTAAAATAGTTCCCCTTTAATAAATGCATTTAATCTTCTTATATAGTTTAGGTCATGCATGATATATAGTCAACAGCTATGTTCTTGGTCATTAATATAGATGCTTTCCTGAATCCTACATCAAATTAGCCCAAATCAATGCAGCCTAAATATTGAAGGGGCATTTCACCAACAACAAAAAAGCAATGCTAACATTAATTTTGCACATAATCTCGCTCGCACATATCACAAAATTGTCTTCCATGAATGAATTTTGAACAAATGAGTTTGTCAACCGTGGGCGCTGAACGCTTAATTGTGTTGTATTAATTACAGTTCGGTGAGCTGTTTGTGGGAGGATAGACCACTGCGTTACATTGAGCTCATGGGAGAGAGAGAGGGGAGAAAATGAATGAATGTGGATGAGACGTCATGAGAGCCAATTGGCATTAAGTGGTTGTTTGTATCTACGGCTGTGAGGGTGCTGCTGGATACATGATCCAATAGACTAGTGTGGTATATTTTTGAAGGCTATTAGACAAATAACACCAGTTATTATGGCACATTCTATAAGCAAGAACAAACCTCTGAACAGGCAGAACTGGTTAGCTTCCCCTCGTCAGAGCCAATGCAAATGATTTTGGCACACACACACACACACGCACACACACACACACACACACACACACACGAAACTAAACTTATACTCATATACTGGCTGGACAAGATCACCCTCCACACAAGAGCCAGAATCAGTGAATTACCATGTAAATGTCTAGGACGAAAGTCAGCCTTTGTTGTCAAAGAAATGTATTGTAATTATGCTATGTGGACCAGTCAGTCGACTCCCGTACTATAGGTACGGGGCGGGGTCGAGAAAATGTTTATATACCGAACTGTCTCGACATTAGATTAGAACACACACTACAGAGCCGAGCTGTTTGTGTCACTGAGAGAGATTCGGATATCCTGCAGTGGACTGGACTGCTGTGGAACATTGCCTTGCTGTGCTGCTGTTTGCCAATACAACGGACGACTATCACTTTTGGACCATTGATCCGCAAACCACTTGTTTCCAGTCTTTTCTTCTCCTCAGAATCCAACGTGTGGAATTCAGTCACGACTATAGTCCCTGAAGGCGGAGAGACCAGTCCATCTGCACTTTTACGCACCTGACCTACTCCCAACCTCCGCACGCGCAGATTGCGCACAGAGTCTCTCTGCATTTCAGTCAAGAAGTTTCCCGGAAACTTTAAATCGAAACTAACATCTACTCGCTGCAGTTGTGTGTCTGCGTCATCCTCTGGAGATTGTGGTAGTAGCGTCGTGTACTTTTAACAAGTAAGTATATTTCCCCCTCAAACTGCTCTAATATTAGTAGTGCTCTATTGTGGTAATATGGATGCACAGCACTATAATAATACTTTACGCAGCGCGCGTAAGAGAGCGCGTTGGAGAGCCCGTGATTGGAGGCTTTTTTTAAATTGTTGTGTAGCCATATTGTATTTGTCAAGGATTTTCATAGTGTGTTTTGTTCTAAAACAAGCTTAGATCTAGCCTTATGCGCATTTTAAATGTTATTATGAGTTCTATGAGTTCTATGAGATACTATATGAATTGAAAATGGGGGACCCTGATGGAAACAAGACAAACGTCTTTCTCAGGTCTGCATCCCCTTAACAATTGTATGTATTGAGCCGTACTGTATTGTACCCATTCTGCAATCTGTTAAATAAAGTTTTCATTCATTCATTCATTCATTCATTCTGTGTTGCCTGACCTGTCTAGCCTATAGGTACTAACACTAACAGTACACTGATCTACCCATTTCCTTGGCCAGCCTATATTTTGTATTCAACCATATATCTGCGTAATAACCATCTTACACCAGGCTGTTGATGCAACATTCTGATTTCCTCCAGTGCCTGTTTCCTATAAATGTTGTGCTCAGGGTGGGCGGCTACGTGGCGTAGTGGGCAAGGCGCTCGCCACGAATGACGGAGACGCTGGGCTCGCCTGTTCGAGCCCAGCGCTCCACATTGCTTTCAGTTTAGCTGGTCATTCATACTAAATACACATTGGCCGTATTAGGGGGTGGCAAACTGATGGGTGGGGATCGGGCGTTGTGGACAGCGACTCCTACAGGTCGGTTGGTGCGCCTGCGCAGTAGAATCAGGAAGTGTCAGGGGCAGCGTGAGCCTCCCACGCGTTACTCCTCGCCACTGAGAGATCGAGCTGCGCAGGTGAAAAGATGCGACTGCTGTTACCTCAAGTACCAGAGGGGACTTGTGCTATGTATGACTTAGTCCACATTGCAGCCGGCTTGTGGGAGGCAAGAAACAGCGTTCGTGACAGGGGAGGGTTGAATTGGATGATACGAAATTGGGATGGGAGAAAATATAGAAAATGGGAGAAAAAGTGGATAAAATTTTTTTTTGTGCTCAGTCAGGGGGTTTAGATCATTGGTCTCTCTAAGACAGTGGTCCTCAAACCTGTTCTGTCAGGCCCCCCTTTGGAGGACCAACATGTTTTGGGCCCCCCCCCCCCCCCTCGCCCAAACAAAATAGTCATGAAATGGACCAAGTTTAAATTGATTGAAATAACATCAATATCAAATTGTGCGACCACTTAACAATAACATTCTGTAACAATAACCAAAAACTGAGGGGAAACAATTATGAAATGTGTAATCCCTTTGTTCGAATAATAACATATATAACAAAACAGTTCAATAGACACTCGAACTGTGTGTTGTTGTTTTTTTATTGAGAGAAATCTCACCAAGAATGAGATAAGCTTCATCGTATTTTCTTGACTTGAAAAAATATTATGTAAATCAATACCTTCCTTTTGAAGAAATCAGGATTGTTAAAGCTCATTAGTAATTATTAGCCTGCCCTAATCCATGTAATAAAGATAGCCTATAGTACATTTACACACACACACACACACACACACGCGCGCGCACACACACACACACACACACACACACACACACACACACACACACACACACACACACACACACACACAAAACACTCAATTAAATTCAAATCATTGAACGTACAGAGAGTGAGAGAGAGAGAGAGACGAAAGTTATCAAATGCGACTAGTGAAGCACGCACTCAGCTGCTTTAAAAAAATTTATTTAGGCAGAATCACAAACAGTGGTGGAGAAGTTATTTATATTTTGAACGTGATTTATTCATTTCGCACTAGTTAGAAGATGACATGTTGTTGCG
This sequence comes from Notolepis coatsorum, assembly GCF_963971535.1. Taxonomy (NCBI): domain Eukaryota; kingdom Metazoa; phylum Chordata; class Actinopteri; order Aulopiformes; family Paralepididae; genus Notolepis; species Notolepis coatsorum. The sequence goes on from NC_140171.1 coordinate 2,527,720, forward strand.
CATTTCCACAGCAAGACCTATATACGCTGTCATGTATCTGTATTCTCCCATAACATGTGGCTTGACATTACAGATTGGTTTCCCATCCGTGGCCAGTGATCTACGATGACCGAACAGCGGCTCCTGCGTATACTGGAGGGTATGGTTGGTGACGACGTGACGACGTTCCAATGGTACCTCACTCTGGACATATTGGAGGGTTTTGAACCCATTCCCAGGGGCCTAATGGAGGGAGCGAAACGGCGCGACACAGTGGATGCAATGGTGGACAGATACCTCGAAAAAGGGGCTGTGACTATCACTATTGCGATTCTGAAGAAGATGGGCCACCACAATTCTTCAGATAAATTAAAGAAGGAAACCAGAGTGACCTAGAGGTACAAATGTTCTCTATAGATTTAGTATTATAGCAGTACAATTATCTTCTTATGAGGGATGCACCGATATCGGTGTCGGATATAGGGCCAATACTAGGCTAAAAGGTATAGGTATCAGGAGAATTTCCTCAATAGTAAAACCTGATACAGTATACCAAGAGAAACATTTAAAGGTGCTACAGATAACATTAATTTGTATGTAGATTAATCATTTTTCTTTTCTAAATAATACTCCCACAGAGCTTTTAGAAAGGTGCAGAATAAAAGTATTGCTTTTTCTCCAAATAAATGATTGATTTATGTATTTATCATTAAAAAATAATTTGGCGGGTCCAAAATGAATGTTGTTTACATGTTGCGTGCATGTATCCCCTATTCCCCTCCCTACTTCCTCTTTCCCCACGTGGAATGCACCTGATCTGCAGATAAACATGCTTCTATAGTTGAGACATGCTGGAGCTCCAGTAGTGGGACATCTAGTGGCTCATTGTTATCTATAGCACCTTTAACAAGTCAGAGAAATAAAAAGGAAAGTCACTTGATTCTCTACATATTTGACACAGAAAAAAAAAAGGGCATTCGTTATCCTGAATGCGGTCATTTGTTGTTAAAGCGAGTGGCGCTCTTCTTCGTATATGAAATTCAAGTTTAGTTCTCAGAATGGGAATCGGCTGCTTGGTGCATCCCTACTTCTTACAGATGATATTTAGCCTATAGACTCTGCAGGTCAGACAGGGCTGTTCTTTTTTTCCACAAGAGTCATTTCATGTACCAGGCTCTATTTCTCCATGTCTGATGCCCCGTTTCTGTCCCTTCCCCTCCAGATGGACAGGCAGCCGTGGCAGGAGGAGACGCCGGCTCCTCCTCTGCTCCTCGTCCTCCTGCTCGTCCCTCAATCTCTGCTCAGAATGGTGCAGTCGTCGTTGCTCATCAGATGACTGGCAACACTTTTAATGGACCGGTTAACTTCACTTCTGCAGCAGGACACCAGCCAAATCATTGATGCAAATGTAGTGTTCGCAAATTGTTAGAGAATAATAAGTAACTTAATTTTTTTTTTTTTTTTTTTATGATCTCAGATTTATTATAATGTAATACTTTTTTTCTACACATGATACAGATTTTGGCCGTTTATCATGCACATCTCGTCTTTATCTGTTTTGAGCAGTTCTTACGTACTTTCCTCTCATCTATTTCAAATAAAACCTTTTATTTATTAAACTTAAAAAAAAAAAATCGTATTAGTTTGTGTGACACAGAGAATCCAAACACAGTATCTATACTTGATTAATTGAAGTCAATGGGGGGCAAAAGAAAAACAGCAAAACAATATTAGATTGGATTGAAATGTATTGCCATCATACAGCACAAGTACAGTACAACGAAAAGAAGTTGGCATCTAACCAGAGAGCAATAACTATACAATGTACAAGTGATTAAACTGGAATATATATAAATGAGTACTACTGAGTAATAGTACTAATCTGATGCATGTACAGTGTTACAGTATTATTATGTACAATGATTCAAGTATAAATACACTATGGTAGTAGCCATACTGGCCAGTGGTTAGGGCTGACCTCGACTAGTCGAATAGTCGACTAATCGATCGAAAGGAGCCGTAGTCGACTGCCAACCTCTCAGTCGAATTTCCAGTCGACTATCTGCAAATTTTGGCCTATCATAGTCGACTATAGAAATCCTTAGTCGGGGACAGTATTTTGACATGTACATGGGTACCTTAGTCGTATAGTGTATCAGACCAGGCCCATTGCAAGTTGCTGTACTCTGTCATCTACTCTAAGCCATCCTAGGTTGTCAAAGTGGGCAGGGGTGAGGTGGGTTCTAGGAGTAAGGTCAAATAGTAGTCTGACCAGTTTGTTTTGTGATGTTTGTAATCTTGTTTTTAGAGCCTTTGAGGTGCTTTGGTACCATGAGGTGCAAGCATAGTCGTAGTAGCTCCTGCCAGAGTCTTCAGGGTATTCTTGTTTACCAGAGAGGAGATCCGGTACAAGAATCTAGTTTGTTGGTTGACTGTACTGTACCCATTCTGCAACCTGTTAAATAAAGTTTTCAATCAATCAATCCTATATTTATATTCATTTGGCGCTAAGATGGCGGCGGTCTCGTGACCCAATTCAGCCATTGGGTGGGTGACGCTGCTGAGGGTCCCCAGACCGCCGGTCCTGAGAGCGCCGCTCTGCGGCTCTGCAGTTGCATACTTCTCCATTTCAGTCAAGAAGTTTTCCTGAAACTTTAAATCGAAACTAACATCTACTCGCTGCAGTTGCGCGTCATCATCTGGAGATTGTGGTAGTAGCGTCGTGTACTTTTAACAAGAAAGTATATTTTCCCCTCAAACTGCTCTAATATTAGTAGTGCTCTATTGTGGTAATGGATGCATTATAATAATACTTTACGCAGCGCGCGTAAGAGAGCGCGTTGGAGAGCCCGTGATTGGAGGCTTTTTTTAATTGTTGTGTAGCCATATTGTATTTTTCAAGGATTTTCATAGTGTGTTTTGTTCTAAAACAAGCTTAGATCTAGTCTTATGTGCATTTTAAATGTTATTATGACTCTTTATGAGTTCTGTGTTGCCTGACCTGTCTAGCCTATAGGTACTACTAACAGTACACTGATCTTCCCATTTCCTTGGCCAGCCTATATTTTGTATTCAACCATATATCTGTGTAATAACCATCTTACACCAGGCTGTTGATTGATTGATTGATTGATTGAAAACTTTATTAACAGATTGCAGAATGGTTACAATACAGTACAGCTCAATACATACAATTGTTAAGAGGATGCAGACCTGAGAAAGACTTTCGTCTTGTTTCCATCAGGGTCCTCCATTTTCAATTCATCATAACAGACAGTCAGACAGTACTGCTACATCTATACATTTATGACATACCAGATTTGCAAATACAGTACTGTTTGTGATACAAAAAGAGTCCAGAAAAGAGAGTATATACACATTTGACGTACAAACTGTACATTGGAGGTGGTTGGGTGGGGGGGGGGGGGGGGGGGGTGGGTAGGAGGGGTGGGTGGGTGGGGAACACTGTACAACTGTACAAGCAAAACTGTACATTGGAATATTGACAAAACCATACTTGGTCATTTACTGTACATTGGAGGGGGTTGGGTTAGGACATTTACAGGGGCCAGTTTAGAATTGCAGTCTCCCGTAAGTGTTCTTTGAGAGTGGTTTTGAAAGTGGGCAGTGATTCACATTCCTTTACAGCTGTGGGTAGGGCGTTCCACATTGATGTGGCATAATTGCTAAACGTGTTTAGTCCCTTGTTTGAGCCGAATCTGGGTTTAACATGATTTGTGGAGCTCCCTCTGGTGTTGTGATCGTGGTATTCACTGACCTTTGGGAAGTATTTTGACATGTACATGGGTACCTTGGTCGTGTAGTGTATCTTGTAGACCAGGCCCATTGCAAGTTGCTGTACTCTGTCGTCTACTCTAAACCATCCTAGGTTGTCAAAGTGGGCAGGGGTGAGGTGGGTTCTAGGAGTCAGGTCAAGCAGTAGTCTGACCAGTTTGTTTTGAGATGTTTGTAATTTTGTTTTTAGCGCCTTTGAGGTGCTTTGGTACCATGAGGTGCAAGCATAGTCGTAGTACCCTTGAATGAGTGCTCCTGCCAGAGTCTTCAGGGTATTCTTGTTTACCAGAGAGGAGATCCGGTACAAGAATCTAGTTCGTTGGTTGACTGTACTGTACCCATTCTGCAACCTGTTAAATAAAGTTTTCAATCAATCAATTTGATTGATTGATTGAAAACTTTATTAACAGATTGCAGAATGGGTACAATACAGTACAGCTCAATACACACAATTGTTAAGGGGATGCAGACCAGAGAAAGACTTTCGTCTTGTTTACATCAGGGTCCCCCATTTTCAATTCATCAGGACATATATGACATACATGACATACAGATAGTCAGTACTGCTACATCTATACATTTATGACATACCAGATTTGCAAATACAGTACTGTTTGTGATACAGAAGGAGTCAAGAAAAGGGAGTATATACATTTGACGTAGAAACTGTACATTGGAGGAGGTTGGGTGGGGTTGTGTGGGGGGGGGTTGGGTACATTGGGATATTGACAACCATACTGGGTAATTTACATTGGAGGTGGTTGGGGGGGGGGGGGGGGAGAAACACTGTATAAACAAGCAAAACTGTACATTGAGGGGGGGGGGAGACACTGTACAAACAAGCAAAATTGTACATTGGACTATTGACAAAACCATACTAGGTAAATTACTGTACATTGGAGGGGGTTGGGTTAGGACATTTACAGGGGCCAGTTTTGAATTGCAGTCTCCCGTAGGTGTCCCTTGAGAGTGGTTTTGAAAGTGGGTAGTGATCCACATTCCTTTACAGCTTTGGGTAGGGCGTTCCACATTGATGTGGCATAATTGCGAAACGTGTTTAGTCCCTTATTTGAGCCGAATCTGGGTTTAACATCATTTGTGGAGCTCCCTCTGGTGTTGTGATCGTGGTATTCACTGACCTTTGGGAAGTATTTTGACATGTACATGGGTACCTTGGTCGTGTAGTGTATCTTGTAGACCAGGCCCATTGCAAGTTGCTGTACTCTGTCGTCTACTCTAAGCCATCCTAGGTTGTCAAAGTGGGCAGGGGTGAGGTGGGTTCTGGGGTTCAGGTCAAGTAGTAGTCTGACCAGTTTGTTTTGTGATGTTTGTAATTTTGTTTTAAGCGCCTTTGAGGTGCTTTGGTACCATGAAGTGCACGCATAGTCATAGTACCCTTGAATGAGTGCTCCTGCCAGAGTCTTCAGGGTATTCTTGTTTACCAGAGAGGAGATCCGGTACAAGAATCGAGTTCGTTGGTTGACTTTTTTTATTACATTGGATGCCATTTTGTCACAGGAGAGATTAGCCTCTAGGATGGAACCCAGGTAGGTAATTTCATCTTTCCTTGTGACAATATTGTCACCCACTGTAACTGAGAAGCCGTCGGTCTTGCTGAATTTGTTATTTGAACCGAAGAGAATGGACTCTGTTTTGCCCATGTGTAATGATAGTTTGTTATCAGCGAGCCATATGCAGATTCTGCCTAGTTCCGAGCTGAGGGTTTTTTCAACCTGTAACTTGTTCTTGTCAGAGACCAGCAGGGCTGAGTCGTCCGCAAACAGGAACAAGTTGCAGTCACAAGCTGACGACATGTCATTTGCATAAATTAGGAACAGTAGCGGTCCTAGTATGCTTCCTTGTGGAACACCACAGCTCACTGTGAGGGGGGGAGATATATTTATATTCATTTGGCGCTAAGATGGCGGCGGTCTCGTGACCCAATTCAGCCATTGGGTGGGTGACGCTGCTGAGGGTCCCCAGACCGCCGGTCCTGAGAGCGCCGTTCTGCGGCTCTGCAGTTGCATACTTCTCCATTTCTGTCAAGAAGTTTTCCGGAAACTTTCAATCGAAACTAACATCTACTCGCTGCAGTTGCGCGTCATCCTCTGGAGATTGTGGTAGTAGCGTCGTGTACTTTTAACAAGTAAGTATATTTCCCCCTCAAACTGCTCTAATATTAGTACGTAGTGCTCTATTGTGGTTGTTGTGGTAATGGATGCACTATAATAATACTTTACGCAGCGCGCGTAAGAGAGCGCGTTGGAGAGCCCGTGATTGGAGGCTTTTTTTAAATTGTTGTGTAGCCATATTGTATTTGTCAAGGATTTTCATAGTGTGTTTTGTTCTAAAACAAGCTTAGATCTAGCCTTATGCGCATTTTAAATGTTATTATGAACGACCACATCAAACAAGAGGTGGACGCGGGCAAATACTGCGGCATGGTCATGCTGGACCTACAAAAGGCCTTCGACACTGTCAATCACACCATTCTGATTGACAAGCTAAAAGCAATTGGTTTTGATAGTTTATCAGTGAGCTGGATACAATCCTACCTGGAGGGGAGGGAACAGATGGTGGAAGTAAACGGTACCCTATCCCCCCCCCTCACAGTGAGCTGTGGTGTTCCACAAGGAAGCATACTAGGACCGCTACTATTCCTAATTTATGCAAATGACATGTCGTCAGCTTGTGACTGCAACTTGTTCCTGTTTGCGGACGACTCAGCCCTGCTGGTCTCTGACAAGAACAAGTTACAGGTTGAAAAAGCCCTCAGCTCGGAACTAGGCAAAATCTGCATATGGCTCGCCGACAACAAACTATCATTACACATGGGCAAAACAGAGTCCATTCTCTTCGGTTCAAATAACAAACTCAGCAAGACCGACGGCTTCTCGGTTACAGTGGGTGACAATATTATCACAAGGAAAGATGAAATTACCTACCTGGGTTCCATCCTAGAGGCTAATCTTTCCTGTGACAAAATGGCATCCAATGTAATAAAAAAAGTCAACCAACGAACGCGATTCTTGTACCGGATCTCCTCTCTGGTAAACAAGAATACCCTGAAGACTCTAGCAGGAGCACTCATTCAAGGGTACTACGACTATGCTTGCACCTCATGGTACCAAAGCACCTCAAAGGCGCTAAAAACTAAATTACAAACATCTCAAAACAAACTGGTCAGACTACTGCTTGACCTTACTCCTAGAACCCACCTCACCCCTGCCCACTTTGACAACCTGGGATGGCTTAGAGTAGACGACAGAGTACAGCAACTTGCAATGGGCCTGATCTACAAGATACACTACGCGACCAAGGTACCCATGTACATGTCAAAATACTTCCCAAAGGTCAGTGAATACCACGATCACAACACCAGAGGGAGCTCCACAAATCATGTTAAACCCAGATTCGGCTCAAACAAGGGACTAAACACGTTTCGCAATTATGCCACATCAATGTGGAACGCCCTACCCAAAGCTGTAAAGGAATGTGAATCACTACCCACTTTCAAAACCACTCTCAAAGAACACCTACGGGAGGGCGGTCAGGTGGCGTAGCTGAGATTGCGCTCGTCACCAATGCAGGAGACGCTGGGTTCGAGCCCAGCTCTCGGCGTTGGCTGGCCGTTCATACTAATACAATTGGCAGTATTAGGGGCTGGGAAAGCTATAGGAGAAAGAGAAGGTTAAAAAGAAAAGAAAAAAATAACACCTACGGGAGACTGCAATTCGAAACTGGCCCCTGTAAATGTCCTAACCCAACCCCCTCCAATGTACAGTAAATTACAAAGTATGGTTTCGTCAATATTCCAATGTACAGTTTTGCTTGTACAGTTGTACAGTGTCCCCCACCCACCCCTCCTACCCACCCCCCACCTCCAATGTACAGTCCCCCCCCCACCCACTCAACCTCCTCCAATGTACAGTTTCTACGTCAAATGTATATACTCTCATTTCTAGACTCTTTTTGTATCACAAACAGTACTGTATTTGCAAATCTGGTATGTCATAAATGTATAGATGTAGCAGTACTGTCTACCTGTATGTCGTGTATGTCATATATGTTATGATGAATTGAAAATGGGGGACCCTGATGTAAACAAGACGAAAGTCTTTCTCTGGTCTGCATCCCCTTAACAATTGTATGTATTGTATTCTGCAATCTGTTAATAAAGTTTTCAATCAATCAATCAATCAGGACTGAGCTCTGGACCTGGGGGGCGACAGGGCCTTCGCTGCAGCTGCCCCCACCCTCTGGAACGCCCTGCCCCGACCATATCCGTCATGCAGACGACACCCTCTCATCATTTAAAAAAAAAAAACTAAAAACCCACTTTTTACCCTGGCCTTCAAGCCTTGAACTCCTTCCTCTCTCACCTTTTATATCATTTTTTTTTCTTTTTCTAAAACTGTATTGTTTATTTTGCTCTGTAAAGTGTCTTTGAGCATTCGGAAAAGCGCTATACCAAATTGATGTATTATTAATAGGGATGCTCGATATTGGCTTTTTTACCGATACCGATATTCCGATATTGTCCAACTCTTAATACCAACCGATACCGATATATGAAGGGTTTCCCCCCCAAAAAAACTGAATAATTTCAGGTAACTAATAATTTCACTGGATGCAATATTGTTATTGTTTTTTTTATCTTTTTACCGATACCGATATTTTTCGATATCACATTTTACTGCCGATGTCGGCCGATAATATCGGCCATCCCTAATTATTCAATATTATTAGTGTCCTCTCAGTGACCGCATAAACTAACGTGTGTAGTACATGCAGCCACCAGCAGGGGATCCCCAGAGAGGGGAACAGAACTGAAGGATCTTGTGTAGATAGGTAGGCCATACAAATGACTGACCGTATCAGGGGAATCTCCACTGCAATTCTGTCTCTATTATGTTGTATATAAGACATCAGTGAACAAGTGCTCAGGCTTTTTCACCACCGCCGCCTCTGTGGGAGTGTGAGGAAGAGACCACCTGCACGCAATTGAATAAAGTACCAGAGAAAACGCACTCTCTGGCTGTTTTTTTTTTTTTTTTGTTCTTTTAACCCTTTCACTGCCACACGACAGCCGGTTGTACCCTTTCACTGTTACAGTACAGAAGGTTAGCCCTTTACTATCACACAACCGACGGCGACGCTCCATCATTAGCTCCGCATCCCTTTACTATCACACAACCGACGGCGACGCTCCATCATTAGCTCTGTCGTGTGGCAGTGAAAGGGTTCATCTCTGAAGTGTCCACGACAAAAGCGCTTTGGATAGAAGCTCTATATACAGTAAATGCACCGTTTATGTAAATATTTAGTGGGGCAGGCCTAATGAACGAGCCAATGCGAATACTTTATGATTTGTATATATTATTGACCACAGTGTAGTAGTAGTCGTAGTAGTAGTAGGAACCCATACCTTTGTATGGATCCATGACGGTAGCACAGCTTGGCCCCCCGGGGGACCATGTCGGCAAACAATCTGGCGCCAAAATAGAAGCTTTGTGAAAAGGTCTCTACCGCCCACTCCTATTTTGATGTAGCGGAGGTCCGTGAGTCATATGCACAGTGTTGTGATGAAGTGACCGTGGCACTCGTGGCAGTAAGCGGTACTGCGAGTTAAACTCACTTCCCCTTCTTAAAAGACACACAAGACACGTTACCAAGGAGTGAATTCACCTCTTGGTATAGTGGTCTGTGCTGTGGCCCGCGGTGCGGCCGACCCGGGTTCGAAACTCCCTCGGGGCATCAAACTGTAACACAGCGCAAAGGAGTCCGATACGATCGGTCACATTGAGGTACAGTATGGTGACTGTACAGTATGGTGACTCTTAGGGCGCGTTCACACCTACCCTTAGATCGATAGTCCGTTTGGTTTGTATGAACGCAAACCGAACTATAATGAGGACCAAACAACCGAACCATGGTCCTCTTGAAAAGTTGGGACTCGGTTCGTTTCAAAGTGGACCATGGTTCGTTTGCTGTTGGTGTGAACGCAAAACGAACTTTATATAGTATCTAATCTAGAGCAAATGAGTGACAGGTGCCTAGTGGCGGCGGTCGCGCGACCCAACTCAAATGAATGACAGGCGCGCGGAGTCCCGCGGACAGTCTCTCTCTTCCTCTCTCTCTTCCTCTCTCTGTCTCTCTAGACTGGCGCCGCGCGCGGACAGTCTCTCTCTCTCTCTAGTCGACTTGCGCCACGCTCGTAATGACAGTATCTCTCTGCTTTATCACAAGAGACGCTGTCGGCAACTGTTTACGTTTGTGAGAGGGTAGTGTGAACGCAGACCAAAATCAAACAATGTATCATTTTCACATTTGGTCCACCAGAAAGTCCGGACTATCCACGGACTTTCAGGTGTGAACACACCCTTATAGTTGTTACAGTATGGTATGGTGACTCTTATAGTTGTGAAAAGGTCTCTAGCTCCCAGCCCTGTTGAGGTACAGTATGGTGACTCTTATAGTTGTGAAAAGGTCTCTAGCTCCCAGCCCTATTGAAGTACAGTATGGTGACTCTTATAGTTGTGAAAAGGTCTCTAGCTCCCAGTCCTGTTGAGGTACAGTATGGTGACTCTTATAGTTGTGAAAAGGTCTCTAGCTCCCAGCCCTGTTGAAGTACAGTATGGTGACTCTTATAGTTGTGAAAAGGTCTCTAGCTCCCAGTCCTGTTGAGGTACAGTATGGTGACTCTTATAGTTGTGAAAAGGTCTCTAGCTCCCAGCCCTGTTGAAGTACAGTATGGTGACTCTTATAGTTGTGAAAAGGTCTCTAGCTCCCAGCCCTGTTGAGGTAAGAGATGACTCTTATAGTCGCTGTTTCTGTTTACTATATATGCTGTCACTGCTGAATACCAATGAACAAATTATATTTCGTAGTAATGTTTTGAATCATAGTATTGTTGTTGTTCAGGGGGCAGCCAGGTATCGAACCCGGGTCGCCGGTCTGACCTGTTAGCCGAGGGCTTAGTGAGTCTAGGGTCTGTTGTTGTTACAGTATGTAGTATTGGTCATTTAGGACAGTGATGAAAGCTGTCAATGCTACCAGGCTTCCTTAAAGGGAGCCACCACCCAAATTAACAATTCCAATTTGTTCTCCTCTCAAAGTTAAATGTGTGAACATGAGCTACTCTCTCCCAGAAGCCAGATTATAAATCTGTGATATCATTAGGTACGAAGTCTAGAGCCACTCCGCAGACAAATTAATGGCGAGACTTGATTTAGTCGAAACCCACGGAATGTTTGTCTTTTCTTTTTTTAAACCCAAATGAGCTTTATTCTACTGTGGTGTGGTCCTGGGTGCCCTCTGTGTCCTCTTCACCATCTCTCCAGCTTACATAGAAATCTTTTGTTATGCAATAATAAGTCATTTTTGGGGTATAAATTACTAGACCACCATGTGGGTTCGAGTCCCTGTGATCATAAATCACAAAAGCTAAAGTTAAAAGGATGTGTATCAGTGATAATCAAACCGTAAACAAAGATGCCTATTAAGATGTTAGATCCTAATATGAAAAACTATGTGTTCTTATTTGTTCTATGCCTATCTATTTTATGTCTGCACTTTATGCATTGTGCTTGATCTGCCAATTTTGCATTTTTTTTTTACTGCTGTGAAGCACTTTGAGCTGCAATTCTTGTATGAAAGGTGCTATACAAATAAAGTGTATTATTATTATTATTATTATTATTACATGCAGCTTCAGACTCTATACTTGATGACGTAACAAATTTGAGTTTTTGGATTTGGGGCGAGAGTTAGTCTAGTCTAGTTGTCTTAGATACATTTATTGTATTGCTCTGCACACTTTTTTGAACTGTAGCCTATATAGTAATTCGACGGGAAGCGATTTGCGAGTGATCTCAAAACGAGATTAGATTCAAATGTATTGTTATTATACAGCACAAGTACAATACACCATCCAACCAGAGTGGATAAATAAATGCTCCAGAAATAAAGGCTTAGTGAGCCTCAGCGTGCGAGCGCACAAACACACACGTGTACTGTGTATACATGCAAAATGAATCGTTCCAGCAAAGTAGGCTTCTATTATTCTAATGACTTGTTTTATTTGGGTATCATAGTAGTAAGTCCTACTGTAGAACATGACATATTAGCATGACATCTCATTTATTAATGCCAATACTGAACGACTGCGCAATTGGCTCTTGACAAGTGTAAACTATGGATTAGTGGGTCACAGTCAACGTCGGACCCTTTAGCTCACCTGGTTAGGGCGGCTGCCTGTGGATCCTATGGTCCCAGGTTCAAATCTCTCGGTTACACAACTTTTTAATTTAATTTAATTAATTTATGCATTTATTTATCCACTCTGGTTGGATGGTGTATTGTACTTGTGCTGTATGATGACAATACATTTTCATCAAATCTCATTTTGAGATTGCTACTGTACCTGTTGAGTGGATCAGCGTGGTGCAATGCCGACCCTGTGAAGCTGTTTTATATACGGCACATTTTGCCACTGTCGTGTTCATTATGGTTGTGTTTACCTCCGCCTGAGTAACCCCCCCCCCGTTGATGACGGAGGACGGTGGAACGTTGGTTCTCCTTAAATAGGTGTAAATGCGGGCTGGTTCGCCAGAAAGCACCAAGGTTCAGAGGCTCCAGAACCTAGCCGGAGCTTGAACCCCGAGCCCTGCCGGTGTGAAAGCGCCCAGTGTGCCCAGCCTCTGGGGTAGTGTCTAGATCACATAGTTGGGAAGGACATTTCCATGGGAATCATCACTTTTTGACTTAGCCGTAACTCATCATAATCTTCACCTAAACAGTTGTTTATAAATGTATCCCTTACCTTAACCCTAACCTTAACCATCTAAAAAAAAAGAATAATCAAATAAACGTACAAACATCCTTCCCTGCTATAGGATCTAAACACAATCTCTGCTTTTCCCTGGCTGGATGTCCCGCCTCTCTGTGTGTATCTGTCCTATCCTGAGAGCCTCTTTCGAGTCCAACAGCCCTCATTTTGACTGAATGGAGGGAAACCAACAAGAAAATGGCCGCAAACAATAGTGGTTACAAATAGACAAGTGCATTGTGTTTTAAAACTCCAGTTCAGAAATAGACCAGTGCATTGTGTTTTAAAACTCCAGTTCAGAAATAGACCAGTGCATTGTGTTTTAAAACTCCAGTTCAGAAATAGACTGGTGCATTGTGTTTTAAAACGCCAGTTCAGAAATAGACTGGTGCATTGTGTTTTAAACTCCAGTTCAGAAAGAGACCAGTGTTTTAAAACTCCAGTTCAGAAATAGACCAGTGCATTGTGTTTTAAAACTCCAGTTCAGAAATAGACTGGTGCATTGTGTTTTAAAACTCCAGTTCAGAAATAGACTGGTGCATTGTGTTTTAAAACGCCAGTTCAGAAATAGACCAGTGCATTGTGTTTTAAAACTCCAGTTCAGAAATAGACCATTGCATTGTGTTTTAAAACTCCAGTTCAGAAGGTAAATATCCAACTGCGAATCAAGTCAGTTCAGAATTCCAGCTCTGTTTTCTCCCCCTCCAGTGAGTTTGCAGGATAGAGGATGTCTCCAGTCTCTTCTTCTGCGTCTCTTTTCTTCTTCTCTGCTTCCCTCCCCTCCAAGTTAGTCCAAGTCAATAGAGGGGGCGGGGTCATCTGAATCCCACAACGGATGCTGGGAATTCGAGGACTTTTGATTGGCTGATGCTGGAAGACTGACAGACCAGTAGAGTTCAGTCCTCCACACAGAAACCTGGAGTGGAACGAGGAAGGTGGGTTAGATGTAGGCCTACATGCACCAACCTGAACCCTGCCAAGCTACAAAAGCTCCTTGGTTTAATTATGTACCTGGCATTTCTTTATTATTGGCTTTTGTAAAGCAAATATTATCATTGGTTACTTGCTTTGTTGCTGATACAACAAAGTCTAAATACTTTGTTGTATCAGCAAAAGTCTAAAGACACAGGATGAGTCTAAAGACACGGGATGGAGTCTAAAGACACGGGATGGAGTCTAAAGACACGGGATGGAGTGTAAAGACACGGGATGGAGTGTAAAGACACGGGATGGAGTGTAAAGACACGGGATGGAGTGTAATGACACGGGATGGAGTGTAAAGACACGGGATGGAGGATGGAGTGTAAAGACACAGGATGGAGTGTAAAGACAAGGGATGGAGTCTAAAGACACGGGATGGAGTATAAAGACACGGGATGGAGTCTAAAGACACAGGATGGAGTCTAAAGACACGGTGTTGTGAAGGGCCAGATTAAACCGAATATATATATTTATTTATATATATATATTTAATTGTATTTGTATATTCTCTAATATTCCCTGATATCCCTTGTATATTCCTTGTACAATATGCATTGAATATCCATTCTAGCCTACTGAACATCCCATAATAGTCTCCATTCTACTATTGGTCGAGACCTTGGTGCCAGGCTGCCATACCCCCCAGACCCAGTTCAAACGTACCGCTCAACATGTACGAACAAGTCCTAGTCCCGCGTAGGAATCTGGCTACCGCACCACTAACGGTACTATTTGTTCATAGTGCGTATATATACTGCGCTACTAAAGTAGGACTTCCTTTTTCAGTCCAGTTTCTTACCCTCCAATAGAGTGACAGACGTAAAGCCTCCCCGCGACGCCACGTGTGGGAGTAAGGCCAAGTTCGGCCTACCATCGGTATTGAGACATCGTGTATATTAATATTTGAATAGTCATATTTGGCACTATATCGTCGAGTTGGACGTAGTCTATTAAGCTAATAATAGTCTGTTAATATATAGTGCTTCGTACGGTGAGAATGCTACCGTAGTCAGCACCCCATCGTTTCGGGCAGAGAACTGGCTGCTTATCCAGGATGGTCGACCCCATGTGAGACTGCATCCGAGGAGCCCCAGAGCCGACGAGCGAGTGGACCTGTATACCGGATTATTCTACCGACGACAGCCCGCCTTCCCAGGCACGGATTATGCTTTGTGTACAGTGATTATTCCATGGATAAAGACCCCCGACACTGCCGTGTGTTGGAACCCCCCCCCCTGGAGAGGACGCAAGGTGAGGAGACGCTCTGCAAGACAAGGTCGCTTCACGTCTCTCCCCCGTGGACCGGAGAGAGCCGGCTCACAGAGAGTCCACCTGCTTTCATCTGTGGTCCAAGGATCGCTGGCGCACCGAGCCGCACAACCGTGGGTTCTCCCAGGATACCCTCGGCCAGACGGATACAGCCAGACTCTACCCCCCCCCCCCCCTTCTCCAGTTGTCTTACAAGCGACCGGAATTCCCCCCTAGTGTATCCAGTTCTATAATCATTAACGTATCATTGCTATTATTCCTTAACTATTCCAGGTCGTATATGTACCACCTGCGCCTTCAGAGATTGGACATTCTCTATTGATATACCGACGAATACTCTTGCCATAAAAGTGCATACTAATTCCCATTCATAAATGTGATTGATTTGATTAAGTGCTTGCTCTACACACCATCGCTGTGTAGAAATAAAGACCTATTTCTAATTCGTACATTTGTGTTGGATCCGTTTCATCTACGTGACAGTGTTCATCATAATATATTTATGCCAAGTACTGGGTGGCCGAATATTAAGTACAAAGGTAGTGGTAGTAAGTATCATATCTAGTAATACAGTCAGGGAATTGTACCCCTCAGTTACAATTGGTCCTTCGAGCCGGAGGGTAATTAGTGTAATATTAATATAGTGTTATTAATATTGAAATGGCCTATGATGAACACTCCACGAAACGATCCTCCTAACCAACGCCCGCAGCGCGAACGACGGCTCCCTCAGTACTTAGAGGCTTACGCTGTCAGTCAACAACCTAGTCTTCTACTAACAGTAAACGCGGTAAAACTAGAAAGTAAAAGTATGTCTAACCCCAACGCCCAGACTACCCCGACCATAGAGGCCCCTACGGGTTCTAATGTAACTGACCAAGTTCACGGTGGGGACCAGTGGGAACCAGACATGACTTCACACCCCGCCAGTACTGAAGAAGTAGTCCCCGATGAGTCCCGGGAGGAATACAACGCTACCGAGAGAGAACTCGGCACGGAAGAAGACGGGGAGAGCACCGTGGAGATAGAGCTCCAAGGCTCCGCAAGGAGTACCCCGAGGGAAGGCTCCCCTATACAACCGCCTTCCCCCAGCGAGGCAGAGAGGACCCTACAGCAGGCCTTCCTCATCAGCCTGAACGCCGCTGCTGAACGCGACCGACTGCAGATCCAGCAGCGGAGCGAAGAAGAGCATATACGTCTAGAAATAAGACGCATTCAGAGGGAAGAGAATGTGGCCCGAGACCGAGCAGACAGCCAGCGAGCAGCTGCTGGTGCTCTACGGGACGCAGAGCGTGACAGACAGCAAGCGCAACTAATAGAACAGCTGATCAGACGGACAACACCCTCTCCCTCCGCCAGAGGCTCCAGGAACTCGTCTAGACACACCTCCAGGGCGGCATCCCCTAGCCGAGTAAACAACCCTGAACTTGACCAACAGACGAGGTCTATACCCCCCACAGACCACCTCCCCCCACCGGTCCAAGCGAGACCTAGCAACCGGGAAGGAGCAGCATATCCTGTGGAGAGGCTAAACCAGAGACTACAAGCACTGGATGACCTAACTGAAGACGAAGAGGAAGAGGAGGAGAACCACGCCCGACGACAGCACAGTACTCTACCGGACCAGGAGGTCCGGTACAGCCCAGGCTATACTCCCGCGGAGCTGCGCTACAGACCCCCGACTCTATACCCGGGTGAGCACGACGCACGACCCGCACCGAGGAACAGCACCTGGACAAGCGGGCCATGGTACACTGCCGGTACCAGCCCATACCAAGGAGCGGGAGGAGACTCGCCTAGGAGGCCTCTCCCCCAACGCTCGCCGATGTATCCACAGTCAGCGTCATACATTGGCACGCCTATGGTACCCGACTTCACCCAAGAGAACCGGGCCCAGTATACAGAACTCCGCATGTGTCTGGAGACCATGTTGGTGGATGTATTGGATGAACGCCATAAATACGCCATCCTACTGAAGCACTTAAAGGTACCCCGCGCACATAATATAGCGCTCGCCTACGCGACTTCCACCACCCCATACACAGCAGCGCTGGTAGCATTGGACCAGAGGTATGG
The DNA here is from genome assembly GCF_963971535.1 of Notolepis coatsorum. Lineage (NCBI taxonomy): Eukaryota > Metazoa > Chordata > Actinopteri > Aulopiformes > Paralepididae > Notolepis > Notolepis coatsorum. The sequence continues at coordinate 2,544,650 of NC_140171.1, forward strand.
GCGCATATGGGATTACGTGATCCAGGAGATCCGACACATCGACCGCTTACCCCCAGCAATAGACAATCGAGCACTGGACGACCTGTCCATCAGAGTGCAGTCCCTGGTAGGGATGTTGGGAGCGCAGAGAGAGAAGGGGAGGCATGAACTTTACGCCAACTCAAATGTGGAAAGGATCTTGGAGAAGCTGCCGCCCGCTCGACAGGAGCGTTTTAGGCGGCAGAGAGACCACCGAGACCCGAATGGCCCCGAACCGAACCTCCTCGATCTAGCAGACTTCCTGGCGAGAGAAGTCAGCAGCCTACGGCTAGATACATTCGGACGGAGCACCCCTGGCTCCAGAGAAGGAACCAGACGACTAAATGATGGAAGAAGATCGGTGACTGTGATGCACCAATCGGAGTCAGTACCGAGCAGCAGGAGCCACAGTACCCCCTCCAGAATGGAGAAGTGGAAGATAGTGTGCCCCTACTGTGAGAAAGAACACTGGCTAGCGCAATGTGACTCCTTCCCCAAGCTGAACGCGGAGGAAGCAAGTCAATGGATAAAGTCCAACAAGCGCTGTTTTCGCTGTGCGCGCTCACACATGGCAGCCGAATGCCGCTTAAAGAAAAGGTGCACCAAGTGCGATGGAGCCCATCTGGACATACTTCACGACAGTAACAGACGGCGCCCTTCACCCGCACCATCCAGCAGCAAAGCGAGCGTCATGTACATCGATCCCGCCAGCAGCAGTGGAGCCCGAGTACTCCTAAAAGTAGTGCGTGTGACACTAAGCTACCAGAATAAAGTCCTGGACACTTACGCCGTCCTCGATGACGGGTCAGAGAAGACCCTTCTGCTCGCCTCCGCTGCGGCCCAGCTAGGGCTGCGGGGAAGCGAAACCCAAATGACAATTCGGACAATAAGACGAGATTTGAAGACGATAAAGGGCGAGAATGTCTCATTCTCTATCGCAGCAAGCGGCCAGCCTGAGCGACGGTACCAGATTACAGACGCTTTCACCAGCCAAGAAATAGGACTGTCGCGGTACACATACCCCGTCGCCAAGCTGATGGAGAAATATGCACATCTGCGCAAGTTACCGATCCCGCTCATAGACAATGCTATGCCGACCCTGTTGATAGGCTCCGACCATGCAGACCTCATTGTCCCGATAGACCGGGTTCATACCGGACCCCGAGGCTGTCCTGCAGCAGTCGAGACCCGTTTGGGATGGACTCTCCAAGGCCCGCTAGCCAAATCTCTCAACCGAAGTACAGCCACTAGATGTCTCCACTCCCGAGTCACAGAGGGAGAAACCGCACTCCTGCAACACGTAGAGCGGTTATGGACCTTGGAACAAATGCCCTTTAAGAACGGAAAGAAAGACATTCGCTCTAAAGATGACATTTACGCCATTCACCTCCTCGAGACAGGGACCAAGAGAGTCCCGGTCAACGGCGTGTTGAGATACGCCACGCCACTCCTGCGGCGAGAAGGAATGCCTACTTTCCACGCCAAGACAGACGCCACAGAACGGTACCTGCTGAACACGGAGCGGCGCTTAGCCAAGAACCCCGCCCAAGAGAGTGTATACCGCGCTGAGATTGAGAAGCTCATCACAGCGGGACACGTCACAAAGATGGACATTAAAGAGGCTGACCAGACCACTGAATCGTGGTACGTGCCTCACCACAAGGTCCATCACAACGGTAAAGACCGCATAGTATTTAACTGCAGCTACCAGATCGGATCCCAAAATCTGAATAAAGAGTTACTGCCCGGTCCCACACTCGGCCCCTCCCTACTCGGCGTTCTACTCCGCTTCCGCCAGGAAAAGGTGGCCATCAGCGGGGACATTAAAGGAATGTTCCTGCAGGTGAGATTAGTAGAGGAGGACAAGCCCCTGTTACGGTTCCTATGGAGAGAGAAGCCAGGAGATGAGCACCCAGCCATCTACCAATGGGAAGTCCTCCCCTTCGGAACGACGTGCAGCCCCTGCTGTGCTACATTTGCACTACAGAAACATGTAGCAGAGGACCCAGCAGCGGACGAAGAGGTCCGACACAGCGTAAAGAACAGCTTCTACGTAGACAACTGTCTACAAAGCCTTTCAACCCAGGAAGAAGCCGAGGCTCTCCTGATTAAACTCCGCGCCTCATTGATCAAAGGCGGCTTTGATCTCAGGCAGTGGGCCAGCAGCGATCCGCAAGTACTGCGCAGCCTCTCCTCCGAGGACAAGGCAGCCAGCAGCGAGACCTGGATGGCTACAATCCCGGGAGAAGCCCAGGAGATGACCCTGGGATTGGTGTGGCGATTCAAAACAGATTCGCTTCACTACAGACACAAGCCCCTGACTACGGAGCAGGGAAGGCCGGCGGCGGCGCCGACCACCAGACGGAGTGTGTACACAACACTCGCCCGACAATATGACCCGCTAGGATGTATTCTACCGTACACCACCAGGGCAAAAATGATTGTACGAGCATTGTGGGACAAGGACCAGGGCTGGGACGACCCCATTCCCGCACACCTTGCATCCACCTGGAGAGAGTGGGAGATGGAGCTCCACTCACTCCCAGGCGTTAATATGCGCCGAAGCTACTTCCCACCCACGGTGAGGCCAGAGACATGTAAAATGGACTTACACGTCTTCAGTGACGCCTCAGAGGTCGCATACGGATCAGTAGCCTACTTGCGGGCCCAAGAAGAGGGGGGAGAGATCTACACAGCATTTGTTCTCGCCCGCTCGAGAATAGCCCCACGCAAGCAACAATCTATCCCACGCCTAGAGCTCTGCGCAGCCCTAGCCGGAGCGCACCTAGCCACGCTCATCCAACGTGAGCTTACCATACTGGTGTCTAGAACAATCCTGTGGTCAGATTCCACGACAGTACTCGCCTGGATCAAATCGGACTCATGCAAGTACAAAGTCTTTGTGGGAGTCAGAGTCACCGAGATTCAAGACTTAACCGAAGAGTTAACCGGAGAAACAGAGTGGCGCTACGTTGATACAAAACAGAACCCAGCTGACGTCATCACCCGGGGAATCCCCCTAGATGACCTCACCCGTCGCAATGTCTACAGTGACGGCCCAGCATTCCTAAAGCTCCCGGAAGGAGAGTGGCCCACGCCTATCCCGAGGGAAGCCAGTCAGGAGGAGGCTGAGAATAAGAAGCCTGTGTTCTGTGGATTGAGCACTGTTATCTCCGCAGACCCCAACCTAGATGATTGCACTACCATAGAGAGTGCACAACAAAGGACATTCCTACTGCACTACCTACCGTCTCTACAGACCCGCCAGAAGTGGGTAAATGAGAGAGACAATTTGACAGAAGGAACAGTCGTCATGATTATTGATCAATCACTGCCCAGAGCTATGTGGCCGGCCGGCCGCGTAAGCAAAGTGATCACCGGTGCCGACGGCAAGGTCCGAGCAGCTGAAGTGCTTGTCCAGGGTCGCACTTACACCCGTCCCGTGGCGAGGCTCATAGAACTGCCCCGACTCCCAGACACAATCGATGATGACCATGACCCTATAACCATATGACTTTGTGAAGTTGACTGACCCCTACAGCAAACCCTTATGTGTAAATAGACAACGCGATTAATCTGTCTCTGCTTAACTGATTAGGTCTGGGACCAATCAGGGGGTGGCTGTTGTGAAGGGCCAGATTAAACCGAATATATATATTTATTTATATATATATATTTAATTGTATTTGTATATTCTCTAATATTCCCTGATATCCCTTGTATATTCCTTGTACAATATGCATTGAATATCCATTCTAGCCTACTGAACATCCCATAATAGTCTCCATTCTACTATTGGTCGAGACCTTGGTGCCAGGCTGCCATACCCCCCAGACCCAGTTCAAACGTACCGCTCAACATGTACGAACAAGTCCTAGTCCCGCGTAGGAATCTGGCTACCGCACCACTAACGGTACTATTTGTTCATAGTGCGTATATATACTGCGCTACTAAAGTAGGACTTCCTTTTTCAGTCCAGTTTCTTACCCTCCAATAGAGTGACAGACGTAAAGCCTCCCCGCGACGCCACGTGTGGGAGTAAGGCCAAGTTCGGCCTACCATCGGTATTGAGACATCGTGTATATTAATATTTGAATAGTCATATTTGGCACTATATCGTCGAGTTGGACGTAGTCTATTAAGCTAATAATAGTCTGTTAATATATAGTGCTTCGTACGGTGAGAATGCTACCGTAGTCAGCACCCCATCGTTTCGGGCAGAGAACTGGCTGCTTATCCAGGATGGTCGACCCCATGTGAGACTGCATCCGAGGAGCCCCAGAGCCGACGAGCGAGTGGACCTGTATACCGGATTATTCTACCGACGACAGCCCGCCTTCCCAGGCACGGATTATGCTTTGTGTACAGTGATTATTCCATGGATAAAGACCCCCGACACTGCCGTGTGTTGGAACCCCCCCCCCTGGAGAGGACGCAAGGTGAGGAGACGCTCTGCAAGACGAGGTCGCTTCACGTCTCTCCCCCGTGGACCGGAGAGAGCCGGCTCACAGAGAGTCCACCTGCTTTCATCTGTGGTCCAAGGATCGCTGGCGCACCGAGCCGCACAACCGTGGGTTCTCCCAGGATACCCTCGGCCAGACGGATACAGCCAGACTCTACCCCCCCCCCCCTTCTCCAGTTGTCTTACAAGCGACCGGAATTCCCCCCTAGTGTATCCAGTTCTATAATCATTAACGTATCATTGCTATTATTCCTTAACTATTCCAGGTCGTATATGTACCACCTGCGCCTTCAGAGATTGGACATTCTCTATTGATATACCGACGAATACTCTTGCCATAAAAGTGCATACTAATTCCCATTCATAAATGTGATTGATTTGATTAAGTGCTTGCTCTACACACCATCGCTGTGTAGAAATAAAGACCTATTTCTAATTCGTACATTTGTGTTGGATCCGTTTCATCTACGTGACAGTGTTCATCATAATATATTTATGCCAAGTACTGGGTGGCCGAATATTAAGTACAAAGGTAGTGGTAGTAAGTATCATATCTAGTAATACAGTCAGGGAATTGTACCCCTCAGTTACACACGGGATGGAGTCTAAAGACATGGGATGGAGTGTAAAGACATGGGATGGAGTCTAAAGACACGGGATGGAGTCTAAAGACAAGGGATGGAGTGTAAAGACATGGGATGGAGTCTAAAGACACGGGATGGAGTGTAAAGACACGGGATGGAGTGTAAAGACACGGGATGGAGTCTAAAGACACGGGATGGAGTCTAAAGACATGGGATGGAGTGTAAAGACATGGGATGGAGTCTAAAGACATGGGATGGAGTGTAAAGACACGGGATGGAGTCTAAAGACACAGGATGGAGTCTAAAGACACGGGATGGAGTGTAAAGACACGGGATGGAGTGTAAAGACACGGGATGGAGTGTAAAGACACGGGACGGAGTCTAAAGACATGTGACAAAGACTCCAGATGGTTCCGGGGAGTTCCCTCACTTGAGCCGGAAGGAGGAGGTCCAGTGCTACGTCTGAGACCCCGCCTCCTGCTCCGCCACCACCGCCTCCGCAGGCCGGACGCTCTTGATTGACAGGTACATCTCCTCCTCCGCATCGTAGTAATAGAACTTTCTCAGGTAGGAGATCAGCGGCCTTGAAAGAGACAGAAGGTACGATCAATACTATTGAATTGAATTGAATTGGCCCTTCTAAGGTTTCTCTCCTCCACATTGCCCGTGGTGCATTTTTTCCTATTGCTAGGTTTTAGTGAGTTTTTCCTTACCTTCACGTGGGGTATGTATTTTTGGACTTTATGGTGTTTTTGTTTTGTTCTTGACTTATTGTGATGTTTCTTCTTGACCTGTTTAAAGAAGATGTGTCCGGCCCATGGGGACATTAACACTTTCTCCGCCAGAAACGTCATACAACGGGTTTCAAGTTCATGCGAATTCTGCCAGATCACGGCGTACAACGTTATTCATATTTCATATTTTCGCCATGGTATTCATATTTCACTCACGGAGCCTTGTCTGATGCTGTGTGAGCCGGCACAACTCTGCAACGCTTCAATACTGCCACCTGGTGGCTGATCGGCGAGTTGCCAAACCGGATATGCCCGTTGGAGCTCGGTGCGTCTCCCAAATCCGTCCGGCCACTCGTATATCGTCGCGGGACTCAAGACACACACCGTGGATATGGATCGTTGCCATAACTCAATAGTCGTCATGATTTGGCCGTGTATTCGTATTATACAAACCAGAAATGGATCGCCTCGATCCCCATCACATAACTGGGATCTGTTTGCTCCAGTATCATCGCCCAACGCTAAGAGGAGGATGCCGTGAGTTTCAGCATTTTTATTTATTATTATCCATACAAACTGCTCTGATCTATATATCACCCATACTACATAAATCATTTAACGACGATCACGGAATTATAAACGACCCCCCCGCCCTCCGTTCACCGGCGCATGATCAGTCATAACGTTTAGGACCATGTACAGTTGAAATTTTTAATATAGCGTGGATCGGTATCGAAACGGCATTTGATAATCTAATATATGCATTTATGCCTATATCTCACGTTCTAGGAAATACTGCAGAAAACAATAAAAACATATTCATACAGGGCGGTTAGGTGGCGTAGCGGAGATTGCGTTCGTCACCAACCCCGGAGCTGTGAGCTGGATTCGCCTGTTCGAATCCAGCTCACAGCTCCGGGGTTGTCACCAGCTTGGCTGGCCGCTCACACTAATACTGCATTAGAGGGTGGGAGAAGCTGGCGGGGTGGGTCCGGGTCGTTGTAAACAGCGACTCCTACAGTTCGGTCGGGGCGCCTGCTAAGCGCGGATAGGACCTGAGTGGGATAGTGTGATCCTTCCACACGCTACGCCCTCTCAGGGAGGATCCGCGCTGCCAGGTGAAAAGAAGCGCTTGATTGGCTGGACGTGTGTCGGAGGAAGCACGTGATAGCCTCCACTCTCCCAGATGATCTGACTGTGGGGGGTAAGTGCGCAGCGACCAGGAAGGGGATTGGGAATTGGCATACGACTAACATTGGGATGGGAGAAAAATCGGAGGAAAATAGAGGGGGAAAAATATCAAAAAAAAAAAAAAAAAAAAAAAAACATATTCATACTCTAGACGGTATTTTCGTATGAATGTGTGAATGAAAAAGTAAAACGTTCCTACATCCTGAACGATAGCTAATCGATGTTGAATGGGCCATAGTAATGTCAATTTAGCAATACAATTTAAAAAGTTATAGCCCTGCAAAGAAGGTAAACATCTCCATAGACTTACAGTGCTGGCAGTGATCAAACATTGATGGATATAAGCGTGGCAGAGAAAGTGTTAACGTGTGTTGTCGGGCCTTCGATCTCTTTTTCGAGCAAGACCTGGGTATATGATAATGATTGTACCGTAATAATATTTAACTTGGGTCAATGTCCCCAATTAAATAATATATATATGACATAAGCACAATGTCAACTGAATATTCTCAAGCCTGAAAATATTCCCTAGAATATTCCAAGAACGTGTTCTTTAGGGTTTTGTATCAATAGTAGGGGTGTAACGGTACACAAACACCACGGTTCGGTACGTACCTCGGTTTTGAAGTCGAAGTTCGGTACGGGTTTTCGGTACAGTGAGGGAAAGTTTGGCTTTCCATGTTCCACTCAGGGGTGATGTAGTGTGTGCAGTAACTATAGGGCTGTCAACGAATATTCTATATTGAAATTAATAATAGAGTTGTAAATTCTTTTTTAAATAATAATTATATTAGATTGTGAAAAAAACAGCCCCCGGTGGGCAGTCGTTAATATACCATTGTATTCGTTCGGTACACTACACAACCGTTCGGTACGGTACACACTGAAACGGTACGGATACCTTTACACCCCTAATCAATAGCCAACGCATAGTTGATAACAAAATGGTGAGCTATATGGAATGTTAAAGGGGCACTTCACCAGAAAACACTGGTTTATTTTGCACCTAATCTCACACATCCAAAAACTCCAAACCGGTTTGCACACATTCATTTAGTTTGACAGTTATTGAGAGCAAATTAGTTTGAATATGGCCACCAGTGATGCCATCGGGGACATTTAATCCTTGTGTTAATTACAGCTCAGTGAAATGATAAGGCAGCAGTTCCCTGTAAAGACAAGGTCACTTCTTTCATCTACATTTCACGGAGCTGTAATTAAGACAAGGATTCGATGTCCCCCGATGACATCACCGGTGGCCCTTTTCAAACCAGGACCCCCCCCCCACACCAAAAGGTCTAGTCAGAGGTAGAGACCCCCACACACCAAAAGGTCTAGTCAGAGGTAGAGACCCCCACACACCAAAAGGTCTAGTCAGAGGTAGAGACCCCCACACACCAAAAGGTCTAGTCAGAGGTAGAGACCCCCACACCAAAAGGTCTAGTCAGAGGTAGAGACCCCCCACACACCAAAAGGTCTAGTCAGAGGTAGAGACCCCCCCACACACCAAAAGGTCTAGTCAGAGGTAGAGACCCCCCCACACACCAAAAGGTCTAGTCAGAGGTAGAGACCCCCACACACCAAAAGGTCTAGTCAGAGGTAGAGACCCCCCCACACCAAAAGGTCTAGTCAGAGGTAGAGACCCCCACACACCAAAAGGTCTAGTCAGAGGTAGAGACCCCCACACACCAAAAGGTCTAGTCAGAGGTAGAGACCCCCACACACCAAAAGGTCTAGTCAGAGGTAGAGACCCCCACACCAAAAGGTCTAGTCAGAGGTAGAGACCCCCCACACACCAAAAGGTCTAGTCAGAGGTAGAGACCCCCACACACCAAAAGGTCTAGTCAGAGGTAGAGACCCCCACACACCAAAAGGTCTAGTCAGAGGTAGAGACCCCCACACACCAAAAGGTCTAGTCAGAGGTAGAGACCCCCCACACACCAAAAGGTCTAGTCAGAGGTAGAGACCCCCACACACCAAAAGGTCTAGTCAGAGGTAGAGACCCCCCCACACCAAAAGGTCTAGTCAGAGGTAGAGACCCCCCACACACCAAAAGGTCTAGTCAGAGGTAGAGACCCCCACACACCAAAAGGTCTAGTCAGAGGTAGAGACCCCCACACACCAAAAGGTCTAGTCAGAGGTAGAGACCCCCACACACCAAAAGGTCTAGTCAGAGGTAGAGACCCCCACACACCAAAAGGTCTAGTCAGAGGTAGAGACCCCCACACCAAAAGGTCTAGTCAGAGGTAGAGACCCCCCACACACCAAAAGGTCTAGTCAGAGGTAGAGACCCCCACACACCAAAAGGTCTAGTCAGAGGTAGAGACCCCCCCACACCAAAAGGTCTAGTCAGAGGTAGAGACCCCCCCACACACCAAAAGGTCTAGTCAGAGGTAGAGACCCCCCCACACACCAAAAGGTCTAGTCAGAGGTAGAGACCCCCCCACACACACAGAGAGAGAGAGAATCAAGAAGAATCAAGAGGTTTATTTGTCACATACATACCAGGGCATACAGTGAAATGTGGGTGGTCTTGCCCGCATTGATTGTGCAAAATACAATAATAAAATAGGCATAGAAAAAATAAAATAGATAAGACACAAGATATGCATGGTAAAAAAAAGACATGCTAGGTTCCTGAGAAACTGGTTCTTATATACACTACTATGCAATATACAATTTACAATGTTAACTCTGGATTTGCACCTCCTGTTATATAAATCCTGCAGGGGTGGTAGTGCAATACCTGTAGTACGCTCAGCTGAGCGCACCACTCTCTGGGAGATATGTCAGAGGTAGACGGCCACACACCATCCGACAGCCTCAGAAACACAGTCCACATGCTGACATGAATGCAAAAATACACTTTTTATTGAAACATTTACATTTAGCTGAACACTTTTATCCAAAGCGACTCACAATTTGTGTACAACAAGTCAGCAGGAAGGGTACAACTCTGGCAGCTAAGGGTAAAAAAATATATCATTTCAGAATCTCTCAGAGTGAAAGAGTTTGGAACTTTATCAGCCTGATATCTCAATTCAGCAACAATCGACAGACAGAGGAAGACAATATACTCTGTCATTTTCTAGGAGCTGATTCGGTAGGAAGTCTTACTCTTGGCTTGGCTAACTGCTATTTCTAATGTAAGACTTTTTTTTTTTCTTAAATTGTGCTATGTTCCATTAGGTCTCACGGTGTTCATAATTGCTTTTGATTGATTGATTGAAAACTTTATTAACAGATTGCAGAATGGGTACAGTACAGTACAGCTCAATACATACAATTGTTAAGGGGATGCAGACCAGAGAAAGACGTTTGTCTTGTTTACATCAGGGTCCCCCATTTTCAATTCATCGACAGTACTGCTACATCTATACATTTATGACATACCAGATTTGCAAATACAGTACTGTTTGTGATACGAAAAGAGTCCAGAAAAAAAAGAGTATATACATTTGACGTAGAAACTGTACATTGGAGGAGGTTTGGTAGGTGGGGGGGACTGTGCATTGGAGTTGGTTGGGTGGGGGGGTTGGTAGGAGGGGTGAGTGGGGGACACTGTACAACTATACAAGCAAAACTGTACATTGGAATATTGACAAGACCATACTTGGTGATTTACTGTACATTGGAGGGGGTTGTGTTAGGACATTTGCAGGGGCCAGTTTCGAATTGCAGTCTCCCGTAGGTGTTTTTTTAGAGTGTTTTTGAAAGTGGGTAGTGATTCACATTCCTTTACAGCTTTGGGTAGGGCGTTCCACATTGATGTGGCATAATTGCGAAATGTGTTTAGTCCCTTGTTTGAGCCGAATCTGGGTTTAACATGATTTGTGGAGCTCCCTCTGATGTTGTGATCGTAGTATTCACTGACCTTTGGGAAGTATTTTGACATGTACATGGGTACCTTGGTCGTGTAGTGTATCTTGTAGACCAGGCCCATTGCAAGTTGCTGTACTCTGTCGTCTACTCTAAGCCATCCTAGGTTGTCAAAGTGGGCAGGGGTGAGGTGGGTTCTAGGAGTAAGGTCAAGCAGTAGTCTGACCAGTTTGTTTTGAGATGTTTGTAATTTTGTTTTTAGCGCCTTTGAGGTGCTTTGGTACCATGAGGTGCAAGCATAGTCGTAGTACCCTTGAATGAGTGCTCCTGCCAGAGTCTTCAGGGTATTCTTGTTTACCAGTGAGGAGATCCGGTACAAGAATCGAGTTCGTTGTATATACAAAAAGTAAAGCCACAAGGTGGCATATGGTCTCTCTCTCTCTCTCTCTCTCTCTCTCTCTCTCTCTCTCTCTCTCAGCTTAGCATAAGCTGTCTGAAAAGGTTAGGGTCTTGGTCGTGAATGATGGTTTCAAACTTTGAACAGGCTTCTCTTCCCTTTCGTCGCACCTCATCAATGGTGTACCGTGCTTTGGACGCCCTGCCTCTCGTGTCCATGGCTGCCTCCATTTCACCATCGTTTATGACCCCCTGTCTCAGAAGTTCACCCAACAACGTGTCCAAAAGATCGTCAGACGCTCTACATTTACATTTACATTTAGTCATTTAGCTGACGCTTTTATCCAAAGCGACTTACAAGTTCTGTACGACAAGCCATCAGGAAGGGCACAACTCTATCAGCTGAGCAACAATGTTCATCAAAGTGTTGAGTGCTACAGTGTAGGTTAGTTTATTAGGACAAGTGCATGACAGTACGGTTAGTTAGGGTTAGATTTTTTTTTTTTTTTTTTTTTTTTTTTTTTTAATTCAGATAATGGTTGAAGAAGTGCGTCTTTAGTCGACGGCGAAAGATTGGACGTGATTCGGCTGTCCTAACTGGGGTGGGTAGTTCATTCCACCATTGTGGGGCAAGGACTGAGAATAGGCGACTTCTCTTTGATGACCCTCCCGGAGCTTGGATAGGAGTAGGTCTGAGGCGGCCAGAAGATGCAGAGCGTAGGGGTCTTGAGGGTGTGTAGTTAGAGACCATTGACCGGAGGTAGGCGGGAGCGGTTCCCTTTGCCGCACGGTATGCTAGGTCGAGGGCCTTGAAGCGGATTCGTGCAGCAATGGGGAGCCAGTGCAGGTCCCTAAGAAGTGGGGTGACATGGGCCGACTTCGGTAGGTTTGAGATCAGGCGGGCCGCTGCGTTCTGAATGAGTTGAAGAGGCTTAGTGGCAGTGGCCGGGAGGCCAGCGAGCAGTGCATTGCAGTAGTCGAGGCGGGAGATGACTGTTGATTGGACGAGGAGTTGGGTGGCTTCTTTTGTCAGGAAGGGGCGTATCCTTCTGACGTTGCTCAGGAGGAATCGGCAGGTTCTGGTCGTCGCTGCGATGTGAGCAGAGAAGTTCAACTGGTCGTCGAGGACAACACCAAGGTTCTTGGCGGTCGGGGACGCAGTCACAGCTGCATTCTCGACTGTGATTGAAAGGTCGGTTAGGGGGGAGGATTTGGCCGGCAGGTGGAGCAATTCTGTTTTGCTTAGGTTCAGTTTGAGGTGGTTGGACGTCATCCAGGCTGAGATGTCGGACAGACAGGCCGAGATCCGCACAGAGACGTGGATATCTGAGGGAGGGAAGGAGAGGAAGAGTTGAGTATCGTCGGCATAACAATGGTAGGAGAAGCCATGAGACGTGATAATGTTACCCAGTGATTTAGTGTAGAGGGAGAAGAGAAGGGGTCCTAAAACCGAGCCCTGGGGGACACCCGTCCGCAGGGGGCGGGTGGCCGACAGGGTCCCTCTCCATGACACTTGGTAGGAGCGGTCATTGAGGTATGATGACAGCCATGTCAGCGCAGAGCCAGCCACTCCCATTCCTGCGAGGGCCGCAAGGAGGATCTGGTGGTTGACTGTGTCGAAGGCTGCAGATAGATCTAGGAGAATCAGGACAGAGGAGAGGCCTTTCGCTTTTGCTAAGTGAAGTGCCTCTGTGACCGCAATGAGGGCTGTCTCTGTGGAGTGACCAGTCCTGAAGCCTGACTGATTAGGGTCTAGGAGGTCATTCTGTAAGAGATAAGTAGTAAGTTGGTTGGATACAGCACGTTCAAGTGTTTTAGAAAGGAAGGAGAGAAGAGAGACAGGACGGTAGTTGCCTATGACAGTAGGGTTCAGGGTTGGTTTTTTTATGAGCGGCGTGACTCTGGCTTGTTTTAGGGAGGTGGGGACCACCCCCGAGTTGAGTGAGGAGTTGATGGTTGCAGTTAGGAATGGGAGGATGTCTGGTGCTATGGTCTGGAGGAGTGGGGAGGGTAGCTGGTCCAGCTGGCAAGTAGTCGGACGGTTTGACGTTACCAGTGTCAGGGTCTCTGCTTCTGTAATGGGAGAGAAAGATGACAGAGTGAAGGATGAGGTTCTCGATTCAGCATTTGGAATGGGTGGGGGTTGGGAGAAGGAGCTGCGGATGTTCTCCACTTTTTCCTCAAAGAAGATCGCAAAGTCTTCGGCAGAGAAAGATGAGGGAGGGGGGGGTGGGGGGGGAGTGAGGAGGGAGGACATGGTAGCATGCAGTTTGCGAAGATTCTTGGCAGAGGCCTCGATCCTATGGTGGAAGAAAGAAGCTTTGGCATTAGTGATGGTTTTGGAGAATGTTAACAAGAGGTTGTGATATGTGTCGATGTCAGCAGTGAGGCGTGACTTTCTATACTTCCTTTCAGCTGCTCTCAGGACCTGTCTTTGTTCTCTCACTGGATCTGTCAGCCATGGACTGGGTGGGGAACGGCGGGCAGGTTTCTCAACGAGGGGACAGAGCTTGTCGAAGGAGGTTGCCAGGGCTGAAAGGAGGGTGGAGGTTGCCATCTCTGTGGAGAGAGCAGAGAAGGTGTCACTCAAAGGTAGAGCGGATAGTATGTCAGAGGAGAGGGTGGAGGGGGATAGGGAGGGCAGGTTGCGTCTGAGTGAGACTGTTTGAGTTGGGGTGGAGACCTTTCGGTTAAGCATGAGAGCTCTCTTGATAAATTGTGTTCGACCTGAGAGCAGCCTTTCCTCCACTTGGGACGGCACCTGGGTTCCACTTGGACCGGGACCTACATCATGATCTGGAAGATAAGACGTTTATTAAGTAACCAGTTAGACAAAGACTTTTATTAAGTAACCAGTTAGACAAAGACGTTTATTAAGTAACCAGTTAGACAAAGACGTTTATTAAGTAACCAGTTAGACAAAGACTTTTATTAAGTAACCAGTTAGACAAAGACGTTTATTAAGTAACCAGTTAGACAAAGACGTTTATTAAGTAACCAGTTAGACAAAGACGTTTATTAAGTAACCAGTTAGACAAAGACTTTTATTAAGTAACCAGTTAGACAAAGACGTTTATTAAGTAACCAGTTAGACAAAGACGTTTATTAAGTAACCAGTTAGACAAAGACGTTTATTAAGTAACCAGATTCAGATTATTTTATTGTCACAGCTTTTTTAACCTTTCACTACCACACTACATAAGGTTAACCCTTTAACTACCACACTACACAAGGTTAACCCTTTCACTACCACACTACACAAGGTTAACCCTTTCACTACCACACCACAAAGGGCTAACCCCTTCACTACCACACTACAGAAGGTTAACCCTTTCACTACCACACCACAAAGGGCTAACCCCTTCACTACCACACTACACAAGGTTAACCCTTTCACTACCACACCACAAAGGGCTAACCCCTTCACTACCACACTACAGAAGGTTAACCCTTTCACTACCACAAAGGTTAACCCTTTCACTACCACACTACAGAAGGTTAACCCTTTCACTACCACACTACAAAGGGTTAACACATTCACTACAAAAGGTTAACCCTTTCACTACCACACTACAGAAGGTTGACCCTTTCACGACCACACTACAGGTTAACCACCTGTGCTGTGGTAGTGAAAGGGTTAAAAGTACATATATAAAAAAAAAAAACGTGAGATGCTTGTCTTTCCTGGCTCCTCAACCGTAGTAGTTTTGTAGACAATACACAACGATCTATACAATAATACAGGGTAAAAAAACAATGGATAAAATATATATAAAAAATAAAGATATTCTACAGTGTAAGTACTGTAGCAGCAGTACGTGTAATAAGTGTGCTTGTGGTGTCTAAGTCACTTAACCCTTTCACTGCCACAATACAGGTTAACCCTTTACTATCACACTACCGAGGGTTAACCTTCTGTAGTGTGGCAGTGAAAGGGTTAACCGGCTGTTGTGTGGCAGTGAAAGGGTTAACCTTCTGTGTATTGTCGCAGTGAAAGGGTTAACCGTTTGGCAGTGCGGCAGTGAAAAGGTTACAGTGCTTTTGTGTGTGTAGCTCATGTGATAATTCAGAGTCTATCCGTCAGTAGTCTGTTTGCCCGGTGGAAGTAGCTGCTCAGTGTTCTGTTGGACCTGAGACTGTAGTAGCTGCTCAGTGTTCTGTTGGACCTGAGACTGTAGTAGCTGCTCAGTGTTCTGTTGGACCTGAGACTGTAGTAGCTGCTCAGTGTTCTGTTGGACCCGAGACTGTAGTAGCTGCTCAGTGTTCTGTTGGACCTAAGACTGTAGTAGCTGCTCAGTGTTCTCTTGGATGTGGACCTGAGACTGTAGTAGCTGTTCAGTGTTCTCTTGGATGTGGACCTGAGACTGTAGTAGCTGCTCAGTGTTCTCTTGGATGTGGACCTGAGACTGTAGTAGCTGTTCAGTGTTCTCTTGGACGTGGACCTGAGACTGTAGTAGCTGTTCAGTGTTCTCTTGGATGTGGACCTGAGACTGTAGTAGCTGTTCAGTGTTCTCTTGGACGTGGACCTGAGACTGTAGTAGCTGCTCAGTGTTCTCTTGGATGATGTGGACCTGAGACTGTAGTAGCTGCTCAGTGTTCTCTTGGACGTGGACCTGAGACTGTAGTAGCTGCTCAGTGTTCTGTTGGAGGTGGACCTGAATTGCAGCCTCCCGTAGGTGCTCTTTAAGAGCGGTTTTGAATGTGGGTAGGGCGTTCCACATTGATGTGGCATAATTGCGAAACGTGTTTAGTCCCTTGTTTGAGCCGAATCTGGGTTTAACATGATTTGTTGAGCTTCCTCTGGTGTAGTGGTTGTGGTATTCACTGACCTTTGGGAAGTATTTTGACATGTACATAGTACAGGGTAGTATAAAATTGCCAACGCATCACTGTTACATCACTCCCTGCAATTGAGACTATTCATCACAAGCTGTGTCTGAGGAAAGCATGCAGCATTGGCAAGGATCCCAATCACTGTTTGCCCTCCTACCCTCTGGGAGGCGCTGTAGAAATCCCTCTTCCAAGTCAAGCAGGCTCATGAACTTCTTCCCCTCAGCTGTCATCTCTCTGAACTCTGTACCATGATGACAGCCCCATCCCCATACCGTATAAACTCTGAACTCCATTGCCTATACTCTAGGCTCTGTTGCACACTGTATGAACTCTGAACTCTGTTGCCTATACTCGATTTATACCGATCTACTGCCTTCACTGTCTACAACTGCCTTAATCTTAACTACCTACCTCTAACTATAGACTACCAATATAACTCAATAATACTATATATATATTTACTGTATATTTATCCACACCTGTCTCAATATACCTGCATATATTCCTGTTTACATATCTGTATATACTAAATCTGTATATCCTTTACCTACTCTTACTAGTTATACCACTGGTAGGCCTGTCCCCGACTAAGGATTTCTATAGTCGACTATGATAGGCCAAAATGTGCAGATAGTCGACTGGCATTCGACTGAGAGGTTGGCAGTCGACTACGGCTCCTTTCGATCGATGAGTCGACTATTCGACTAGTCGAAGGTCAGCCCTAACCACTGGCCAGTATGGCTACTACCATAGTGTATTTATACTTGAATCATTGTACATAATAATACTGTAACACTGTACATGCATCAGATTAGCACCATTACTCAGTAGTACTCATTTATATATATTCCAGTTTAATCACTTGTACATTGTATAGTTATTGCTCTCTGGTTAGATGCCAACTTCTTTTCGTTGTACTGTACTTGTGCTGTATGATGGCAATACATTTCAATCTAATCTAATATAGTTTTGCTGTTTTTCTTTTGCCCCCCATTGACTTCAATCAATCAAGTATAGATACTGTGTTTGGATTCTCTGTGTCACAAACAAATACGATTTTATTTTTAAAAGTTTAATAAGTAAAAGGTTTGATTTGAAATAGATGAGAGGAAAGTACGTAAGAACTGCTCAAAACAGATAAAGGCGAGATGTGCATGATAAACGGCCAAAATCTGTATGATGTGATAGGAAAAAAGTATTACATTATAATACATCTGAGATTTTTTTTTTTTAAGTTATATTCTCTAACAATTTGCCAACACTTCAAGTTCAAGTTTCAAGTTTCTTTAATAGTTGTCATACAGAAGTACAGAATACTTTTGTACAAAATGCTTCTTACTGTTGCGCTCCAGAGACTGTGCATGACAAGATAAGTTACATTTGCATCAATGATTTGGCTGGTGTCCTGCTGCAGAAGTGAAGTTAACCGGTCCATGAAAAGTGTTGCCAGTCATGTGATGAGCAGCGACGACTGCACCAGTCTGAGCAGAGATTGAGGGAGGAGCAGGAGGACGAGGAGCAGAGGAGGAGCCGGCGTCTCCTCCTCCCACGGCTGCCTGTCCACCTGGAGGGGAAGGGACAGAAACGGGGCATCAGACACGGAGAAACAGAGCCGGCTCAGGCTGAGGTTAGACTAGTGTATTCCTGGCGTTTTTTTATACGTTTTTGACGACGTATCATGTCCTATCTACACAGAAACGCGTTTTTTGGCGTTTTTTTGTGGATACGGCTGAAACGCAAAATTGTGTTTGCGTTTGGAGATACGCAAAAAAAACGAGTCGACAACAGCGTGTAGTCAGCACGCTAGCCGTTGTTGCGAAAACGCCCATGCGCAGTAGATACCATCTGCGTGCCCTTCCGGTGACAACAGTGTGTGTGTGTGTGTGTGTTTGGGACAGAGCTCCGTGTCCCAATAGCTTCAGCTACCATGTGTTGTCAAGTTATTGTTATAAGGACCCCAGTCCAAGCTACAACAGTCTGCATTCCCTTAACAATTGTTTGTATTGAGCCGTATTGTATTGTACCCATATGCAATATGTTAAATAAAGTTTACATCCATTCATTCTGCTAGCATTACCGATAGCATGAGCAGCTGGCTAACGTGAGCTATCAGGATTCAGACCCTGTTAGCTCAGAGTTCCTCTTTCAACTTAACAAGCATTAAACAAAATGGCCCAGTCATCTATTCACCTTTGTTTAATACACACAGCGTTGTCTCTAATGTTATCTAACTACTGATAGCTCGCGATATCATCAGTTTCGTGCTGGCTAAGTAGCGTGAGCTAACGTTAGCTTCTAGCCACAATGCTATAGTTATAATGGCATACTCCATTGACGTTAGCATGCAGCTAACAATGCTACCGATCGTTTTTAGACTAAACTATCTGCTCTTGGTGGTCACTTGTGTTGATGTTAGTTTTGTTTCATCAACAAATGACAGGCAGAACACACAGTGAATGTATCCGTTTTGTTTATTGCACTTTTATTAGGCTTTGCTGAAAAAAGAATTGCTGCATTGAGTGAGCAAGCAAGATGGTGGCGCGGCATAGGCGCCTGCCTTATTGACATTTCTTTCCTGGAGCTTCCACCAGGAAGTGTATTGGCACATTCGTTCTGATTGGTTGAAATTGCCTTCATGTTTGCCACCTACTGCCACCTACTGCTTTGGCAGTGTACTACATCAGTGTGCTTGGCTGACAAAAACGAAAAAAAAACGAAAGTGTGACTCAGGCGCACGACGTCGCGGCGATACGCATAAGAAAACAATACGAAGATGATACGAAAGGTGTAACCTCTGCCTCAGACTCACATCATTTTATTGTCACAGCTTTTTTAACGCTTTCACTACCACACCACAAAGGGCTAACGCTAACCCTTTCACTACCGCACTACAGAAGGTTAACCCTTTCACTACCACAAAGGGCTAACCCTTTCACTACCACACTACAGAACGGTAACCCTTTCACTACCACACTACAAAGGGTTAACCCCTTCACTACAAAATGTTAACCCTTTCACTACAGAAGGTTGACCCTTTCACTACTACACTACAAAGGGTTAACCCCTTTACTACAAAATGTTAACCCTTCCACTACCACACTACAGAAGGTTAACCCTTTCACTACCACACTACAGGTTAAACACCTGCGCTGTGGTAGTGAAAGGGTTAAATGTACATATATTCAGAAAAACGTGAGATGCTTGTTTTTCCTGGCTCCTCAACCGTAGTAGTTTTGTAGACAACAATACACAACGATCTATACAAACTATACAATAATATGGGTATTTAAAGACTATTCTACCGTGTAAGTAGCAGCAGTGTGTGCGTGTAATCAGTGCTGTCTGGGAGAAATGCGAGGCCCTGTGCGAGATTTAAACGCGAGCCCCCCCCCCCCCCCCCTAAAAGGTAAAAAAATAAAAATAATAATATAATAAAAAAATTAAATGATAAATAGTTTTTTTGTGCATACAGTCAACGTATTCTTAAATAATAGCTGTTCTGAAGGGCCAGATTAACACTGAGAATCTACGTTTATTATTTTGTATAACTTGTATATTGTTTATATATATAAGCTATATACCTTTAAGCTTCCGTTTGAATCATAGTATTATTCGCTCGCCGCATTGGGCACCGCCCTTGACATTGGAGGCGCCAGCAGACGCGCCCCTCAGACAAGTTCAAAGACGTGTCCGGGCAAGTTCAGACATGCCCTTAGCAGGCGCATTGATTCCGGACAAGTAATTCGGTTGCGCTCTAGAAATCACTCTGAGTATATATATTGTAGAAGGCGCAAGCAGCCGTGGGAAGTGAAAGCAGAGAAACGAGAAGTAACCTAACCTAACAGCAGAACGAGTGAACATGTGAGCAGTGGAAGTAATGAGTCGGCAGTAGCAGAACAGGAGAAGCAGCCGAGCGAGATTGTAATACGTTCGGTACCGTTGTACACAGACCCACCCGCGGTGTATCGTTACGGATAGCTAGTAGCTACTTAGATACGACCATAATATTGTAGAACCATTATTGGCGCAGTATAGTGACTTGTGTAAGCGAAGTAACGTGGAGAAGCGCATAGTTAAGACCATCAGCGTTTGGATCTAACTACTCCCTGAAGACCATCATCGGGCTAGCTTCTAGTACAAACGAAGCTAGCTAGCTACCATCCCTGCCATCGGGCTTTGGATTAAGAGCTATTAACCCTGCCATCGGGCACTTGGATTACAAGGACTGGATCCGTACGAGACCCCCTTTTCTTCAGTGACCACAGGAGTATCCGACTATTCTTCAATTCCTCTGGAGCTTACAACTCCATGGGGGAAATCATCGTCTCCAGCTATCCCCCTCGCTTTGCCCTGTATCGCCTTCTCTCACTCCATGCAGAGCTCCGGTCGAGTATTCTTAACCTAGGAATTATTCATTCCCCTTGACTTTGATACTCTGACATTCTACTATCATTCTACTATTAAAGAGCAACGTAATAATTCAGTTGTATATTGATATTACTATTAAAATACTGTAAACTTGATATCCTTGTCCCTGTGCCGTCAATTGAGTGTCTGCCATATTTACCTAACTGTACTGTCTGGCAAGTAATAATATTTAGTAGTGGTTTAATCTAAACAATCTTTAATACAGTCCGGGTTTTGTAGCCCCTCAGCTACAATAGCGCTGCACGAGGCTGGGCATACAGTCAACGTATTCTTAAATAATAGCGCTGCCCGAGGCTGGGCATATGATACATGATTCTTTATTTTTTTTGGACCTTGTGGTGTTTTTGTTTTGTTCTTGATTTGATGTTTCTTCTTGACTTGTTTGGGGAGGACGTGTACGGCCCATGGGGACATCGACGTGTGTTGTCGGGCCTTATCGGGCGAGAGCAAGAGCGAGAGCAAGAGAGAGAGAGCGAGAGCAAGAGAGAGAGCGCGAGAGAGAGCAAGAGAGAGAGAGCGAAAGAGAGCAAGAGCGTGAGAGAGAGAGAGAGAGAGAGAGAGAGAGAGAGAGAGAGAGAGAGAGAGAGAGAGAGAGAGAGAGAGAGAGAGAGAGAGAGAGAGATAAGCATGTAAGCAAAACTAGATTTTAGGTCTGTGATGGAAAATGATTGTTAACACTTTGATCGCCATGGGTTAAATTCATAATTTACCATCCCTCGCCAGCTCTATTTGTCTATGGAGAAGTTCCCCTTCTTTGCAGGGCTATAACTTTTTAAATTCTATTGCTACATTGCCATTATTATGGCCCATTCAATGTCCTATATGTATTGTTCAGGGTGTAGCAACGTTAAACTTTTTCATTCACATATTCATACTAAAATATGGTCTAAAGTATAAGTATGTTTTTATCGTTTTCTGCAGCTTTCTTCAGAACGTGATTTATAGCCCTAAATGCATTATATTGATGATGAAATACAGTTTGGTAGCGATCGGCGCGAGATGAAAAATTTCAACTGGACGTACTTCTAGAATGATCTACGTATGATCTGATGATGACCGGATGGGCGGGGGATCGTTTATAATTCCGTGGGCAACATTAGATGATTCATCCAGAGTGGGTCATATGTTCATCATAGCAGTTTATATTGAACACGTTAGAATATAACGCTGAATCTTACCGTATGTTCCTCGCGCCGTTGGACGATCAGCGTGGAGTAGACCGTTTTCGATTATGGGATGTAGAAATGCCCGATCCATTTCCAGGTTGTATAATAGTATATACGTCCAAATAACGTTGTTTATTGAGTTAGGGCGAGCGATCTATTATCCAGTGTTTCAAGATGGAGTCGCGGGAGCTATAGAGAGTGGCCGGACCACATTTGCATGAGTACTACTGGTTCAAAGGTTAATATCCGGTTGGCAATCTGCCGATCGGCCACCAGATGGCGCTCTTGAACCGCTAGAGAGTTGAGAGGAGATCACACTTGTGTCTCAGGGCCCCGGAAAGGAAATATGATTTCGATGACAGATTTTTGAAATATTGACATCAAAGACGAGTTAAGGCGTCCTCGGCGGAATGAGCATGGCGGGGAATGACGAGTCCGGCGTTTTCGGCGGTTAAAGTGTTAACATTCTATTTATTTTTATTTAAAAAAAAAATTAATTTATATTTTTTTTTGCGAGGCCCCCCTTCTTTCTCGCAAGGCCCTGTGCGACCGCACTGCTCGCACGCCCCTAGCGGTGGCCCTGCGTGTAATAAGTGTGCTTGTGTAAGTCACTGGAGGTGCTTTTGTGTGTGTCTGCTCATGTGATAATTCAGAGTCTATCCGTCAGTAGTCTGTTCGCCCGGTGGAAGTAGCTGCTCAGTGTTCAGTTGGACGTGGACCTGAGACTGCGGTAGCTCTACATTCTGACAGCCATCACCGATACAGAGCGTCTGGTCAGTAACATGGGTCTCCCAGTCCCTCAGCTCTGCAGTAAACAGCCATCACTGATACAGAGCGTCTGGTCAGTAACATGGGTCTCCCAGTCCCTCAGCTCTGCAGCAAACAGAACATACATTTCCTGGTATCTCGTTCTCACTTTATCCAATCAGGAAAGAGAGCTCCACACTGCAAAGATGGTCCGACAATTTGGCTTGGCAAGATTTATTGAATGTAAAAATATCTAGGGTTCTCCCTCCTGATTGGATAAAGTGAGAACAAGATTCCAGAAAATGTATTTTGTGTTTAGTGCAGAGTGGAGGGACTGGGAGACCCATGTTACTGACCAGACACTCTATATCAGTGATGGCTGTTTACTGCAGAGCGGAGGGACTGAGAGACCCATGTTACTGACCAGACACTCTATATCAGTGATGTCTGTTTACTGCAGAGCGGAGGGACTGGGAGACCCATGTTACTGACCAGACACTCTATATCAGTGATGGCTGTTTACTGCAGAGTGGAGGGACTGGGAGACCCATGTTACTGACCAGACACTCTATATCAGTGATGGCTGTTTACTGCAGAGCGGAGGGACTGGGAGACCCATGTTACTGACCAGACACTCTATATCAGTGATGGCTGTTTACTGCAGAGCGGAGGGACTGGGAGACCCATGTTACTGACCAAGACACTCTATATCAGTGATTGCTGTTTACTGCAGAGCGGAGGGACTGGGAGACCCATGTTACTGACCAGACACTCTGTATCAGTGATGTGTTTACTGCAGAGTGGAGGGACTGGGAGACCCATGTTACTGACCAGACACTCCATATATCAGTGATGGCTGTTGGAATGTAGAGCTGCTTAACACTTATTTTAACAAAAGATTACTTAACTGATAATTCTGATAACTGTGATCATTCCATTCAAGGAGTGAATTTACCTGGCAGGTCAACATCTCGACTCCAAACAGCACAGCCATCACGTGGATCCCTTATCGTCAATCCAACCTCCCTTGCGTTTGGATCCGTTTTTACTTCAAATGTCGGAACGTAATTTGGTCCATAATTCAGACGAAACTGCCCACTCTGAGAACAGATGACAAAGTAATTGTAATAGATCAAAAGCAATAAAACATTTATATACCGGTAATTCATATTCCTTTAATTGTGCACTAATGATTTTCGATTGTTTAGAATGAGGACCGCATAGACACAGCCGTTGCGATTGAGTCTACACAGTCCTCACATGCTCATGAACTTCTTCCCCTCAGCTGTCATCTCTCTGAACTCTGTACCATGATGACAGCCATAGATATCTATAGAACACTAGATAGCTTAAGGCGGAGTCACCAGCGTCACTGAACCGCCGCCATCTTGCTCCAGTCAGCCTTGAGTGAGAGTGAGTGAGCTGCACAGACAAAAATACTCATAACTCGCTGAAATATTGACGGATTTACAAACGGGTTGGTTTGCTATAAACATCAAAGATGTAGTTATGATACTGCATACTTATGAAAAAAAAAATTAAGATGTTTTTTTTTTTACAAACCGCTTGAATCATAGCCACGTTAATAATGCTTGTAATAAACCAAACCGTTTGTAAATCCGTCAATATTTCAGCGAGTTATGAGTATTTTTGTCTGTGCAGCTCACTCACTCTCTCAAGGCTGACTGGAGCAAGATGGCGGCGGTTCAGTGACGTCGCTCTCCATTGGCCGGCAGCGCGGGCAAGCTATCTAGTGTTCTATATATATCTATGATGACAGCCCCATCCCCATACCGTATAAACTCTGAACTCCATTGCCTATACTCTAGGCTCTGTCTGTTGCACACTGTATGAACTCTGAACTCTGTTGCCTATACTCAATTTAGACCGATCTACTGCCTTCACTGTCTACAACTGCCTTAATCTTAACTACCTACCTCTAACTATAGACTAAATTAGACTAATATAACTCAATAATACTGTATATATATTTACTGTATATTTATCCACATTTATCAAATATACCTGCATATATTCCTGTTATCTGTATATACTCTGTATATCCTTTACCTACTCTTACTAGTTCTGTTATACCACTGGTAGGCCTGTCCCCGACTAAGGATTTCTATAGTCGACTATGATAGGTCAAAATGTGCAGATAGCCGACTGGCATTCGACTGAGAGGTTGGCTCCTTTCGATCGATTAGTCGACCATTCGACTAGTCGAGGTCAGCCCTAACCACTGGCCAGTATGGCTACTACCATAGTGTATTTATACTTGAATCATTGTACATAATAATACTGTAACACTGTACATGCATCAGATTAGCACTATTACTCAGTAGTACTCATTTATATATATTCCAGTTTAATCACTTGTACATTGTATAATATTGCTCTCTGCAGTTAGATGCCAACTTCTTTTCGTTGTACTGTACTTGTGCTGTATGATGGCAATACATTTAAATCTAATCTAATATAGTTTTGCTGTTTTTCTTTTGCCCCCCATTGACTTCAATTAATCAAGTATAGATACTGTGTTTGGATTCTCTGTGTCACACAAACTAATACGTTTTTTTTTTTTTTTTTTTTTACGTTTAATAAGTAAAGGGTTTTATTTGAAATAGATGAGAGGAAAGTACGTAAGAACTGCTCAAAACAGATAAAGACGAGATGTGCATGATAAACGGCCAAAATCTGTATCATATGTGTAGAAAAAAAGTATTACATTATAATAAATCTGAGATCATAAAAAAAAAAAAAAATGAAGTTACTTATTATTCTCTAACAATTTGCCAACACTACATTTGCATCAATGATTTGGCTGGTGTCCTGCTGCAGTTAACTAGTTAACTAGTGAAGTTAACCGGTCCATTAAAAGTGTTGCCAGTCATCTGATGAGCAACGACCTTTGCACCACTCTGAGCAGAGATTGAGGGAGGAGCAGGAGGACGAGGAGCAGAAGAGGAGCCGGCGTCTCCTCCTGCCACGGCTGCCTGTCCATCTGGAGGGGAAGGGACATAAATGGGGTATCAGACATGGAGAAATAGAGCCGGGTACATGAAATGACTCTTGAGGGGAAAAAGAACAGCCCTGTCTGACCTGCAGAGTCTATAGGCTAAATATCATCTAGACTGTAAGAAGTAGGGATGCACCAAGCAGCCGATTCCCATTCTGAGAACTAAACTTGAATTTCATATACGAAGACGAGCGCCACTCGCTTTGACAACAAATGACCGCATTCAGGATAACGAATGCCCCCTTTTTTTTTCTGTGTCAAAAATGTAGAGAATCAAGTGACTTTCCTTTTTATTTCTCTGACTTGTTAAAGGTGCTATAGATAACAATGAGCCACTAGATGTCCCACTACTGGAGCTCCAGCACGTCTCAACTAGAAGCACGTTTATCTGATCAGGTGCTGTAAAGGCCATATGAGTGTTTTGGTTATTATTATTATTTCAAATAGAAGGATATGATTTATGGGAATGTTATGATTTATCTGTGTAAGAGCCAAAGCTATATATATTTCGGTTATTGTATTACATGAATGTTTAATATTGATTGGATTTAGATAAAGTCATTGAACCGTCGTATTTGTCATAATAGGGCATTCTGGAACCTAGAAC
Organism: Notolepis coatsorum; assembly: GCF_963971535.1. NCBI lineage: Eukaryota > Metazoa > Chordata > Actinopteri > Aulopiformes > Paralepididae > Notolepis > Notolepis coatsorum. Next base: position 2,570,654 of record NC_140171.1, read on the forward strand.
CTTCTAGAGCGTTGTGGTGATGTCATAATAGATCTGTCTGGAACATAAAACAGACTGGAACGTTTGTGGTGATGTCATAATAGACTTTCTAGAACATAGAACATTCTAGAACCACAGTGTGTCATAACCGAACATTCTAGAACATTTGGGTCTCTATTTATATAGCCACGATTCTCGTGTCAGTTGCATCTTCGACCAGACTGGACGGGACCGAAAGGATGGACTCAACAATGAACTGAAGCCAGAAGCCAGAAGCCAGCAAGTAGATTTACGGCTGGTACACTACGAAGGAATTTTCCTGTGTGGAGTCGGCGGTGATTTTGGAGACTGGGAAAATACAGTTTTCTTACCTTGTAGTAGTATGTGCATGAGTGACAAGAATATTTAGGAAAGTAGATTTAGGACCACTTCTGTAAAGAAAGACTTTGCAAATAAACCATTTGAATATCTTTACTATACACGGAGCTGTGGACATTGCTTTTCTTTATCAACGGACGTACTACTCACGAGTAAGTAATTTGACCAGTGGAGTGGAGCCCCGGCCCTCACAGGTGCATTCCACATGGGGAAATGGGAACTAGGGAGGGGATATATGCACGATTGCACGCAACATGTAAACAACATTCATTTTGGACCCGCCAAATTATTATTATTATTATATATTTTTTTTAAATCTTTTCCCCCCTCCTTTTTCCGATTTTTTCTCCCATCCCACTGTTAGTCGTTATGCCAATTCCCAACCCCCTTCCTGGTTGTTGCGCACCCCCCCCTTACTGTTGGTCCGAGAGGCCGGAGACTGTCACATGCTTTCCTCCGACGCATGTGCAGCCAGCCGGCAGCCAGCCTGGCAGCTCAGATTCTCACTGGGAGAGTGTAACGTGTGGAAGGTCGCACTACCTCTCTCCAGATCCTACCCTCGCTGAGCAGGCGCCCCGACCAAACTGTGGGGGTCGCTGTCCACAACGCCCAGGACCCACCCGCCAGCTTTCCCACCCCCTAATACTGCCAATTGTATTAGTGTGAACGGCCAGCCAAGCTGGTGACAGCGCCGGGAGCTGGGCTCGAACCCAGCATCTCCGGCGTTGGTGACGAACGCAATCTCCGCTACGCCACCTGACCGCCCCGCCAAATTATTTTTAATGATAAATACATAAATCAATAATTTAATTGGAGGAGGAGCAATACTTTTATTCTGCACCTTTCTAAAAGCTCTGTGGAAGTATTATTTAGAAAAGAAAAATGATTATACAAATTAATGTTATCTATAGCACCTTTAAATGTTTCTCTTGGTATACTGTATCAGGTTTTACTATTGAGGAAATTCTCCTGATACCTACTATACCTTTTAGCCTATAGTATTGGCCCTATATCCGACACCGATATCGGTGCATCCCTCATAAGAAGATAATTGTACTGCTATAATACTAAATCTATAGAGAACATTTGTACCTCTGGTCACTCTGGTTTCCTTCTTTAATTTATCTGCAGCATTGTGGTGGCCCATCTTCTTCAGAATCTCAATAGTGATAGTCACAGCACCCTCTTTGTGGTATCTGTTCACCATTGCATCCACTGTGTCGTGCCGATTCGCTCCCTCCATTAGGCCCCTGGGAATGGGTTCAAAACCCTCCAATATGTCCTCCAGAGTGAGGTGCCATTGGAACTTCTTCACGTCGTCACCAACCATACCCTCCAGTATAGCCAGGAGCCTCTGTTCGGTCATCGTAGATCACTGGCCACGGATGGGAAACCAATCTGTAATGTCAAGCCACATGTTATGGGGGAATACAGATACATGACAGCGTATATAGGTCTTGCTGTGGAAATGCGCAACATGTCATCTAACTAGTGCGAAATGAATAAATCACGTTCAAAATATAAATAACTTCTCCACCACTGTTTGTGATTCTGCCTAAATACTAGGGATGGGTACCGAATTCGGTACTTTTGAGGTACCGAACCGAAACACGTCGGTACTACCGAGTATCGATTCAAGTGAGATACAGAAAAAAATAAAAAATAATTTTTTTTTTTTACCTTTTTTCTTTTCATGTCAACGTTCACACGCACAATATATGCTTACCTAGGATTTGACTTGATTCAACAACAAAGCAGTCGGAGCAATGGCAAGCCGAAAACTGTAGAAATTGTAGTTATTTGAAGTTTGGATTTTTTTTCACGACTGAGGTAGGTAAATTAAATTTCTTGAGACTAAAGTACCGAAAAAAGGTACCGTTGGGTACCGGTATCGATTCACAGGTACCGGTACCGGTACCGTATCGGTTCAAATGTGAAAGGTACCCATCCCTACTAAATACATTTAATTTTTTAAAGCCAGGACTCGACAGTGCGTGCTTCACTAGTCGCATTTGATAACTTTTGTCTCTCTCTCTCTCTTTCTCTCCCTCTCACTCTCTGTACATCCAATTATTTGAATTTAATTTAGTGTTTGTGTGTGTGTGTGTGTGTGTGTGTGTGTGTGTGTGTGTGTGTGTGTGTGTGTCTGTGTGTGTGTACATTTACTATAGGCTATCTTTTTTACATGGATTAGGCTAATAAGTACTAATTAGCTTAACAATCCTGATTTCTTCAAAAGGAAGATATTGATTTACATAGTATATATAATCTTTTTTCAAGTCAAGAAAATACGATGAAGCTTATCTCATTCTTGGCAAGATTTCTCTCAATAAAATAAAAACACACAGTTCGAGTGTCTATTGAACTGTTTTGTTATATTATCGTATAGCTTACGCTCTGCACTCTAGTGGAACTATCCCTTTATCAATCTAATACTGAATAATTTTTCTCCACATGTACACACGCCTGGCCACACCCACATCCGCTCCTCTACATAAGCGGGGTCGTGGCCACAGCTCCTTCCCTATTTTCACCACCGTAGAAGTGACTGTATACACCACTTTGAGTTTAGTGCCGAAATAGTTGTTGGAAAGGAGCTACGTTGACATTGTATCTTTGTTTTTCTCTCTCTCGCAATTTTACAAGAAAAACTAAGAGATAATGTTTAGACCTTCGGAGGGTTTAGACGCTCGCAACGTCACCCTTCACCAGCGCTTCACCATCGCAAGCGTCCTCCGTGCGTCGTGGGGCGTCTCTGGCTCCGCGGTCGTGGCAGCCAGATATGCCTGGGCGGCGCCCGGTGGTGAGTTTGCCTCGCCGAGGGGCTGTTGAGCCTCCATCTCCTGTGAGATGGCCTGGTTCCGGCCCTGGTTCCCCCGCCAGTGGACAGTCGGCCGATAGGCCGACAGCTCCTCTGGTGGCAGGGGATTTGCGATGCAGACTCTTTGCCTCGGCTTGCTCTCGTCGTAAGGCGGCAAGCTGCAGGGGCGAACGGCCTGGCTTTGATGTTGTGTTGGAGCCGGACGAGAGTTCTCTTGCCTCGTCTCCATTTCCGATGGAGACTGAGGATTACATGGAGGGGGCGAGAGCTCTCTTGTTCGAAGCCCCGGTAGAGGCGTATCACTCTCCCCCTCGGGGAGTGGCAGGGAGTGTTGCGTCTCCTTGGGGTCCCTTGTACTCCAGGGTTAGTTAGAACCTCCGACCCCGAGACAAGATGCCCAGCTATCTGCCGCGTCGGATGGTGACGCCCGAGGCAGCCTCCCGTACGTGAGGGACGTGGAGGGAGGTACGCAAGGGAAGTTGCTTGCCTTGTTCCCCGAGCTCATGGCGGCCGCCGCAGCCGCTAATGGCGTGGCGTTGCCGCAGCCACTGCCGGCACCTGTTCCTGATGACATGATAGGTCATCTATCGCAACGTCGTCCTGTGAGAGAGACGGGCGTTGTCTGCCCATTCTTCCCAGCGATGGAGGCCGTGACACAGGGACAGGTAATCTCCCTCATTGTTGGCCTTACCCCCGCCTACGTGCCAGTCACGCGGATGGTGGGTTTGGTCCAGGGGCTAAAGGACGGGGTGCCTCGACTTGATAGCCCGATGGCATCCATACTTTCTCCCGAAATGGTGTGGGAGCCGTTAAGAAATGGGCTAGGCAGTTGGCTAACAGGTGTACATCGCCGCGACTCAGAGCTAGCGCGCTACATGTCGGGGCTGATGGCGGGCGGGTCGGTATTGGATGACCATCAACGATACCTTCACGCCTAGGCGGCTGGAGCCATCCTGCACCTAACCCAGCTGCAGGCGATAGCCGCCAGCGCCATCTTTGGCTGGAGCAGGCGCGAGTGCCGGACCAGAGGAGGATTCCGCTGCTCACGGCCCCCCTCTCCGATGCTGGGCTATTCGGGTCGGCCATGCAACAGATGACGGCAGCCTGCAGGGAGATGGAGGAGGAGCGCTCCGTGCTCCAGCCCCATTTCCCCCGACCCGATGCCACCGGTGATGTCCGGAAGAAGCAACGCCGGCAGAGGACAGCGACCGTTGCCTCCGCCACCACTGCTGGACCTTCGGCGAAGAAGGCCAGGAGTGGAGGGAGTGCCTCGTCTGCTGCAGCCAGCCGCCTCACGCCCGGAGGTAACGGTAGGGATCTTCGTGACCAGGCTCCCCAGAACCGTTCCTCCGGGCCGGCTCCCCGTGGGGGAAAGCAGCGCTCTGCACGCGGCAGGCGCCACTAGTGACTCCCCTGTTTACCCCTATCCTCTTCCCCCCCCCCCAACATATGATTTTGTTATTAAAGAAAAAAGTCCCTCCTGGTGAGGGACTGGTTTTTGTTACAAAATGTGTGTTTATTCACTATATATTGGGGATACGATGTATAACCCTCAGCTAGCTGTGGGGTTGTGTGTTTGCTTAGGGCAGGGGTAGGCAACCCTAGGCACGCGTGCCCGCATAGGCACGCGGGGGCATTTTCATTGGCACAGGGGGCAGCATAAAAAAAAAATATATATATATATATATATATTTTTTTTTACTTTGAAATATTATAGTGAAATATTTTGCACTGTTGTCGCATTTATCTTGTTGAAATCCTCCCACAGGTTCTTTTTTGTAAGTCGACTGTTTTGCACACCCCTATGACAGCTATACAGCTGTTCCCATGGTGCTCAGCTGTCAGCAGTCAGCTGGCCTCCCGCGCCCGCGCGCAGTTCCCAGGTAATCACACAGTGCTGCGGTTGCATTCTGTATGTGCTGTCTTTCATGATGGCAACCCCCGCTAAGAAAGTTAAAGCAAAGGAAATTCGGGCATTCCAGCCCTCGTGGACAGACGACTACGGGTTTGTGTGTCAGAAGGACCGTGCTGTGTGTACTTTATGTTTAGAAAATGTAGTTTGCAGAACGTCAGGTGTGAAACGCCATTTTGAGACGAAGCATCAAAAAAGTTAAGGCAGAATCGATTAAACGTGCCGTGGCCAGGTATGGAAAGCAAGCCAGCACCCTCAAAGTGGTCACGACTGCTAAAAACCACGCAACTGAAGCAAGCTATCGCATTGCTCATTGCATTGCGAAATGTGGAAAGCCATTCACTGATGGCGAGTATATCAAGGAGGCTTTTCTCTGTAGCTCAGATGTTTTGTTTGAAGGCTTGCCAAACAAAGAGACAATCAAATCAACGATAAAAGATATCCCCATGTCAGCTCGAAGTGTCGAGCGACGCATCAACGAAATGTCAGAGAACAGCAAACAGCTGGATTAAAAGATGCTCCGGTGTGCATCTTAAAGTGACCAACTACAGCCCCCAGATAACGGAGCTCAGTAAAGCAAAACTGTTTGTCTGCATTGCACCCCCGCCCCAACTCAGATTTAGGGTTGATACAACCATCATAATAATATTGTTAATAATAACAATAACAATAATGATGTAATAATGTAAAAATTATCATTAAAAATACCTGATTATGAGAAAAAATTACGATGCATGGAATATTGTTGATATGGCACAGGCACACTTACTTTACTTTACTTACTTAGGCCTTTTTATTCCTTTCGGAACATGGCCATTGATGAAAAGTTTCCACCCCCGTCTGTCTTGCGCCATCCTCTCCAGCTGTTTCCACGTCAGCCCCCTTGTCTTGAGTTCCTGCTCAGTGTCTCTTCTCCAGGTGTTTTTGGGTCTTCCTCTGCCTCGCTTGCCTTGTGGGTTCCAGGTTAATGCCTGTTTGGTTATTGCGGTTTTGTGTCTTCGAAGTGTGTGCCCAATCCAGCTCCATTTTCTCCTGGTCAGCTGGACCTCCACTGATTCTTGCTTGGTGCATTCCCACAGCTTGATGTTGGTGATTGTGTTTGGCCAGAAGATCCTGAGGATACGTCTCAGACAATGGTTGATGAAGGTCTGCAGTTTATTGTTGATGTTAGTGGTGGTTTTCCAGGTTTCAGAGCCATATAGCAGAATGGATTTGACATTGGAGTTGAAGATTTTGAGCTTGGTGTTGAGTTTGATGTTTCGGGTTTTCCCAGATCTTGTTTAACATGTTGAATGTTGCTCTTGCTTTTCCTATTCTTGCCCTTACGTCTTCCTCAGTCCCGCCATCAACAGCTATAACACTACCCAAGTATGTGAATTTGTCAACCTCTTCCAGTGTCTGGCCCCCGATGGTTATGGGGTTTGTGCTTTTATTATTGACTCTGATTACTTGAGTTTTTTGTCCATTTATTTTGAGCCCAAGTCCAGCTGCAGTTGTTTCTAGCAGCTGGGTTTTGTCTTGCATCTGTTGATGGTTGTGTGAGAGTAGTGCAATGTCATCCGCAAAGTCCAGGTCTTCGAGGTGCTCCGTTAGACTCCACTGGATGCCAGTCTTTTTATTGGTTGTGGTTTGCCTCATGATCCAGTCGATGCATAGGAGGAAAAGGAAGGGGGAAAGTAGGCACCCCTGTTTCACGCCGGTGAGCACTTTGAAGTGTTCTTGTGCACATCCGTTATGTAACACTTGGCATTTCATGTCCTGATACATGTTCTTGATTATGCTGATGTATTTTTTAGGGATTCCATAGTGTGCCATGAGTTTCCAAAGCAGCTCGCGGTCTACACTATCGAATGCCTTTTCAAAATCTATGAAATTGACATAGACAGGTGCGTGCCATTCTATGGATTGCTCGATGATGATCCTGAGGGTGGCAATTTGGTCAGTGCACGATCTACCGTTCCTGAAACCGGCTTGGTTTTCTCTCAGTTCATCATCGACCCCTTTTCGCAGTCTGTCCAAGATAATGCGGTTGAAAACTTTGCCTGGTGTTGAGAGCAACATAATCCCACGATAGTTGTTGCAGTTCTTAAGGTCTCCTTTCTTGGGTATAATAGCAATGAGCCCGTCCTTCCAGTCTGTTGGTACATTTCCTTCTTTCTCCCAGATCCTTTTGATCAGCTGGTGTAGCATGGTGGCTGAGGTTTCAACGTCTGCCTTTAAAGCAGGGCTGTACGTTAACTTTTTTTGCACATAGCACTGGTGCTACAGAGGTTGATAGTTTTGTAGCACAGGCCAAAATCTTGTAGCACAAGTATAAAACGTGTTATATTTGTAACAGTCACAAATGTGCCTATTGTATTTGTGTTATTTAGTTGCAGTGCCATGTTTGGCTGTCATTTAGTATATCGCCATGTGTTATTATTACTATGATACTCTCATATGCTATTTTCAATTAATATCATAAACAACATAAGGAATATTAGCATAATTTTGAGTGGACTGAAGGAATGAGTCAGCGTTAATAGTTTTAAATGCAAATAATTTATTGAAACATAGAAGTGGGGTCGGTTGGGACACACACACACACACACACAATGGGGGACCCTGATGTAAACAAGACAAACGTCTTTCTCTGGTCTGCATCCCCTTAACAATTGTGTGTATTGAGCCGTACTGTACCCATTCTGCAATCTGTTAAATAAAGTTTTCATTCATTCATTCACACACACTGTTTCAACTCACCACCCCCGCATCATATTGTAGTCTAGTCTGTCTTCAAACTTCCACTCCTCTCGAAACTTGTTTATATTTGAATATCATCATTATCTGTCCATCCTCAGTTTACTATAATATACTCCTGTCCTGAGTCCTGTCTAGTGACTTCATCGTCTTTCCAAACGCACGCACGAACACACACACACAGGGAAGGGGAGAGAGTGCCCCCCCATTTCCCTTTCCACACTGTGTCTGCTGGCTCTGCGCCTCTGATCAGGATTAGCTTGTTAGCTTGCTAACGTTGTAGTGATTGTAATGGTACATAAACGTTAATTTCGGGCGATGTGCGCATAAAGGAATGGCGACGGTGCAAAACATGTAGATGCATTTGACCCGTTGCGAGAAAGAAAAAACACCACGGACTTATTTCGGGACGTGTAGGCGCACTGCTGTGTTAACGCAGCAGTGCGCACCAACCGACCAACGCGCTGCTCCTTGCAGAAGCACGGATAGGGCGGATACGACTCGTTGAGTTGTCACAAGAGTTTTTTCAAAATAAGAGTATCATATGCACCTGAACGTTGCTAGCTTTCGGAGCCTAGCTGGAGCTGCGCGTGGGCAGAAATGAGACCCGCTACAGGATTTTCAAAATAAGAGTATCTATATGAACCGAATCCCTATCGCACCAGTGCTACTGAAGTAAATCCATCCATCGCACAGACAGCTGTTGCTGTAGCACGTGCGATATATATGTCGCACTGTACACCCCTGCTTTAAAGCTTCTGCTGGAATGTCATCTGGCCCTGCTGCCTTGTCACGTCGCAATGCATTGATAGCCTTTTTCACCTCATATCTTGTTGGGGGGGCACAGTTGATCTCCAGCATGTGTGCAGCTGGCGGAATCTCCACCTCTTGGACAGGGGGCTCTCTGTTGAGGAGCTCCCTAAAGTGCTCAGTCCACCTTTGGTGTTGTTCTTCCTTGGTGGTGAGCAGTCGTCCTTGTTTGTCACGGATTTGTGTGTTTGTCTGTCTAAACCTCCCGGTTAATTTTTTGGTGGCACACTAGTTACAACTATATTTCAAACTGGCACTTCATGTCAAAAAGGTTGCTGACCCCTGGCTTAGGGAGTAGGACAGTTTTCTTGAAAATTCTGTTCTGGTCGCTATACATGTGTGCTTAGCAAGGCCTGTGGCTAGCACTCGGTCGAAAGACTTGTCTTGCCTCATCATGAAGAAGACGGCGTTCTTCTTGCAGTAGTAAGAGTGAACTTTACCTTTTTTATCTGAGGGGGTTGTGTGTATTCTGTTACGTTTGGGAAACATGGCATTGAGTCCACAACTAGGTTAGAGTGTTAGCCTACAGAAGTAATCACATATGTAGCTTGTACCGAGGTCTTTGACCCTCTCTTTAAACGTCTGTTGTTTCTCTTTACTTGGTGAAGTATGAAAACACGGGTGACGTTTTCGCACATGAGCCTAAAGCCTTGTATAAAAACCCGTTTTTTCACAAACGAGTTTATCGTCTGTGGCTGGCGTGCAATGGTTGAGCTTATCCCAGAGGATATACGCTTTTTCATGTAGCATGCTAGATAACTGGTATCATGCGCTCATCGTATCCGGGGTATGGGGTCATGAGGGGGTGAACTGATAAACCCCTCCCCCCCTTTTTACTGATTGGCCAGGGGGTTGGACCTCCTGTTCTTCGGTTTTCCTGTCACGCTGTCGGGTCAGCGAGTCACAGGGTGGGGAGAGGGGGGGGGAGGGAGTTCCCTGGTCCCACGCCATATTTGGGCAGGTGGGTCACGGAATTTCCCCGGCCATAGAATACGTCACTGGGCGCGTTTCTATTGGTCATGAGACTTCCGTGAGTTCTTTTCAGGTTCCATGTTGTGGACCACTGTCATTGTCAAGATTGAGTTATGCGGTGCGTTGAAAACTGTTGTTTTCTGCTCTGCTCTCTATTGCATATGTGTTGAGCTTTTGGTCACGTGGCTCAATGTTTACATATATCTTTTCAATTGTACTCACGTGGGAGGTCTCTCTGGGGGTTCCCGGTCTCCTCTCTTTTATACAGAGCAGTGTTGACAGGGTTTTTTCCCTCAGACGTGTCATATGGGACCCATATCTGTGTCTTTTGGCCAGCTTCCTGCCGCTCGTCCCAGGCGGCGTTGGAGGGAACGTTATCTGGTTTCTTGTTAGAATTACCATTGATAGGGCGGTTAGGTGCCGTAGCGGAGATTGCGTTCGTCACCAACCCCGGAGCTGTGAGCTGGATTCGCCTGTTCGAAACGCAGTTTTTATAATGAGCAACCAAGGCGTGCCAGCCCATGCGTGGTTCCACACTGTAAGCACCCAGGGCCAGCGCCATGTACACGTCGAGACCCAAAACACATCAATGGTAATTTTTTTTTTTTTGTATTGATCTTTTTCCCCCTCCATTTTCCTCCGCTTTTTTCCCATCCCAATGTTAGTCGTATGCCAATTCCCAACCCCTTCCTGGTCGCTGCGCACTTACCCCCCACAGTCAGATCATCTGGGAGAGTGGAGGCTATCACGTGCTTCCTCCGACACACGTCCAGCCAATCAACCGCTTCTTTTCACCTGGCAGCGCGGATCCTCCCTGAGAGGGCGTAGCGTGTGGAAGGATCACACTATCCCACTCAGGTCCTATCCACGCTTAGCAGGCGCCCCGACCGAACTGTAGGAGTCGCTGTTTACAACGACCCGGACCCACCCCGCCAGCTTCTCCCACCCTCTAATACAGCCAATTGTATTAGTGTGAACGGCCAGCCAAGCTGGTGACAACCCCGGAGCTGTGAGCTGGATTCGAACAGGCGAATCCAGCTCACAGCTCCGGGGTTGGTGATGAACGCAATCTCCGCTACACCACCTAACCGCCGACAGCCGCCTCCTGTTAAACTAAACATAGGGGGGTGGTTGATTCCCCGGTGTGTTGGTAGCAGAGTCGACTCTCGGGTTTAGGCCGGGCTTGACCCTGTCTGCCTGCGAGTGTGCCCCCGCACTTTTCATGACGTCTGCCAATCGTGTCAGCCTTCTCTTGGACCTCGACCTCTCTAGGGGGTCGGGTTTTGTGGAGGCTGTGACATGGTGCACAGCATACCGAACGCCCCTTCCGCCGGGGTACTGTTTCACAGTAGACCCCTTAGGCGCCTGTCTAGTCCGCAGTGCTCCGGGCGCAGGTCAAGTTATGCTCTTGGCCTGTTGCCGGGATTGAGGGATCAACCTCTTGGGGGTTGTCTCCCCAGTGCGCCGACTGGCCCCACAGTGTTGTGGGGGTGTAGCCTCTGTGGAGTGCTTCAGGGCGGCGTGCTGTAGGGGGGAAGGGCCTGCTCTTGGATTGGGCCCTGTCCGATACACTGGCGATGTGGGGGGTGGTGTCACTACTAGTGACCGTCTGGTGGGGTCTCGATGCTACAGCATCGTTGGCCTCACCAGGCCCCCTTTCCGGGGGGTCCTGGCCCTCAGGCTGTTCCTGGGGCTGGGTCCTCCTCCGCGCTCCGCTGCTATGGCCTTGCCACAGGGTTGGGTTCTTGACCTTTGACCCCGTGATGTTAGGGGCTGTAACAGGTTTTTTTCCCTTCCCGTTCGTTCCCTAGTGGCATGTGGGATGCGCGCCTGAGTGGTCGCGGGTCCTTCTGTGTGAAGGTAAGTCCCACGATCTGCTCACCCTGTGCGTTGAGGTGCTAACCCCTCTTCACACAGTCGGATCCGACTCCCTCCCGTCCCCCTCTAGGGGGGTCCGGGGGCTGGGGTCCTCCCCAGTTCTGATGGTTGTGGGGGGCCTCAGTGGGTACATTTGTCGAGCTTCCGCTCTGCTCAACTCCTGTGTTCCACTAGAGTGCAGAGCGTAAGCTATACGATAATATAACATACGGTTATCCTATAACCATAGTTATATGAGTATAGCGAGCGCTCTGCACTGACTCACTGAGGACCCTGTGGTCTTCGCCTTCTGTGGTGAAAGACTTGGGAAGGAGCTGTTAGTATGGCTGGCCACGACCCCGAGGCGAAGAGTCTGCGTCGCAAATCCCCTGCCACCAGAGGAGCTGTCGGCCTGTCGGCCGACTGTCCACTGGCGGGGGAACCAGGGCCGGAACCAGGCCATCTCACAGGAGATGGAGGCTCAAAAGCCCCTCGGCGAGGCAAACTCACCACCGGGCGCCGCCCAGGCATATCTGGCTGCCACGACCGCGGAGCCAGAGACGCCCCACGACACACGTAGGACGCGGCGATGGTGAAGCGCTGGTGAAGGGTGACGTTGCGAGCGTCTAAACCCTCCGAAGGTCTAAACATTATCTCTTTAGTTTTTCTCGTAAAATTGCGAGAGAGAGAAAAACAAAGATACAATGTCAACGTAGCTCCTTTCCAACAACTATTTCGGCACTAAACTCAAAGTGGTGTATACAGTCACTTCTACGGTGGTGAAAATAGGGAAGGAGCTGTTAGTATGGCCACGACCCCGCTTATGTAGAGGAGCGGATGTGGGTGTGGCCAGGCGGATGGGTGTGTACATGTGTAGAAAGATTATTCAGTATTAGATTGATAAAGGGATAGTTCCACTAGAGTGCAGAGCGCTCGCTATACTCATATAACTATAGTTATAGGATAACCGTATGTTATATATGTTATTATTCGAACAAAGGGATTACACATTTCATAATTTTTTCCCCTCAATTTTTGGTTATTGTTACTGAATGTTATTGTTAAGTGGTCGCACAATTTGAAAGCTAATGATATTGATGTTATTTCAATCAATTTAAACTTGGTCCATTTCATGACTATTTTGTTGGGGCGAGGGGGGGCCCAAAACATTTTGATCCTCCAAAGGGGGGCCTGACAGAACAGGTTTGAGAACCACTGTCTTAGAGAGAGACCAATGATCTAACCCCCCTGACTGAGCACAACATTTATAGGAAACAGGCACTGGAGGAGATCAGAATGTCGCATCAACATTCTGATTTCCTCCAGTGCCTGTTTCCTATTAATCTAATTTCCTAATTTATGCAAATGACATGTCGTCAGCTTGTGACTGCAACTTGTTCCTGTTTGCGGACGACTCAGCCCTGCTGGTCTCTGACAAGAACAAGTTACAGGTTGAAAAAACCCTCAGCTCAGAACTAGGCAAAATCTGCATATGGCTCGCCGACAACAAACTATCATTACACATGGGCAAAACAGAGTCCATTCTCTTCGGTTCAAATAACAAACTCAACAAGACCGACGGCTTCTCAGTTACAGTGGGTGACAATATTGTCACAAGGAAAGATGAAATTACCTACCTGGGTTCCATCCTAGAGGCTAATCTTTCCTGTGACAAAATGGCAACCAATGTAATAAAAAAAGTCAACCAACAAACTCGATTCTTGTACCGGATCTCCTCTCTGGTAAACAAGAATACCCTGAAGACTCTGGCAGGAGCACTCATTCAAGGGTACTACGACTATGCTTGCACCTCATGGTACCAAAGCACCTCAAAGGCGCTAAAAACAAAATTACAAACATCTCAAAACAAACTGGTCAGACTACTGCTTGACCTGACTCCTAGAACCCACCTCACCCCTGCCCACTTTGACAACCTAGGATGGCTTAGATTAGACGACAGAGTACAGCAACTTGCAATGGGCCTGGTGTACAAGATACACTACACGACCAAGGTACCCATGTACATGTCAAAATACTTCCCAAAGGTCAGTGAATACCACGATCACAACACCAGAGGGAGCTCCACAAATCATGTTAAACCCAGATTCGGCTCAAACAAGGGACTAAACACGTTTAGCAATTATGCCACATCAATGTGGAACGCCCTACCCACAGCTGTAAAGGAATGTGAATCACTGCCCACTTTCAAAACCACTCTCAAAGAACACCTATGGGAGACTGCAATTCTAAACTGGCCCCTGTAAATGTCCTAACCCAACCCCCTCCAATGTACAGTAAATGACCAAGTATTGTTTTGTAAATATTCCAATGTACAGTTTTGCTTGTACAGTTGTACAGTGTTCCCCACCCACCCCTCCTACCCAACCCCCCCCCCCCCCCCCCAACCACCTCCAATGTACAGCCCCCCCCCCCCCCCCCACCTACCCAACCTCCTCCAATGTACTGTTTGTGCGTCAAATGTGTATATACTCTCTTTTCTGGACTCTTTTTGTATCACAAACAGTACTGTATTTGCAAATCTGGTATGTCATAAATGTATAGATGTAGCAGTACTGTCTATCTGTATGTCATGTATGTCATATATGTCCTGATGAATTAAAAATGGGGGACCCTGATGTAAACAAGACGAAAGTCTTTCTCTGGTCTGCAACCCCTTAACAATTGTGTGTATTGAGCTGTACTGTATTGTACCCAGCCATTCTGCAATCTGTTAATAAAGTTTTCAATCAATCAATCAACAGCCTGGTGTAAGAATGGTTATTACACAGATATATGGTTGAATACAAAATATAGGCTGGCCAAGGAAATGGGTAGATCAGTGTACTGTTAGTAGTACCTATAGGCTAGACAGGTCAGGCAACACAGAACTCATAAAGAGTCATAATAACATTTAAAATGCGCATAAGGCTAGATCTAAGCTTGTTTTAGAACAAAACACACTATGAAAATCCTTGACAAATACAATATGGCTACACAACAATTAAAAAAAGCCTCCAATCACGGGCTCTCCAACGCGCTCTCTTACGCGCGCTGCGTAAAGTATTATTATAGTGCATCCATTACCACAATAGAGCACTACTAATATTAGAGCAGTTTGAGGGGAAATATACTTACTTGTTAAAAGTACACGACGCTACTACTACAATCTCCAGATGATGACGCAGACGCACAACTGCAGCGAGTAGATGTTAGTTTCGATTTAAAGTTTCCGGAAACTTCTTGACAGAAATGGAGAAGTATGCAACTGCAGAGACGCAGAGCGGCGCTCTCAGGACCGGCGGTCTGACGGCTCGGGCACATTGAACGCGCATGAATTTCACGCACGGGTTCCTAGCGGGATCGCGCGCCTGGCCAGACAGCAGTGTGCTAGGGAGAGTCCGACTTCTCAGCGCGCTGCAGCGCGGAGACCTGATAGAACCAGCAGCAGCACGAGCTCTCTCTCTCCCTCCCTCTCCCTCCTCCCTCTCTCTCTCTCTCTCTCTCTCTCTCTCTCTCTCTCTCTCTCCCTCTCTCTCCCTTCTCCTCTCTCTCTCTCTCTCTCTCTCTCTCTCTCTCTCTCTCTCTCTCTCTCTCTCTCTCTCTCTCTCTCTCTCTCTCTCTCTCTTTCTCTCTCTCTCTCTCTCTCCCCCCTCTCTCTCTCTCTCTCCTCCTCTCCCTCTCTCTCTGAGATGCTTCCAGCTGCAGCACGTCAGACCGCAGCGCTTACAAGCCCCGCGCTTACAAGCCCCGCACATAGCGACCCCTCGCTTCCATTGGCTGATTTTGGTCACGTGATTTGGGTCCCACCCAATGGCTGAGGTCCCCCGCGCTTAGATACCCCTCGCTTCCATTGGCTGATTTGGGTCACGTGATTTGGGGACCCAATGGCTGAGGTCCTCCGGCCGCTCGCTTCCATTGGCTGATTTGGGTCACGTGATTTGTGCAACCAAAACATTACGTGAAACTAAGTGAAGAAGAACACTAACAGATATAAAGTTTATAAACAAAATGGGCGCATCTTTCAACACCCCTGCGGCGGCGTGTCCTTTGTGTAAGTCTACATATCGCGACCCGATCACATTGAAGTGCGACCATCGGTTCTGCAAGCGCTGTATTGGAGACTTGTGGAGTGACTCCACGACCGGACCGTATTATTGTCCCGAGTGGCAGTGCCACACAGAGTATAAGACGCTTCCCTTTGAGCCAATAGTAACACGGCCGTCCGCATCTGGATCCCTCGCCCTCGCCCCTTGCTGCACCGCAGGTAAGTCAGAGCTTCAATTGGTCATTCAAAACTAAATTAAAAGATAAACATGTTTACCACATGCCCCCCCCAACATCCTCCAATGTACAGTTTCCCCATCCAACCTACCCAACCTCCTCCAATGTACAGTTTCTTCCCCCTCAAATGTATACTCTCTTTTTTAGACCCTTTTTGTATCACAAACAGTACTGTATTTGTAGATCTGGTATGTCATAAATGTATAGATGTAGCGGTACTGTCTATCTGTATGTCATATGATGAATTGAAAATGGGGGACCCTGATGTGAATGAATGAATGAATGAAAACTTTATTTAACAGATTGCAGAATGGGTACAATACAGTACGGCTCAATACATACAATTGTTAAGGGGATGCAGACCTGAGAAAGACGTTTGTCCTGTTTCCATCAGGGTCCCCCATTTTCAATTCATATAGACATTTATGACATACACAACATACATGACATTTATGGCATAGGGACATATAGGTATTTAGTACTGATACATTTGTGACATAAGCGGTATTCAAATATACAGTACTGTTACCCCTAGATCCTGACAGAGTATATACATATGATGGGGAGGGGACTGTACATTAGGAGGGGGTGGGTGGGTGGGAGGGAAATATACATACGGCGGGGAGGGAATATATACATGCGGTGGGGAGGAGACTGTCTATTAGGAGGTGGTGGGGGTTTTGGGCATTTACGGTGGCCAGTTTCGAATTGCAGCCTCCCGTAGGTGCTCTTTAAGAGCGGTTTTGAATGTGGGCAGGGATTCACTTTCCTTTACAGCTTTGGGTAGGGCGTTCCACATTGTTGTGGCATAATTGCGAAACGTGTTTAGTCCCTTGTTTGAGCCGAATCTGGGTTTAACATGATTTGTTGAGCTTCCTCTGGTGTAGTGGTTGTGGTATTCACTGACCTTTGGGAAGTATTTTGACATGTACATGGGCACCCCGGTCGTATAGTGTATCTTGTAGACCAGGCCCATTGCAAGTTGCTGTACTCTGTCGTCTACTCTAAGCCATCCTAGGTTGTCAAAGTGGGCAGGGGTGAGGTGGGTTCTGGGGTTCAGGTCAAGTAGTAGTCTGACCAGTTTGTTTTGTGATGTTTGTAATTTTGTTTTAAGCGCCTTTGAGGTGCTTTGGTACCATGAGGTGCACGCATATTCATAGTACCCTTGAATGAGTGCTCCTGCCAGAGTCTTCAGGGTATTCTTGTTTACCAGAGAGGAGATCCGGTACAAGAATCTAGTTCGTTGGTTGACTTTTTTTATTACATTGGATGCCATTTTGTCACAGGAAAGATTTTCCTCTAGGATGGAACCCAGGTAGCTAATTTCGTCTTTCCTTGTGACAATATTGTCACCCACTGTAACTGAGAAGCCGTCGGTCTTGCTGAGTTTGTTATTTGAACCGAAGAGAATGGACTCTGTTTTGCCCATGTGTAATGATAGTTTGTTATCAGCGAGCCATATGCATATTTGTAAACAAGACGAAAGTCTTTCTCTGGTCTGCATCCCCTTAACAATTGTGTATTGAGCTGTACTGTACTGTACCCATTGATTGATTGATTGATTGATTGAAACGTTTATTAACAGATTGCAGAATGGGTACTGTGGAATAATATAATGATTCATTCCCCAACTATCTCATTTAGACATTCCCCTCCCCCTTCTCCCCAATCCTGTGCCCCCCCCCCCTCTCCCCAATCCTGTATCCCCCCCCTGTGAACTATATGACTCTAAGACTCCTCCCAACAACATTCCAGTTCACAGGGGGGGGGGTACAGGATTGGGGAGAGGGGGAGGGGTCACAGGATTTGGGAGAAGGGGGAGGGGACTGTCTAAATGAGATAGTTGAACTCTTCGGTTCAAATAACAAACTCAACAAGACCGACGGCTTCTCAGTTACAGTGGGTGACAATATTGTCACAAGGAAAGATGAAATTACCTACCTGGGTTCCATCCTAGAGGCTAATCTTTCCTGTGACAAAATGGCAACCAATGTAATAAAAAAAGTCAACCAACAAACTCGATTCTTGTACCGGATCTCCTCTCTGGTAAACAAGAATACCCTGAAGACTCTGGCAGGAGCACTCATTCAAGGGTACTACGACTATGCTTGCACCTCATGGTACCAAAGCACCTCAAAGGCGCTAAAAACAAAATTACAAACATCTCAGAACAAACTGGTCAGACTACTGCTTGACCTGACTCCTAGAACCCACCTCACCCCTGCCCACTTTGACAACCTAGGATGGCTTAGAGTAGACGACAGAGTACAGCAACTTGCAATGGGCCTGGTGTACAAGATACACTACACGACCAAGGTACCCATGTACATGTCAAAATACTTCCCAAAGGTCAGTGAATACCACGATCACAACACCAGAGGGAGCTCCACAAATCATGTTAAACCCAGATTCGGCTCAAACAAGGGACTAAACACGTTTAGCAATTATGCCACATCAATGTGGAACGCCCTACCCACAGCTGTAAAGGAATGTGAATCACTGCCCACTTTCAAAACCACTCTCAAAGAACACCTATGGGAGACTGCAATTCTAAACTGGCCCCTGTAAATGTCCTAACCCAACCCCCTCCAATGTACAGTAAATGACCAAGTATGGTTTTGTAAATATTCCAATGTACAGTGTTCCCCACCCACCCCTCCTACCCAACCCCCCCCCCCCCCCCCAACCACCTCCAATGTACAGCCCCCCCCCCCCCCCCCACCTACCCAACCTCAACCTCCTCCAATGTACTGTTTGTACGTCAAATGTGTATATACTCTCTTTTCTGGACTCTTTTTGTATCACAAACAGTACTGTATTTGCAAATCTGGTATGTCATAAATGTATAGATGTAGCAGTACTGTCTATCTGTATGTCATGTATGTCATATATGTCCTGATGAATTAAAAATGGGGGACCCTGATGTAAACAAGACGAAAGTCTTTCTCTGGTCTGCAACCCCTTAACAATTGTGTGTATTGAGCTGTACTGTATTGTACCCAGCCATTCTGCAATCTGTTAATAAAGTTTTCAATCAATCAATCAACAGCCTGGTGTAAGATGGTTATTACGCAGATATATGGTTGAATACAAAATATAGGCTGGCCAAGGAAATGGGTAGATCAGTGTACTGTTAGTAGTACCTATAGGCTAGACAGGTCAGGCAACACAGAACTCATAAATTATTATAAATATTATTATGAGTCATAATAACATTTAAAATGCGCATAAGGCTAGATCTAAGCTTGTTTTAGAACAAAACACACTATGAAAATCCTTGAAAAATACAATATGGCTACACAACAATAAAAAAAAGTCTCCAATCAAGGGCTCTCCAACGCGCTCTCTTACGCGCGCTGCGTAAAGTGCCTATTATAGTGCCGCCATTACCACATGGGGGACCCTGATGGAAACAAGACAAACGTCTTTCTCTGGTCTGCATCCCCTTAACAATTGTATGTATTGAGCCGTACTGTATTGTACCCATTCTGCAATCTGTTAAATAAAGTTTTCATTCATTCATTCATTCACAATAAAGCACTACTAATATTAGAGCAGTTTGAGGGGAAAATATACTTACTTGTTAAAAGTACACGACGCTACTACCACAATCTCCAGAGGATGACGCAGACGCACAACTGCAGCGAGTAGATGTTAGTTTCGATTTAAAGTTTCCGGGAAACTTCTTGACTGAAATGCAGAGAGACTCTGTGCGCAATCTGCGCGTGCGGAGGTTGGGAGTAGGTGCGTAAAAGTGCCGATGGACTGGTCTCTCCGCCTTCAGGGGACTAATAGGCGTGACTGAATTCCACACGTTTGGTCGAAAACTCCACCCACTGCTTCCTCATCGGACTTCTCTCTGTGTCCTGGTGTGTGTGTGTGTGTGACTGACAAACTGAATGCGCTAATAAGACTTACAACAACAAATACAAACAACACAATACAACAAATAGCCTATATGACACGAATCGGAATTGAGTTTGGTGTGAAAAGAACAACTTAACCGTTGTACCGTCTTTTACTAGTACTCTGCTATAGTGATCTCCCTTGCCTATATTACTAACTATATGCTAATTATGTCTAAACTACTATGCACTCAAGACTGTAGCACCCAAGTTCGAAGAACAATTTTACTGTTAATTTTACTCTGAAAGTCCAGAGTTGCACCCGAATTCCTGCTGACTTGTACACAACTTGTAAGTCGCTTTGGATAAAAGAGTCAAGCTAAATTACTAAAATGTAAATGCTATGTAAAATGTAAATGCCCCCCCCCACCCACCCACCCAACCACCTCCAATGTACAGTCCCCACCCACCCCTCCTACCCAACCCCCCCCCCCCCCCCACTCCTACCCCCCCCCCCACTCCTACCCAACCCCCCCCCCCCCCCCCCTGATACCGATATCAACCGATATCAACCGATATATGCAGGGTCCCCCCCCCCCCCCCAACCACTTCCAATGTACAGTCCCCCCCCCACCCCCACCTACCCAATCCAATGTACAGTTTCTACGCCTAATGTATATACTCTTTTCTTTCTGGACTCTTTTTGTATCACAAACAGTACTGTAATTGCAAATCTGGTATGTCATAAATGTATAGATGTAGCAGTACTGTCTATCTGTATGTCATGTATGTCATATATGTTACGATGAATTGAAAATGGGGACCCTGATGTAAACAAGACGAAAGTCTTTCTCTGGTCTGCATCCCCTTAACAATTGTATGTATTGAGCTGTACTGTACTGTACCCATTCTGCAATCTGTTAATAAAGTTTTCATTCATTCATTCATTCAGATGTTAGTTTCGATTTAAAGTTTCCGGAAAACTTCTTGACAGAAATGGAGAAGTATGCAACTGCAGAGCCGCAGAGCGGCGCTCTCAGGACCGGCGGTCTGACGGCTCGGGCACATTGAACGCACACTGTACACTGTACATTGGAATACTGACAAAGCCATACTTGGTAATTTACTGTACAACTGGGTTAGGACATTTGTAGGGGCCAGTTTCGAATTGCAGTGTTTTTGAAAGTGGGTAGTGATTCACATTCCTTTACAGCTTTGGGTAGGGCGTTCCACATTGATGTGGCATAATTACGAAACGTGTTTAGTCCCTTGTTTGAGCCGAATCTGGGTTTAACATGATTTGTGGAGCTCCCTCTGGTGTTGTGATCGTGGTATTCACTGACCTTTGGGAAGTATTTTGACATGTACATGGGTACCTTGGTCGTGTAGTGTATCTTGTAGACCACCCAATGGCTGAATTGGGTCACGAGACCGCCGCCATCTTAGCGCCAAATGAATATAAATATAGGATTGATTGATTGAAAACTTTATTTAACAGGTTGCAGAATGGGTACAGTACAGTCAAGATATTGTGTGAGCAAAAGTATAGTTAATTTACTCATACAGCTCACAGTGCGACGAAGTGCAATACTCCAATTCAGCCATTGGGTGGGAGGCGCTGCTGAGCGGTCGCTAGACCGCCGGTCTGCGTCTATTTTTTTACCAACGGATTTCCAGTTCCGCGTTAGCGTTCTGCGATCTGATTGGCCACTGACGTTTCTGGTGCGATCTGATTGGACACTGACGTTTCTGGTCATGTGACATGTGCGCCCAATCGCGTGACGCCTGTGTCTTTGCCCATTTCCGCCTCGAACGGCATGCAAACTACCTAACGCCTAGTTTATCACTGGTTAAGCTTAGGCGACTCTTTCGAAGTTGGTTAAGGTTAGAGTTTGGAATCAGGGCTGGTGTTCTATCGCCCTGCTCCAAGACAAACTCTAACCTTAACCAACTTCGAAAGAGTGCCTAAGCTTAACCGGTGAAAGAAACAGGCGTCACACGATTGGCCGCACATGTCACACGACCAGAAACGTCAGTGGCCAATCAGATCGCAGAATGCGCACGCGGAACTGGAAATCCGTTGGTAAAAGTATTGACGCCGCCGGTCTTCGCTCTGAGGCTCTGCAGTTGCATACTATTGGAGAAATGTGGAAGATTGACAATCCAGAGAGACTCTGTGCGCAATCTGCGCGTGCCGATGGACTGGTCTCTCCGCATTCAGGACACTTATAGAAATTAATATGTGCCATAATAACTGGTGTTATTTGTCTAATAGCCTTCAAAAATATACCACAGTATACAAGTCTATTGGATCATGTGCAGCAGCACCCTCACAGCCGTAGATACAAACAACCACTTAATGCTAAGGCTCTCATGATGTCTCATCCACATTCATTCATTTTCTCCCCTCTCTCTCTCCCATGAGCTCAATGTAACGCAGTGGTCTATCCTCCCACAAACAGCTCATCGAACTGTAATTAATACAACACAATTAAGCGTTCAGCGCCCACGGTTGACATTTCACGGAGGACAAGTTCAAACTCATTTGTTCAAAATGCATTCATGGAAGACAATTTTGGGATATGCGCGAGCGAGATTATGTGCCAAATTAATGTTAGCATTGCTTTATTTGTTGTTGGTGAAATGCCCCTTCAATATTTAGGCTGCATTGATTTGGGCTAATTTGATGTAGGATTCAGGAAAGCATCTATATTAATGACCAAGAACATAGCTGTTGACTATATATCATGCATGACCTAAACTAAGAAGATTAAATGCATTTATTAAGGAATGCCAATACTCTGGCATGCATGGGTTGGGATTGGGAAGCAATAGTTTACAAATAAAGATACAGTCACCAGCTTGGCTGGCCGTTCACACTAATACAATTGGCTGTATTAGAGGGTGGGAGAAGCTGGTGGGGTGGGTCCGGGTCGTTGTAAACAGCGACTCCTACAGTTCGGTCGGGGCGCCTGCTAAGCGCGGATAGGACCTGAGTGGGGTAGTGTGATCCTTCCACACGCTACGCCCTCTCAGGGAGGATCCGCGCTGCCAGGTGAAAAGAAGCGGTTGATTGGCTGGACGTGTGTCGGAGGAAGCACGTGATAGCCTCCACTCTCCCAGATGATCTGACTGTGGGGGGTAAGTGCGCAGCGACCAGGAAGGGGATTGGGAATTGGCATACGACTAACATTGGGATGGGAGAAAATCGGAGGAAAATGGAGGGGGAAAAAGATCAAAAAAAAAAAAAAAATATACAGTATATGTCAAGTTAGTAGCCTACACTTACTGGGAAATGTTAATCAAAACTGCATTCATCCCATTCACCTTATTTTTTTTCTTTTTACTTTGAAATCTCAAACTAATTATGATTTGTGACACACTCTTCTCATTTCCCCAAAACAAACAGGGCCATCATATTATACTTTATCTTTTCTTTTAAAGGTCCCATATTGTAAAAAATTGCCTTTTCCAGTGTTTTGCATTGTTTTCAAGCAATCTTCAGCCTATTCCTTTTTTCGGTCATTGAGTTTGGATTTGGTGTGTGAGCTTACTTTGAATATGTACATTTGTGATTATTTATTATTATTATTATTATTATTATTATTATTATTATTATTATTATTATTATTATTATTATTATTATTATTATTATTATTATTATTATTATTATTATTATTATTATTATTATTATTTTTCTTTTCTTTTGAAAGTCCACACAAGTGTATTTTTGATTGATCTGTAAACAAAGACTGAAAATAAGCTATTCATCATCAAAACTATATTCATCATCATCATGTGGGGGCGACAGTGGCTCGGGACTGGAGAGCAGTCGTCTGGCAATCCGGAGGTTCCCGGTTCGATTCCCGCTCCTCCCGGGCAGCATGTCGATGTGTCCTTGAGTTGAGCAAGACATTTAACCCCTAATTGCTCCCGATGAGCAGGTTGGCACCTTGCATGGTTGCCTCCGCCGTCAGTGTGTGAATGAATGGGTAAATGTGAGGAACAAATTGTAAAGCGCTTTGGATAAAAGCGCTATATAAAAAAGCAGCCATTTACCATTTAAAAAGCAGCTATGTGGGTTAACTTGTACCAACAACACTGACAAAATGTGAAATCTGTACCACGTCCCGTTTCTGCAGTTCAGCTGAGACAGAAACGCCCCCTACTGAAACAAGCCATTCTGAATAGGGAGGTATAGTCTGACGTCACTGGTTGTTCCACCCGTATATAGGGATTTATCATTGGGAAAATGGATTATCGGCTATTGTAACAATTCTGCTGCATGGAAATTGAAAAGCTTTCCATTTTTGCACAAAATGAGTTCCCTTCTATCACTAACATTATTGTTTAAAAAAATTTGGTTGAAATAAAATTTCGACGGCCAGGTATCATAAAAACAAGCAATAAGCATATACCCAAACATTGAAACATATATGCCTAAAAATATACAATACAAAAAAACTGCTAGAGGTAAATGCATGAGAAAACATGATGACAACATTTTACATAATTAAAGGTGCTATATAGATAACATTGTATATTTAGCCCTAACCACTGGCCAGTATGGCTACTACCATAGTGTATTTATACTTGAATCATTGTACATAATAATACTGTAACACTGCACATGCATCAGATTAGCACTATTACTCAGTAGTACTCATTTATATATATTCCAGTTTAATCACTTGTACATTGTATAATATTGCTCTCTGCAGTTAGATGCCAACTTCTTTTCGTTGTACTGTACTTGTGCTGTATGATGGCAATACATTTAAATCTAATCTAATATAGTTTTGCTGTTTTTCTTTTGCCCCCCATTGACTTCAATTAATCAAGTATAGATACTGTGTTTGGATTCTCTGTGTCACACAAACTAATACGATTTTTTTTTAATTTTTTTTTTACGTTTAATAAGTAAAGGGTTTTATTTGAAATAGATGAGAGGAAAGTACGTAAGAACTGCTCAAAACAGATAAAGACGAGATGTGCATGATAAACGGCCAAAATCTGTATCATATGTGTAGAAAAAAAGTATTACATTATAATAAATCTGAGATCATAAAAAAAAATTAAAAATGAAGTTACTTATTATTCTCTAACAATTTGCCAACACTACATTTGCATCAATGATTTGGCTGGTGTCCTGCTGCAGTTAACTAGTTAACTAGTGAAGGTAACCGGTCCATTAAAAGTGTTGCCAATCATCTGATGAGCAGCGACCTTTGCACCACTCTGAGCAGAGATTGAGGGAGGAGCAGGAGGACGAGGAGCAGAAGAGAAGCCGGCGTCTCCTCCTGCCACGGCTGCCTGTGCATCTGGAGGGGAAGGGACAGAAACGGGGCATCAGACATGGAGAAATAGAGCCTGGTACATGAAATGACTCTTGAGGAAAAAAAGAACAGCCCTGTCTGACCTGCAGAGTCTATAGGCTAAATATCATCTGTAAGAAGTAGGGATGCACCAAACAGCCGATTCCCATTCTGAGAACTAAACTTGAATTTCATATACGAAGACGAGCGCCACTCGCTTTGACAACAAATGACCGCATTCAGGATAACGAATGCCCCTTTTTTTTCTGTGTCAAAAATGTAGAGAATCAAGTGACTTTCCTTTTTATTTCTCTGACTTGTTAAAGGTGCTATAGATAACAATGAGCCACTAGATGTCCCACTACTGGAGCTCCAGCATGTCTCAACTATAGAAGCATGTTTATCTGCAGATCACGTGCATTCCACATGGGGAAAGAGGAAGTAGGGAGGGGAATAGGGGATACATGCACGCACCATGTAAACAACATTCATTTTGGACCCGCCAAATAATTTTTTAATGATAAATACATAAATCAATCATTTATTTGGAGAAAAAGCAATACTTTTATTCTGCACCTTTCTAAAAGCTCTGTGGTAGTATTATTTAGAAGAAGAAAAAAGATTTATCTACATACAAATTAATGTTATCTGTAGCACCTTTAAATGTTTCTCTTGGTATACTGTATCAGGTTTTACTATTGAGGAAATTCTCCTGATACCTACTATACCTTTTAGCCCAGTACTTGAAATATATATTTTTTAATATTTTTCTTATTTTACTACAGTTTTTATTTAATTTTGTACTGTAAATAGTTAAAACGTATAATAAATAATAAAGTTGTCCCCCGAAGAGCGGGGGAAGGTGGATGGAGTGCGCTCAAAAAAGGGGGAAAAAAATGTTGTTAGTTCGGAATCTTGGAACTTGTTTGACTTGTTCTAGCGACTCGCTGGTAACACTCTAAAGTTCTTCCAACATTTACTGAATTTAAGTGTATGATTTCCAATCACTGTGTCAACTTGTGACTGTTTTAACTAATGTTTAAAACATTTTATAGCTCATTCTGCTTATTGACTTCCTGAAACGTCTAATTTTAGAATTGTATACCTTGTACATTTTATACAGAATCAGTTACCGTAAGCCCATTCAAGGGTATGATGATGACGTCAATGTTAAATAATATCTGTGTAGGTTAGTTAATTTGCATGCTGTAGTAGTAAACTAAGCTTACTTTAGCCCAATTCTGAATTAAGTGGGCGCGTTCTTCTAAAGAGTCCAATTTTATAGAAATACTTTTATTAGAAATACTTTTATTATCCCGTGGGAAATTTGACACTTACATTTGACACTTATGATTCTGAAGAGGACTGAAGAAGCCCCACGTTTTAAAGTAGGCTACCTTAGGTGACAAAAACGAAAGTGTGACTCGAGGCTGCCACGTTGCGGCGAAACTCATCTGACAATGAAATGAAAGGTGTAACCGGCGCCTAATTACATAGGCCTACTGCACCAGAGATAACATGCAAGTCAATGTAGGTAGGCTACGCCTATTCTCATGCATGAGGCAAATTGTGGGGGGGAAGTGGGAACTGTCTCATTGATTTCGCTGCTTCAAAGCCGAGGAGCCAAACCAGTAACAAGTTCCCTTTTTTTTTTTTTTTTTTTTTTTTTACTCGTTTATGGTGTACTATTTGTCAAATAAACAAATCTAAACATTGTGCATCGACAAAAAAGCTTTAATAAAATTGAGCGCGAGTAACCTAAATGATGGAGAGGAGAGAGAGAGATTTGATTGATTTTGGGGCTCATTATTACACTTATTGGACCGAAGCCACATTTCCCGAGTCTAATTCAAAATGTATGAACCTGTACTTTTCATATCGTGCCTGCGGCCCTGGTCACATAATTTCCAAGGCAAAATAAATAGGTCTAATTCTAAATAATTATCTCATATAGCTGAATGAATGAATGAATGAATGCAAACTTTATTTAACAGATTGCAGAATGTGTACAATACAGTACACCTCAATACACACAATTGTTAAGGGGATGCAGACCAGAGAAAGACGTTTGTCTTGTTTACATCAGGGTCCCCCATTTTCAATTCATAGTGAAGAGCGCGCTTTGCTGCTCGTTTAATAAACTTTGAGTAGAGGCAAAAAAAATAGCCACCACCTATTATTTATTTTCATATAGTAAAACTTGCCTGCTGTCGATAACTTTGACTCCAGTTCCTTTGCATTGTTGTTGCAGCCGATCGCCGCCAGTAGCTTGACGGTCTCTTGAATGGCACGGGGTTCAGTGAAGACTTGAACCAGTTTATCGGCGAGATCCAGGCAATCAGCGTTCTGGACCGCATTGCGACTCACGCGTGGTTCCTCTCTGCGATCGATCAGTTTGTTCCGAAATCTTTTCAGGTCCCCGTCGCTCAAGTCTTCCAATGCCTCCACTATAAAGGCATGGGCGGTTTTGGCCATGTCTGTTCAAACGTGAAATATACAACAGCGCAGTCTCGTTGAGTCCAAAACGAAAGTGAGTTACACAGACAGACATACAGTTACATAAACACGCTAAGATACGGAACTAATAATGCTTCCTGCAGGGGCGAACTTTCCTCTATAGGGAGGGAGGGACAGGGGGGCCCGGGGCCGGGGGACATGTGCAGTGTGCTAGGGAGAGTCCGACTTCTTGATTGATTAATTGATTGATTGATTGATTGATTGATTGATTGATTGAAAAGTTTATTAACAGATTGCAGAATGGGTACAGTACAGTACGGCTCAATACACAATTGTTAAGGGGTTGCAGACCAGAGAAAGACTTTCGTCTTGTTTACATCAGGGTCCCCCATTTTCAATTCATATAGACATATATGACATATACACGACATACAGATAGACAGTACTGCTACATCTATACATTTATGACATACCAGATTTTTTGTTTACCACATGCCCCCCCCCCAACATCCTCCAATGTACAGTTTCCCCATCCAACCTCCCCAACCTCCTCCAATGTACAGTTTCTTCCCCCTCAAATGTATACTCTCTTTTTTAGACCCTTTTTGTATCACAAACAGTACTGTATTTGTAGATCTGGTATGTCATAAATGTATAGATGTAGCAGTACTGTCTATCTGTATGTCATATGATGAATTGAAAATGGGGGACCCTGATGTGAATGAATGAATGAATGAAAACTTTATTTAACAGATTGCAGAATGGGTACAATACAGTACGGCTCAATACATACAATTGTTAAGGGGATGCAGACCTGAGAAAGACGTTTGTCTTGTTTCCATCAGGGTCCCCCATTTTCAATTCATATAGACATTTATGACATACACAACATACATGACATTTATGGCATAGGGACATATAGGTATTTAGTACTGATACATTTGTGACATAGGCGGTATTCAAATATACAGTACTGTTACCCCTAGATCCTGACAGAGTATATACATATGATGGGGAGGGGACTGTACATTAGGAGGGGGTGGGTGGGTGGGAGGGAAATATACATACGGCGGGGAGGGAATATATACATGCGGTGGGGAGGAGACTGTCTATTAGGAGGTGGTGGGGGTTTTGGGCATTTACGGTGGCCAGTTTCGAATTGCAGCCTCCCGTAGGTGCTCTTTAAGAGCGGTTTTGAATGTGGGCAGGGATTCACTTTCCTTTACAGCTTTGGGTAGGGCGTTCCACATTGTTGTGGCATAATTGCGAAACGTGTTTAGTCCCTTGTTTGAGCCGAATCTGGGTTTAACATGATTTGTTGAGCTTCCTCTGGTGTAGTGGTTGTGGTATTCACTGACCTTTGGGAAGTATTTTGACATGTACATGGGCACCCCGGTCGTATAGTGTATCTTGTAGACCAGGCCCATTGCAAGTTGCTGTACTCTGTCGTCTACTCTAAGCCATCCTAGGTTGTCAAAGTGGGCAGGGGTGAGGTGGGTTCTGGGGTTCAGGTCAAGTAGTAGTCTGACCAGTTTGTTTTGTGATGTTTGTAATTTTGTTTTAAGCGCCTTTGAGGTGCTTTGGTACCATGAGGTGCACGCATATTCATAGTACCCTTGAATGAGTGCTCCTGCCAGAGTCTTCAGGGTATTCTTGTTTACCAGAGAGGAGATCCGGTACAAGAATCTAGTTCGTTGGTTGACTTTTTTTTATTACATTGGATGCCATTTTGTCACAGGAAAGATTTTCCTCTAGGATGGAACCCAGGTAGGTAATTTCGTCTTTCCTTGTGACAATATTGTCACCCACTGTAACTGAGAAGCCGTCGGTCTTGCTGAGTTTGTTATTTGAACCGAAGAGAATGGACTCTGTTTTGCCCATGTGTAATGATAGTTTGTTATCAGCGAGCCATATGCATATTTGTAAACAAGACGAAAGTCTTTCTCTGGTCTGCATCCCCTTAACAATTGTGTATTGAGCTGTACTGTACTGTACCCATTGATTGATTGATTGATTGAAACGTTTATTAACAGATTGCAGAATGGGTACTGTGGAATAATATAATGATTCATTCCCCAACTATCTCATTTAGACATTCCCCTCCCCCTTCTCCCCAATCCTGTGCCCCCCCCCCCCCCTCTCCCCAATCCTGTATCCCCCCCCTGTGAACTATATGACTCTAAGACTCCTCCCAACAACATTCCAGTTCACAGGGGGGGGGGGGGGTACAGGATTGGGGAGAGGGGGAGGGGTCACAGGATTTGGGAGAAGGGGGAGGGGAATGTCTAAATGAGATAGTTGAACTCTTCGGTTCAAATAACAAACTCAACAAGACCGACGGCTTCTCAGTTACAGTGGGTGACAATATATGTCACAAGGAAAGATGAAATTACCTACCTGGGTTCCATCCTAGAGGCTAATCTTTCCTGTGACAAAATGGCAACCAATGTAATAAAAAAAGTCAACCAACAAACTCGATTCTTGTACCGGATCTCCTCTCTGGTAAACAAGAATACCCTGAAGACTCTGGCAGGAGCACTCATTCAAGGGTACTACGACTATGCTTGCACCTCATGGTACCAAAGCACCTCAAAGGCGCTAAAAACAAAATTACAAACATCTCAAAACAAACTGGTCAGACTACTGCTTGACCTGACTCCTAGAACCCACCTCACCCCTGCCCACTTTGACAACCTAGGATGGCTTAGAGTAGACGACAGAGTACAGCAACTTGCAATGGGCCTGGTGTACAAGATACACTACACGACCAAGGTACCCATGTACATGTCAAAATACTTCCCAAAGGTCAGTGAATACCACGATCACAACACCAGAGGGAGCTCCACAAATCATGTTAAACCCAGATTCGGCTCAAACAAGGGACTAAACACGTTTAGCAATTATGCCACATCAATGTGGAACGCCCTACCCACAGCTGTAAAGGAATGTGAATCACTGCCCACTTTCAAAACCACTCTCAAAGAACACCTATGGGAGACTGCAATTCTAAACTGGCCCCTGTAAATGTCCTAACCCAACCCCCTCCAATGTACAGTAAATGACCAAGTATGGTTTTGTAAATATTCCAATGTACAGTTTTGCTTGTACAGTTGTACAGTGTTCCCCACCCACCCCTCCTACCCAACCCCCCCCCCCCCCAACCACCTCCAATGTACAGCCCCCCCCCCCCACCCCACCTACCCAACCTCCTCCAATGTACTGTTTGTACGTCAAATGTGTATATACTCTCTTTTCTGGACTCTTTTTGTATCACAAACAGTACTGTATTTGCAAATCTGGTATGTCATAAATGTATAGATGTAGCAGTACTGTCTATCTGTATGTCATGTATGTCATATATGTCCTGATGAATAAAAAATGGGGGACCCTGATGTAAACAAGACGAAAGTCTTTCTCTGGTCTGCAACCCCTTAACAATTGTGTGTATTGAGCTGTACTGTATTGTACCCAGCCATTCTGCAATCTGTTAATAAAGTTTTCAATCAATCAATCAACAGCCTGGTGTAAGAATGGTTATTACACAGATATATGGTTGAATACAAAATATAGGCTGGCCAAGGAAATGGGTAGATCAGTGTACTGTTAGTACCTATAGGCTAGACAGGTCAGGCAACACAGAACTCATAAAGAGTCATAATAACATTTAAAATGCGCATAAGGCTAGATCTAAGCTTGTTTTAGAACAAAACACACTATGAAAATCCTTGACAAATACAATATGGCTACACAACAATTAAAAAAAAGCCTCCAATCACGGGCTCTCCAACGCGCTCTCTTATGCGCGCTGCGTAAAGTATTATTATAGTGCATCCATTACCACAATAGAGCACTACTAATATTAGAGCAGTTTGAGGGGGAAATATACTTACTTGTTAAAAGTACACGACGCTACTACCACAATCTCCAGATGATGACGCAGACGCACAACTGCAGCGAGTAGATGTTAGTTTCGATTTAAAGTTTCCGGAAAACTTCTTGACAGAAATGGAGAATTATGCAACTGCAGAGCCGCAGAGCGGCGCTCTCAGGACCGGCGGTCTGACGGCTCGGGCACATTGAACGCGCACGAATTTCACGCACGGGTTCCTAGCGGGATCGCGCGCCTGGCCAGACAGCAGTGTGCTAGGGAGAGTCCGACTTCTTGATTGATTAATTGATTGATTGATTGATTGATTGATTGATTGATTGATTGAAAAGTTTATTAACAGATTGCAGAATGGGTACAGTACAGTACAACTCAATACATACAGATCGAAAAATACCTCGCGGAAAAAAATCTAATCTACGAATTCCAATCTGGCTTCAGAACATCCCACTCCACTGACACATGCCTTCTCTACTTGAACGACCACATCAAACAAGAGGTGGACGCGGGCAAATACTGCGGCATGGTCATGCTGGACCTACAAAAGGCCTTCGACACTGTCAATCACACCATTCTGATTGACAAGCTAAAAGCAATTGGTTTTGATAGTTTATCAGTGAGCTGGATACAATCCTACCTGGAGGGGAGGGAACAGATGGTGGAAGTAAACGGTACCCTATCCCCCCCCTCACAGTGAGCTGTGGTGTTCCACAAGGAAGCATACTAGGACCGCTACTATTCCTAATTTATGCAAATGACATGTCGTCAGCTTGTGACTGCAACTTGTTCCTGTTTGCGGACGACTCAGCCCTGCTGGTCTCTGACAAGAACAAGTTACAGGTTGAAAAAGCCCTCAGCTCGGAACTAGGCAAAATCTGCATATGGCTCGCCGACAACAAACTATCATTACACATGGGCAAAACAGAGTCCATTCTCTTCGGTTCAAATAACAAACTCAGCAAGACTGACGACTTCTCGGTTACAGTGGGTGACAATATTGTCACAAGGAAAGATGAAATTACCTACCTGGGTTCCATCCTAGAGGCTAATCTTTCCTGTGACAAAATGGCATCCAATGTAATAAAAAAAGTCAACCAACGAACGCGATTCTTGTACCGGATCTCCTCTCTGGTAAACAAGAATACCCTGAAGACTCTAGCAGGAGCACTCATTCAAGGGTACTACGACTATGCTTGCACCTCATGGTACCAAAGCACCTCAAAGGCACTAAAAAACAAATTACAAACATCTCAAAACAAGCTAGTCAGACTACTACTTGACCTGACTCCTAGAACCCACCTCACCCCTGCCCACTTTGACAACCTAGGATGGCTTAGAGTAGACGACAGAGTACAGCAACTTGCAATGGGCCTGGTCTACAAGATACACTACGCGACCAAGGTACCCATGTACATGTCAAAATACTTCCCAAAGGTCAGTGAATACCACGATCACAACACCAGAGGGAGCTCCACAAATCATGTAAAACCCAGATTCGGCTCAAACAAGGGACTAAACACGTTTCGCAATTATGCCACATCAATGTGGAACGCCCTGCCTAAAGCTGTAAAGGAATGTGAATCACTACCCACCTTCAAAAACACTCTCAAAAAACACCTACGTGAGACTGCAATTCGAAACTGGCCCCTACAAATGTCCTAACCTAGTTGTACAGTAAATGACCAAGTAAGGCTTTGTCAACATTCCAATGTACAGTGTAAAATGTGTGTGTGTCCCCTACCCAACCCCCCCCCCCCCCCCACCTCCAATGTACAGCCCTCACCCAACCCACCCAACCCCACCCCACCAACCTCCTCCAATGTACAGTTTCTACGCCAAATGTATATACACTCCTTTTCTGGACACTTTTGTATCACAAACAGTACTGTATTTGCAAATCTGATATGTCATAAATGTATAGATGTAGCAGTACTGTCTATCTGTATGTCATGTATGTCATATATGTTATGATGAATTGAAAATGGGGGACCCTGGTGGAAACAAGACGAAAGTCTTTCTCTGGTCTGCATCCCCTTAACAATTGTATGTATTGAGATGTACTGTACTGTACCCATTCTGCAATCTGTTAATAAACTTTTCAATCAATCAATCAATCAATCCAATGTAAATTACCCAGTATGGTTGTCAATATCCCAGTGTACCCAACCCCCCCCACCCAACCTCCTCCAATGTACAGTTTCTACGTCAAATGTATATACTCCCTTTTCTTGACTCCTTCTGTATCACAAACAGTACTGTATTTGCAAATCTGGTATGTCATAAATGTATAGATGTAGCAGTACTGACTATCTGTATGTCATGTATGTCATATATGTCCTGATGAATTGAAAATGGGGGACCCTGGTGGAAACAAGACGAAAGTCTTTCTCTGGTCTGCATCCCCTTAACAATTGTGTGTATTGAGCTGTACTGTATTGTACCCATTCTGCAATCTGTTAATAAAGTTTTCAATCAATCAATCAATCAATCAATCAATACAATTGTTAAGGGGATGCAGACCAGAGAAAGACTTTCGTCTTGTTTACATCAGGGTCCCCCATTTTCAATTCATCATAATAGATATATGACATACATGACATACAGATAGACAGTACTGCTACATCTATACATTTATGACATACCAGATTTGCAAATACAGTACTGTTTGTGATACAAAAAGTGTCCAGAAAATGAGTGTATATACATTTGACGTAGAAACTGGACATTGGGGGAGGTTGGGTAGGTGGGGTTGGGTGGGGGGGGGTTGGGGTAGGGGGGACACACTGTACACTGTACATTGGAATACTGACAAAGCCATACTTGGTAATTTACTGTACAACTGGGTTAGGACATTTGTAGGGGCCAGTTTCGAATTGCAGTCTCCCGTAGGTGTTCTTTGAGAGTGTTTTTGAAAGTGGGTAGTGATCCACATTCCTTTACAGCTTTGGGTAGGGCGTTCCACATTGTTGTGGCATAATTACGAAACGTGTTTAGTCCCTTGTTTGAGCCGAATCTGGGTTTAACATGATTTGTGGAGCTCCCTCTGGTGTTGTGGTCGTGGTATTCACTGACCTTTGGGAAGTATTTTGACATGTACATGGGTACCTTGGTCGTGTAGTGTATCTTGTAGACCACCCAATGGCTGAATTGGGTCACGAGACCGCCGCCATCTTAGCGCCAAATGAATATAAATATAGGATTGATTGATTGAAAACTTTATTTAACAGGTTGCAGAATGGGTACAGTACAGTTAAGATATTGTGTGAGCAAAAGTATAGTTAATTTACTCATACAGCTCACAGTGCGACGAAGTGCAATACTCCAATTCAGCCATTGGGTGGGAGGCGCTGCTGAGCGGTCGTCAGACCGCCGGTCTGCGTCTATTTTTTTAACAACGGATTTCCAGTTCCGCGTTCGCGTTCTGCGATCTGATTGGCCACTGACGTTTCTGGTGCGATCTGATTGGACACTGACGTTTCTGGTCATGTGACATGTGCGCCCAATCGCGTGACGCCTGTGTCTTTGCCCATTTCCGCCTCGAACGGCATGCAAACTACCTTACGCCTAGTTTATCACTGGTTAAGCTTAGGCGACTCTTTCTAGTTGGTTAAGGTTAGAGTTTGGAATCAGGGCTGGTGTTCTATCGCCCTGCTCCAAGACAAACTCTAACCTTAACCAACTTCGAAAGAGTGCCTAAGCTTAACCGGTGAAAGAAACAGGCGTCACACGATTGGCCGCACATGTCACACGACCAGAAACGTCAGTGGCCAATCAGATCGCAGAACGCGCACGCGGAACTGGAAATCCGTTGGTAAAAGTATTGACGCCGCCGGTCTTCGCTCTGAGGCTCTGCAGTTGCATACTATTGGAGAAATGTGGAAGATTGACAATCCAGAGAGACTCTGTGCGCAATCTGCGCGTGCCGATGGACTGGTCTCTCCGCATTCAGGAGACTTATAGAAATTAATATGTGCCATAATAACTGGTGTTATTTGTCTAATAGCCTTCAAAAATATACCACAGTATTCAAGTCTATTGGATCATGTGCAGCAGCACCCTCACAGCCGTAGATACAAACAACCACTTAATGCTAAGGCTCTCATGATGTCTCATCCACATTCATTCATTTTCTCCCCTCTCTCTCTCCCATGAGCTCAATGTAACGCAGTGGTCTATCCTCCCACAAACAGCTCATCGAACTGTAATTAATACAACACAATTAAGCGTTCAGCACCCACGGTTGACATTTCATGGAGGACAAGTTCAAACTCATTTGTTCAAAATGCATTCATGGAAGACAATTTTGGGATATGCGCGAGCGAGATTATGTGCCAAATTAATGTTAGCATTGCTTTATTTGTTGTTGGTGAAATGCCCCTTCAATATTTAGGCTGCATTGATTTGGGCTAATTTGATGTAGGATTCAAGAAAGCATCTATATTAATGACCAAGAACATAGCTGTTGACTATATATCATGCATGACCTAAACTATATAAGAAGATTAAATGCATTTATTAAAGGGGAACTATTTTACTATTTCTTTCACTATTTGGGCACTTTTACACAATTCCTGTGAGTTTATGGAACACCTCTGTAATTATATATATTTTTTAATTCATTGTTTTGTATTTCTAATCAAGTCCTCAAAAACAGCATTTTTCTACCTCAAGATCTCGAGCCGTTTTGAGCCTGGCCACCTAAACCACTGCGCCGCGGCGCCGGCGCCTGAACATTATCATGCAGCGGTGTCTTTCTGACATCACAAATCAGCACATTTTCACATGACTCAGTTCAGTGAGGGTGAATATTGTGAGAGGAGAATTGGAAGAATGCGCCAATATGAGAATTAGAGACATAGATCATATTAATATAAGTCCACATAGCTAGGAAACAATGCTAAACACTGAAAAAGGCCATTTATAAGATAGTTCCCCTTTAAGGAATGCCAATACTCTGGCATGCATGGGTTGGGATTGGGAAGCAATAGTTTACAAATAAAGATACAGTACATGTCAAGTTAGTAGCCTACACTTACTGGGAAATGTTAATCAAAACTGCATTCATCCCATTCACCTTATTTTTTTTCTTTTTACTTTGAAATCTCAAACTAATTATGATTTGTGACACACTCTTCTCATTTCCCCAAAACAAACAGGGCCATCATATTATACTTTATCTTTTCTTTTAAAGGTCCCATATTGTAAAAAATTGCATTTTCCAGTGTTTTGCATTGTTTTCAAGCAATCTTCAGCCTATTCCTTTTTTCGGTCATTGAGTTTGGATTTTGTGTGTGAGCTTACTTTGAATATGTACATTTGTGATTATTTATTATTATTATTATTATTATTATTATTTTTATTATTATTTTTCTTTTCTTTTGAAAGTCCACACAAGTGTGTTTTTGATTGATCTGTAAACAAAGACTGAAAATAAACTATTCATCATCAAAACTATATTCATCATCATCATGTGGGGGCGACAGTGGCTCGGGACTGGAGAGCAGTCGTCTGGCAATCCGGAGGTTCCCGGTTCGATTCCCGCTCCTCCCGGGTAGCATGTCAATGTGTCCTTGAGTTGAGCAAGACATTTAACCCCTAATTGCTCCCGATGAGCAGGTTGGCACCTTGCATGGTTGCCTCCGCCGTCGGTGTGTGAATGTGTGAATGAATGGGTAAATGTGAGGAACAAATTGTAAAGCGCTTTGGATAAAAGCGCTATATAAAAAAGCAGCCATTTACCATTTAAAAAGCAGCCATGTGGGGTTGTACCAACACTGACAAAATGTGAAATCTGTACCACGTCCCGTTTCTGCAGTTCAGCTGAAACAAAAACGCCCTCTACTGAAACAAGCCATTCTGAATAGGGAGGTATAGTCTGACGTCACTGGTTGTTCCACCCGTATTCTCGAAGACACTCTGGTGTCACGAGACCGCCGCCATCTTGGTATAGGGGGACCATACGGATTTCTACCATCAAATGCATGCGTTGAGGTCCGTTTTTATTACATGTTTTATCACATTCTTGTTCATTTCATAACATTTTCATACGATTTGTTTTGAAAATATTGAGGCCAACATGGCATTTCACTATTTCGAAAGCCTTTCTGGTGATTCTAAGGTGAGATATGAGTCAAAGATCTCCCCCTGATTGACTTGACATAATGTCCATACAAAACACCTGCAGACATGGCCATCTCTCGAATACCCAAATTGAAGCTGCTGTGTTACGTTTTGTACTAATAACGAACACAGAAATCCAAATCGCAAGTTTTATATAATACCAGCTGATGCATCACGGAGGAAAAAGTGGCTGGTGGCTAACGTTCGGCTAACTCGCTCTGTGTTGTGGTCATGGTAGCTACATGCTAAGCTAACGTTAATTACATAATATCGAACCGATAGGAGCTTATCTTATCTAATCTTACGTGGTGGTACCACGTGTGCCACTACCCGATCAAACATCAACGTAAGATTAGATAAGATAAGCTCCTATCGGTTCGATATTATGTAATTAACGTTAGCTTAGCATGTAGCTACCACGACCACAACAGAGCGAGTTAGCCGAACGTTAGCCACCAGCCACTTTTTCCTCTGTGATGGTATAAAACTTGCGATTTGGATTTCTGTTTTTGTCATTAGTACAACGCGTAACACAGCAGCTCTTTGGCATTGTGAAGGACTGAAGAAAATTCCGGTTGATTGTCTTTAATTTGACGCTTTAACGATCCGTTTCTGCACTAAATGAACCGTACACAATGTACCAGGCGGGGCAGTTTCCCCCCACGCTGCAGTTGCCTAGCAACAACAGACAGGAAGTTGACTTCGAGAATAGGGATTTATCATTGGGAAAATGGATTATCGGCTATTGTAACAATTCTGCTGCATGGAAATTGAAAAGCTTTCCATTTTTGCACAAAATGAGTTCCCTTCTATCACTAACATTATTGTTTAAAAAAATTTGGTTGAAATAAAATTTCGCGATATTTTTTTATGATTAATTGGGAATATTTTCATGTTGAGCTATAGATTGTGGATGAATAAGCACAGAAAGGTACACCATGCCAATGTTAATGCTTTATTGTTACTCAGCTGATAGAGTTGTGCCCTTCCTGATGGCTTGTCGTACAGAACTTGTAAGTCGCTTTGGATAAAAGCGTCAGCTAAATGACTAAATGTAAATGTAAATGTTATTTGTTTCAAACGAGGCGACGGCCAGGTATCATAAAAACAAGCAATAAGCATACCCAAACATTGAAACATATATGCCTAAAAATATACAATACAAAAAAACTGCTAGAGGTAAATGCATGAGAAAACATGATGACAACATTTTACATAATTAAAGGTGCTATATAGATAACATTGTATTTAGCGCTAACCACTGGCCAGTATGGCTACTACCATAGTGTATTTATACTTGAATCATTGTACATGATAATACTGTAACACTGCACATGCATCAGATTAGCACTATTACTCAGTAGTACTCATTTATATATATTCCAGTTTAATCACTTGTACATTGTATAATATTGCTCTCTGCAGTTAGATGCCAACTTCTTTTCGTTGTACTGTACTTGTGCTGTATGATGGCAATACATTTAAATCTAATCTAATATAGTTTTGCTGTTTTTCTTTTGCCCCCCATTGACTTCAATTAATCAAGTATAGATACTGTGTTTGGATTCTCTGTGTCACACAAACTAATATGTTTTTTTTTTTTTTTTTTTTTTACGTTTAATAAGTAAAGGGTTTTATTTGAAATAGATGAGAGGAAAGTACGTAAGAACTGCTCAAAACAGATAAAGACAAGATGTGCATGATAAACGGCCAAAATCTGTATCATATGTGTAGAAAAAAAGTATTACATTATAATAAATCTGAGATCATAAAAAAAAAAAAAAATTAAGTTACTTATTATTCTCTAACAATTTGCCAACACTACATTTGCATCAATGATTTGGCTGGTGTCCTGCTGCAGAAGTGAAGTTAACCGGTCCATTAAAAGTGTTGCCAGTCATCTGATGAGCAACAACGACTGCACCATTCTGAGCAGAGATTGAGGGAGGAGCAGGAGGACGAGGAGCAGAAGAGGAGCCGGCGTCTCCTCCTGCCACGGCTGCCTGTCCATCTGGAGGGGAAGGGACAGAAACGGGGCATCAGACATGGAGAAATAGAGCCGGGTACATGAAATGACTCTTGAGGAAAAAAAGAACAGCCCTGTCTGACCTGCAGAGTCTATAGGCTAAATATCACCTGTAAGAAGTAGGGATGCACCAAACAGCCGATTCCCATTCTGAGAACTAAACTTGAATTTCATATACGAAGACGAGCGCCACTCGCTTTGACAACAAATTACCGCATTCAGGATAACGAATGCCCTTTTTTTTTTTTTTTTGTCAAAAATGTAGAGAATCAAGTGACTTTCCTTTTTATTTCTCTGACTTGTTAAAGGTGCTATAGATAACAATGAGCCACTAGATGTCCCACTACTGGAGCTCCAGCATGTCTCAACTATAGAAGCATGTTTATCTGCAGATCAGGTGCATTCCACGTGGGGAAAGAGGAAGTAGGGAGGGGAATAGGGGATACATGCACGCATGTAAACAACATTCATTTTGGACCCGCCAAATTATTTTTAATGATAAATACATAAATCAATAATTTATTTGGAGAAAAAGCAATACTTTTATTCTGCACCTTTCTAAAAGCTCTGTGGGAGTATTATTTAGAAAAGAAAAATTATTAATCTACATACAAATTAATGTTATCTGTAGCACCTTTAAATGTTTCTCTTGGTATACTGTATCAGGTTTTACTATTGAGGAAATTCTCCTGATACCCACTATACCTTTTAGCCTATATGGCCCTATATCCGACACCGATATCGGTGCATCCCTCATAAGAAGATAATTGTACTGCTATAATACTAAATCTATAGAGAACATTTGTACCTCTAGGTCACACACCTTTGTATGCATTTAATTTATCTGCAGCATTGTTGTGGCCCATCTTCTTCAGAATCGCAATAGTGATAGTCACAGCCCCCTCTTCATGGTATCTTTCCACCATTGCAGTCACTGTGTCGCGCCGTTTCCATCCCTCCATTAGGCCCTTGGGAATGGGTTCAAAACCCTTCAATATTTCCAGAGTGAGGTGCCATTTGAACTGCTCCACGTCGTCACCAACCATACCCTCCAGTATAGCCAGGAGCCTCTGTTCGGTCATCGTAGATCACTGGCCACGGATGGGAAACCAATCTGTAATGTCAAGCCACATGTTATGGGAGAATACAGATACATGACAGCGTATATAGGTCTTGCTGTGGAAATGCGCAACATGTCATCTAACTAGTGCGAAATGAATAAATCACATTCAAAATATAAATAACTTCTACACCACTGTTTGTGATTCTGCCTAAATCAACATGTTGGTCCTCCAAAGGGGGGCCTGACAGAACAGGTTTGAGGACCACTGTCTTAGAGAGAGACCAATGATCTAAACCCCCTGACTGAACAATTTTTTTTTATCCACTTTTTCTCCCATTTTCTATATTTTCTCCCATCCCAATTTCGTATTGTCCAATTCAACCCTCCCCTGTCACGGACGCTGTTTCTTGCCTCCCACAAGCCGGCTGCAATGTGGACTAAGTCATACATAGCACAAGTCCCCTCCGGTACGTGAGGTAACAGCAGTTGCATCTTTTCACCTGCGCAGCTCGATCTCTCAGTGGCGAGGAGTAACGCGTGGGAGGCTCACGCTGCCCCTGACACTTCCTGATTCTACTGCGCAGGCGCACCAACCGACCTGTAGGAGTCGCTGTCCACAACGCCCGATCCCCACCCATCAGTTTCCCACCCCCTAATACGGCCAATGTGTATTTAGTATGAATGACCAGCTAAACTGAAAGCAATGTGGAGCGCTGGGCTCGAACAGGCGAGCCCAGCGTCTCCGTCATTCGTGGCGAGCGCCTTGCCCACTACGCCACGTAGCCGCCCACCCTGAGCACAACATTTATAGGAAACAGGCACTGGAGGAAATCAGAATGTTGCATCAACAGCCTGGTGTAAGATGGTTATTACGCAGATATATGGTTGAATACAAAATATAGGCTGGCCAAGGAAATGGGTAGATCAGTGTACTGTTAGTGTTAGTACCTATAGGCTAGACAGGTCAGGCAACACAGAATGAATGAATGAATGAAAACTTTATTTAACAGATTGCAGAATGGGTACAATACAGTACGGCTCAATACATACAATTGTTAAGGGGATGCAGACCAGAGAAAGACGTTTGTCTTGTTTCCATCAGGGTCCCCCATTTTCAATTCATATAGTATCTCATAGAAGAACTCATAGAACTCATAATAACATTTAAAATGCGCATAAGGCTAGATCTAAGCTTGTTTTAGAACAAAACACACTATGAAAATCCTTGACAAATACAATATGGCTACACAACAATAAAAAAAAGTCTCCAATCAAGGGCTCTCCAACGCGCTCTCTTACGCGCGCTGCGTAAAGTGCCTATTATAGTGCCGCCATTACCACATGGGGGACCCTGATGGAAACAAGACAAACGTCTTTCTCAGGTCTGCATCCCCTTAACAATTGTATGTATTGAGCCGTACTGTATTGTACCCATTCTGCAATCTGTTAAATAAAGTTTTCATTCATTCATTCATTCACAATAAAGCACTACTAATATTAGAGCAGTTTGAGGGGAAAATATACTTACTTGTTAAAAGTACACGACGCTACACAATCTCCAGAGGATGACGCAGACGCACAACTGCAGCGAGTAGATGTTAGTTTCGATTTAAAGTTTCCGGGAAACTTCTTGACTGAAATGCAGAGAGACTCTGTGCGCAATCTGCGCGTGCGGAGGTTGGGAGTAGGTGCGTAAAAGTGCCGATGGACTGGTCTCTCCGCCTTCAGGGGACTAATAGGCGTGACTGAATTCCACACGTTTGGTCGAAAACTCCACCCACTGCTTCCTCATCGGACTTCTCTCTGTGTCCTGGTGTGTGTGTGTGTGTGTGTGTGTGTGTGTGTGTGTGTGTGTGTGTGTGACTCACAAACTGAATGCGCTAATAAGACTTACAACAACAAATACAAACAACACAATACAACAAATAGCCTATATGACACGAATCGGAATTGAGTTTGGTGTGAAAAGAACAACTTAACCGTTGTACCGTCTTTTACTAGTACTCTGCTATAGTGATCTCCCTTGCCTATATTACTAACTATATGCTAATTATGTCTAAACTACTATGCACTCAAGACTGTAGCACCCAAGTTCGAAGAACAATTTTACTGTTAATTTTACTCTGAAAGTCCAGAGTTGCACCCGAATTCCTGCTGACTTGTACACAACTTGTAAGTCGCTTTGGATAAAA
Organism: Notolepis coatsorum; assembly: GCF_963971535.1. Taxonomy (NCBI): domain Eukaryota; kingdom Metazoa; phylum Chordata; class Actinopteri; order Aulopiformes; family Paralepididae; genus Notolepis; species Notolepis coatsorum. The sequence continues at coordinate 2,613,307 of NC_140171.1, forward strand.
GAGTCAAGCTAAATTACTAAAATGTAAATGCTATGTAAAATGTAAAATGTAAATGCCCCCCCCCACCCACCCACCCAACCACCTCCAATGTACAGTCCCCACCCACCCCTCCTACCCAACCCCCCCCCCCCCCACTCCTACCCCCCCCCCCCACTCCTACCCAACCCCCCCCCCCCCCCCCCCCCCCAACCACCTCCAATGTACAGTCCCCCCCCCACCCCCACCTACCCAATCCAATGTACAGTTTCTACGCCTAATGTATATACTCTTTTCTTTCTGGACTCTTTTTGTATCACAAACAGTACTGTAATTGCAAATCTGGTATGTCATAAATGTATAGATGTAGCAGTACTGTCTATCTGTATGTCATGTATGTCATATATGTTACGATGAATTGAAAATGGGGGACCCTGATGTAAACAAGACGAAAGTCTTTCTCTGGTCTGCATCCCCTTAACAATTGTATGTATTGAGCTGTACTGTACTGTACCCATTCTGCAATCTGTTAATAAAGTTTTCATTCATTCATTCATTCAGATGTTAGTTTCGATTTAAAGTTTCCGGAAAACTTCTTGACAGAAATGGAGAAGTATGCAACTGCAGAGCCGCAGAGCGGCGATCTCAGGACCGGCGGTCTGACGGCTCGGGCACATTGAACGCGCACGAATTTCACGCACGGGTTCCTAGCGGGATCGCGCGCCTGGCCAGACAGCAGTGTGCTAGGGAGAGTCCGACTTCTTGATTGATTAATTGATTGATTGATTGATTGAAAAGTTTATTAACAGATTGCAGAATGGGTACAATACAGTACAGCTCAATACACACAATTGTTAAGGGGATGCAGACCAGAGAAAGACTTTCGTCTTGTTTACATCAGGGTCCCCCATTTTCAATTCATCAACATATATGACATATACACGACATACAGATAGACAGTACTGCTACATCTATACATTTATGACATACCAGATTTGCAAATACAGTACTGTTTGTGATACAAAAAGTGTCCAGAAAAAGAGTGATACATTTGACGTAGAAACTGGACATTGGGGGAGATTGGGTAGGTGGGGTTGGGTGGGGATGGGGGGGGGGGGGGGGTAGGGGGGACACACTGTACACTGTACATTGGAATACTGACAAAGCCATACTTGGTAATTTACTGTACAACTGGGTTAGGACATTTGTAGGGGCCAGTTTCGAATTGCAGTGTTTTTGAAAGTGGGTAGTGATTCACATTCCTTTACAGCTTTGGGTAGGGCGTTCCACATTGATGTGGCATAATTACGAAACGTGTTTAGTCCCTTGTTTGAGCCGAATCTGGGTTTAACATGATTTGTGGAGCTCCCTCTGGTGTTGTGATCGTGGTATTCACTGACCTTTGGGAAGTATTTTGACATGTACATGGGTACCTTGGTCGTGTAGTGTATCTTGTAGACCACCCAATGGCTGAATTGGGTCACGAGACCGCCGCCATCTTAGCGCCAAATGAATATAAATATAGGATTGATTGATTGAAAACTTTATTTAACAGGTTGCAGAATGGGTTAGGGTTAGGGTTACAGTACAGTCAAGATATTGTGTGAGCAAAAGTATAGTTAATTTACTCATACAGCTCACAGTGCGACGAAGTGCAATACTCCAATTCAGCCATTGGGTGGGAGGCGCTGCTGAGCGGTCGCTAGACCGCCGGTCTGCGTCTATTTTTTTACCAACGGATTTCCAGTTCCGCGTTCGCGTTCTGCGATCTGATTGGCCACTGACGTTTCTGGTGCGATCTGATTGGACACTGACGTTTCTGGTCATGTGACATGTGCGCCCAATCGCGTGACGCCTGTGTCTTTGCCCATTTCCGCCTCGAACGGCATGCAAACTACCTAACGCCTAGTTTATCACTGGTTAAGCTTAGGCGACTCTTTCGAAGTTGGTTAAGGTTAGAGTTTGGAATCAGGGCTGGTGTTCTATCGCCCTGCTCCAAGACAAACTCTAACCTTAACCAACTTCGAAAGAGTGCCTAAGCTTAACCGGTGAAAGAAACAGGCGTCACACGATTGGCCGCACATGTCACACGACCAGAAACGTCAGTGGCCAATCAGATCGCAGAACGCGCATGCGGAACTGGAAATCCGTTGGTAAAAGTATTGACGCCGCCGGTCTTCGCTCTGAGGCTCTGCAGTTGCATACTATTGGAGAAATGTGGAAGATTGACAATCCAGAGAGACTCTGTGCGCAATCTGCGCGTGCCGATGGACTGGTCTCTCCGCATTCAGGAGACTTATAGAAATTAATATGTGCCATAATAACTGGTGTTATTTGTCTAATAGCCTTAAAAAATATACCACAGTATACAAATCAAATCAAAATTTATTTATAAGGCCCGACAACACACGTTAATGTCCCCATGGGCCGTACAGGTCTTCTTTAAACAAGTCAAGAAGAAAACATAACAATAAGTCAAGAACAGAACAAGAACACCATAAGGTCCAAAATTTTTTAGATGAATGCAAATAAATGAAAGAATGCAAGCACTCCCAGACATACCCCACGCGAAGGTAAGGAAAAACTCACTAAAACCTAACAATAGGGAAAAAAGCTCCACAGGCAGTGTGGAGGAGAGAAACCTTAGAAGGGCCATTCAAGGGGGGATCTCCCTTCTTAGATGTTGGTGATAGTAGTGTTGCAGACGGACAGTTGGTAAGCATGCACTCATGTGTGTAGTGAAACACAGATGAGTGCATGCAATAGCAACTGAACATTTTGAAAGATTAAAGATAGAGCTAATAGCGATAGCAACTGAACATTTTGAAAGATTAAAGATAGAGCTGATAGCGGATCTATTTGAGGCACAGGGGCGGCGCAAAGAGGGTCACGCCTCCCCGTCTTAGTCACGGGACATTCAACACTCCGGTCATTGCTCAGGGACAGCCGGAGACAGGGAGATAGGGGGCGGCGCAGAGAGGGTCGCGAACTCCCCGACATCATCGCGGGACATCCGGCACTCCGGTCACCACTACGAGACCTCCGGAGACAGGGGGGCACGCAGAGGGGGTCGCAACCTCCCGGCCTTCATCACGGGACGTCCGACACTCCGGTCAGCACTCCAGGACAGCAAGTCATAGGGCGAGAGGGAGACGGGACAGGCGTTAGACAGCTCATGAGATTGTAGTGGACGGACATTTCATTTCATTTCAAACCTTTATTTATACTCGTGAAAGCACTGAGGTTTCCCTCATTTACAGTGATGACGAGTTAACAAAGGACACAAATATCATAACAGTTAATAATTACAATGAATTACAATTACTACAATGATGGATTAAAAACAATTACATGATTCAGTACATCAGTCAAGTGCAATGCCTTTAAACTCCATGAATGACGGGAATGTTCAAGTCAAGTCAAGTCAAGAGTTTTAATTGTCACGGCATACAGGTATACAATGAAATGCGGGTGGTCTTGCCCGCAACGATGTGCAATACAGTGGTACATATAATAGAATCAAAAGAAGGAAACAACATTGTGCAGTAACAGGTAGCAGGTAACATGGAGTGACATCTCGGTATCTGTACATAGTTATTTACAGAGCATATGGGACATGCTAGTTAGCTTTGGTAGTGCAATACACTGTTCCTGTTATTCTAATTTAAAGTGTCCTTTCCTTTGGCCATAAGTGTGCGTGTGTGCGACATGAGTGTGTGCCCGCTCATGTTAAAGTGTTAAGTGGCTGCTCGTGTGTGAGCGTGCACAGTGTGCGTGTCGTGTGTGTGTTCATGTGTGCTTGTGTGTGGACAGTTCAATGTTCTGAGCACTCAATGTTCATTGTTCATGGCTCTGATGGCCTGGGGGAAGAAGCTGAGCCTAAGCCGCTCTGTCCTAGTAGCTGGGGTTCGCAGGCGTCTGCCTGACCTCAGCAGCTGAAACAGGCTGTTATTGGGGTGGTGAGGGTCTTTCATTATCCTGCAGGCTCTGGATTTGCACCTCTTGTTGTATAGAACCTGCAGGGGGGGTAGTGCAATACCCGTGGTACGCTCGGCTGAGCGCACCACTCTCTGTAGGGCCTTCTTGTCCTGTGCCGTGCTGTTTCCATACCAGGCAGTGATGTTTCCGGTCAGGATGCTCTCTACAGCTCCTGAGTAGAAGGACTGGAGTATCTTTCCCGATACTCTGAACTTCCTTAACTGTCTCAGGTGGTAGAGACGCTGTTTCGCCTTCTTTACTACTGTGTCTATGTGTGTTGACCATGTCAGGTCCTCTGAGATGTGGACCCCCAGGTACCGACATAGCAATAGATACAAGTGGTAAGCATATATGTGAATGGAGTAGATATATGAAGTAAGCGTATTATGTGAATAGAATAGAAGTACTTAACCCAGCAATGAAACCGCGTTGACTGTTAATCTGTTAACAGTCTGTTAATACTGTTAATCAGTTGACGGGACCACGGACAGACGACGGTGAATAACTGATCCAAGGCCTCGGAGGTGCATGTAGAGCAGTCACTACAATCTTGGCCAAGACCCCGAGGCATCCATCACCTTAGTCAGCGCCAGGAGACGGGCACTCAGAGAGATAGGGGGAGGGGGGGGGGGGGGGGGGGGGGGGGGGGGGGGGGGGGGGGAAAGGGGGGGGGGGAGAGTTAGAGAGTTCCCATGTTTGTGGTGCTGCAAAAGAGCAGACATGTAGTACCCTGTAGTGCCATGTAGTACCATGTCATACCCCGTAGTGCCATGTAGTACCCTGTAGTACCCCGTAGTGCCATGTAGTACGCTGTAGTACCCCGTAGTACCCTGTAGTGCCATGTAGTACCCTGTAGTGCCCTGTAGTACCATGTAGTACCCTGTAGTGCCATGTAGTGCCATGTAGTACCACGTAGAGCCATGTAGTACCCTGTAGTGCCATGTAGTACCATGGAGTACTCTGTGGTACCATGTAGTACCCTGTACCCTAACTAAACTAGACAGATTAATCTAAAGGTCAGTCCCCGACCAGGTGAGATCAGGGTAGGTTGAAGGAGAGAGAGAAAAGATGAGTCTTAAGCAGGGATTTAAAAGCTTCGACAGAGCAGGCGCCCCTGATGACGGCAGGTAATTTGTTCCACAGGTAGGGAGCGCGGTAGACAAAGGCTCTGTGGCCGGCGGATTTCTTTTTAACCCTAGGGGTCGATAGAAGCCCCGCATTTTGTGAGCGCAGAGCACGAGCGGGCGAGTATCGGGAGATGAGATCGGATAGATAGAGCGGTGCAAGCCCATTTAAAATTTTGTAGGTGAGGAGTAGCACTTTAAAGTCAGAACGGGCTTGGATAGGAAGCCAGTGTAGGGCGGACAAAACTGGTGTGATGTGATCAAATTTTCTAGTTCTAGTTAGTATCCGTGCAGCCGCATTTTGCACGAGTTGAAGATTTTTGATGCTTGAATTAGGTAGGCCTGAAAAAAGTGCATTACAGTAGTCCAGACGTGATGAGACAAAAGCATGAATCAGGGTTTCAGCATCAGCCAGAGTTAAAATGGGGCGTATTTTTGCGATATTACGAAGATGGAAGAATGCAATTTTGGTGACATTTTTTATATGTGCATTAAATGAGAGGGAGGAATCAAAAATGACTCAGAGGTTTTTTATGGTGGAGCTCTGGGATACATGACAGGTATCAAAGTTGAGGGAGATGTCCTGAAACAGGCCTCTGTGGTTTGGGGGGCCAACAATTAACTCAGTTTTATCTGCATTAAGGAGTAGAAAGTTTTGCGACATCCATTTTTTTTTTTTTTATATATCTTTCTTCCCCTCCTTTTTCCCGATTTTTCTCCCATCCCACCCTTCCTGGTTGTTGCGTACTTTCCCCTACTGTTGATCCGGGAGACCGGAGACTGTCACATGCTTTCCTCCGACGCATGTGCAGCCTGGGGCAGGCCAACCTGGCCGCGCAGGTTCTCACCGGGGAGAGTGTAGCGTGTGGGAGGCCACACTATCTCTCCTCAGTTCCAACCCTCGCTGAGCAGGCGCCCCGACCGAACTGTAGGGGTCGCTGTCCACAACGCCCAGGACCCACCCTTCAGCTTTCCCACCCCCTGATACAGCCAATTGTATCAGTGTGAGAGGACAGCCAAGCTGATAGCAACGCCGGGAGCTGGATTCGAACAGACATCCATTTTTTGACGGCAAGCAAGCAGGCCTCAAGGTTTTGTAGTTGGGAGGAATCATTTGGCTTAATAGGTATATATAATTGGGTGTCATCAGCGTAAAAATGAAAGTTTATGCCAAATTTGCGTATGATATCGCCGAGGGGTAGCATGTAAATCGAAAATAGCAAAGGGCCCAGGACAGAGCCTTGTGGGACACCACATTGCACTGGGAGGGTCTCAGATGTTAAATCATTATAGACCACGCAGTGTGTTCTATCAGTTAAATAGGATTTAAACCAAGCTAGTGCGAGACCCCGAATGCCAACATGATTCTCAAGCCGACCTAGAAGAATCGAGTGATCGATAGTGTCAAAGTCTATTGGATCATGTGCAGCAGCACCCTCACAGCCGTAGATACAAACAACCACTTAATGCTAAGGCTCTCATGATGTCTCATCCACATTCATTCATCTTCTCCCCTCTCTCTCTCCCATGAGCTCAATGTAACGCAGTGGTCTATCCTCCCACAAACAGCTCATCGAACTGTAATTAATACAACACAATTAAGCGTTCAGCACCCACGGTTGACATTTCACGGAGGACAAGTTCAAACTAATTTGTTCAAAATGCATTCATGGAAGACAATTTTGGGATATGCGCGAGCGAGATTATGTGCAAAATTAATGTTAGCATTGCTTTATTTGTTGTTGGTGAAATGCCCCTTCAATATTTAGGCTGCATTGATTTGGGCTAATTTGATGTAGGATTCAGGAAAGCATCTATATTAATGACCAAGAACATAGCTGTTGACTATATATCATGCATGACCTAAACTATATAAGAAGATTAAATGCATTTATTAAGGAATGCCAATACTCTGGCATGCATGGGTTGGGATTGGGAAGCAATAGTTTACAAATAAAGATACAGTACATGTCAAGTTAGTATAGCTTACACTTACTGGGAAATGTTAATCAAAACTGCATTCATCCCATTCACCTTATTTTTTTCCTTTTTACTTTGAAATCTCAAACTAATTATGATTTGTGACACACTCTTCTCATTTCCCCAAAACAAACAGGGCCATCATATTATACTTTATCTTTTCTTTTAAAGGTCCCATATTGTAAAAAATTGCCTTTTCCAGTGTTTTGCATTGTTTTCAAGCAATCTTCAGCCTATTCCTTTTTTCGGTCATTGAGTTTGGATTTGGTGTGTGAGCTTACTTTGAATATGTACATTTGTGATTATTTATTATTATTATTTTTTTTTTCTTTTCTTTTGAAAGTCCACACAAGTGTGTTTTTGATTGATCTGTAAACAAAGACTGAAAATAAACTATTCATCATCAAAACTATATTCATCATCATCATGTGGGGGCGACAGTGGGTCGGGACTGGAGAGCAGTCGTCTGGCAATCCGGAGGTTCCCGGTTCGATTCCCGCTCCTCCCGGGCAGCATGTCGATGTGTCCTTGAGTTGAGCAAGACATTTAACCCCTAATTGCTCCCGATGAGCAGGTTGGCACCTTGCATGGTTGCCTCCGCCGTCAGTGTGTGAATGAATGGGTAAATGTGAGGAACAAATTGTAAAGCGCTTTGGATAAAAGCGCTATATAAAAAAGCAGCCATTTACCATTTAAAAAGCAGCTATGTGGGTTAACTTGTACCAACAACACTGACAAAATGTGAAATCTGTACCACGTCCCGTTTCTGCAGTTCAGCTGAGACAGAAACGCCCCCTACTGAAACAAGCCATTCTGAATAGGGAGGTATAGTCTGACGTCACTGGTTGTTCCACCCGTATATAGGGATTTATCATTGGGAAAATGGATTATCGGCTATTGTAACAATTCTGCTGCATGGAAATTGAAAAGCTTTCCATTTTTGCACAAAATGAGTTCCCTTCTATCACTAACATTATTGTTTAAAAAGATTTGGTTGAAATAAAATTTCGCAATATTCTTTTATGATTAATTGGGAATATTTTCATGTTGAGCTATAGATTGTGGATGAATAAGCACAGAAAGGTACACCATGCCAATGTTAATGCTTTATTTGTTTTAAACGAGGCGACGGCCAGGTATCATAAAAACAAGCAATAAGCATACCCAAACATTGAAACATATATGCCTAAAAATATACAATACAAAAAAACTGCTAGAGGTAAATGCATAAGAAAACATGATGACAACATTTTACATAATTAAAGGTGCTATATAGATAACATTGTATTTAGCCCTAACCACTGGCCAGTATGGCTACTACCATAGTGTATTTATACTTGAATCATTGTACATAATAATACTGTAACACTGCACATGCATCAGATTAGCACTATTACTCAGTAGTACTCATTTATATATATTCCAGTTTAATCACTTGTACATTGTATAATATTGCTCTCTGCAGTTAGATGCCAACTTCTTTTCGTTGTACTGTACTTGTGCTGTATGATGGCAATACATTTAAATCTAATCTAATATAGTTTTGCTGTTTTTCTTTTGCCCCCCATTGACTTCAATTAATCAAGTATAGATACTGTGTTTGGATTCTCTGTGTCACACAAACTAATACGTTTTTTTTTTTTTTTTTTTTTACGTTTAATAAGTAAAGGGTTTTATTTGAAATAGATGAGAGGAAAGTACGTAAGAACTGCTCAAAACAGAATTCTTTGAATGTATCGTTTATTATTTTGGGTTCTGTTACTAGAGCTTGTTGTTTCCTAATGGCAGTTATATCTGCAAATTTTGCATTAATTCTTAGTCGCATGGCTAATAGGTGACTAGGTTTAGAACCTTGGAAGTACTGCTGTTGTCTAGTGCTGCGTATTTGCAATTCCGATTTTTGTCTGTACATTGCTTTGATCTCTGTCTTTAGAATGTTAACTTGGTTATCTAGTCTAGTAGAGTTGTTGTATTTTAAAGAATTAAAAAGCGTTGAGTAAAGCGTTTCCATTTCAGACAGTTTTGTGTTTTGATTTTTGCGCAATATGGAGGTAAATCTATCCGAGAAATCCTTGATCATATTCTTTACCGACATCCATAATATTCTGGGATCTTGCACCGAGTTAGCATTATCTTGTAGGAATACTGTGAGAGCTTCTTTAATTTGTGTAATGAATTCCTTGTTGTTAAGCAGCATCGAATTAAAACGCCATCTTGGGGCCCGGGTAGATAGTGTACCAAATGTTGCTTTCAGGATTAAGTAGCAGTGATCTGATAGCGCATTGGGTGTCATTTCCACTTCATATTTATCAAATATTCTCGGGGATGCAAAGACGTAATCAATTCTGGATAGTGTGTTGTGTCTCGCCGAACGACAGGAGTACTTGCGGGTCATGGGGTTAAGTGAACGTCATAAATCAGTTACTCCTGTTGATTTCGACCAATCTTTTAATGCTTTAGATGAATTCTTTTGTTCGCTGGAGAAGGAAAGGTAAGTTTTGTCCATCCTTGGGTTCCAAATGGCATTAAAATCCGCACCTATTATATATGAGTACTCGGGATGGTTTAACATTTCTCCTGTTAGTGAAGTGAAGAAACCCACTTCGTACAAATTCGGGGCATATACCGCTGCCAATGCAATTTTCCTGTTATTGTGTATAATCCTAGCTATAGTTATGCGCCCCTCAGCATCCGACCATACCCCTTTCAATTCGATATTTAATTTGCGTCTGACGACTATGGCTACCCCTCTAGTTCTCGTAGCAAAAGAAGAGTGACTAATATTATGGTATATGTTATCCGCTAACGTATTTATGTCTCCCTCTAAAATGTGCGTTTCGCTTAATAGAGCCACGTCCACATGTTCTTTTTTCATCAGTGTAAGCACGCTTTTGCGCTTGTGTTGTTTGTTTATCCCACCGGTGTTCCATACCATTATATTCAAACTAGCCATAGTCTATGCATGTTTTCGTGTAGTTTTTGGTAATGTTTCTGGAGTATGAAGCTACAATAGATGCACATCCAATTAATGAGGTCCCGTTGAGAGCTGAGCTTAAAAACATATATATATACAAATAAAAATCCCCTATTTTCCCCTCACCCAGAAAGTCGAACATGCCTGTGTTCCAAGAACACATCCTCCGCGATTGACTTTCTCCCATGGTCCACCGGATTGCCCAAACTGAGCATTGTAATCCTAATTTTCCTATGCTCATTGCCATAGGATCTAACATTTCCATTCTATTGCAATAGAATGTCGCTTTTGGTCTTGCACCTTCCCTTACTGTAATGAAGTATTGTGATAAATAACCTAAAGATAAAAATAAAAAATAAAATAAAAAAAAGAGAATAAACCTTTATCGACATATTCCTTTGAACCCTCCACCAACGTGTGGGGGGAAAAAAAAGGAAAAGATTGTAGAGCAATATTGACACCTTAATGTGAAGAACATTGGAAAAGAATAATGTAAGTTAAAATATATTTAAAAAATATAGAGTAATATTGACACCTTAATGTGAAGAACATTGGAAAAGAACAATGTAAGTTAAAATATATTTAAAAAATATAGAGTAATGAGAAGAAAAAATTAAATAAAATAAAAATCAATGGAAAGATATAGATAAGGAATAAGAGATAAATAATTATCAACGTGGAGAAGCCACTAGAACCGATTTAACTGATTAGATAAGATAGAAAAGCAGCGCCTTTTAGCGCTTCAATGTGCCTTTAATGGAGTGATTACTTAAATTGTTAGAATAACCTTGCTGTGCTCATACGTTTATGTGTGGTTAATTTTAAAGTATTATTAAGGACTGATTGCACTTCATTTAATTTATTATCTGCTATGTGTATGCACACCGAATGTTATTGTTAGAGTTGTATGCTTCGTTGTCATGGTGCCTTATATTCTAGAAGGTTGTAGAATATACTAGTGCCTAGACTATTTTACATTCCAGAATGATCTAAGAGACCCAGGGCATTTGAGCGATAAACCCAGAATATTCCAGATAGATCTTTTTGCATTGATATTTATTTGTCCCCTCAGAGACCAGAGACTGAAATTATAATGTATTATGAATCGTATTATACACAGTACACTTTGTTATAGACGACTTGCATATCGTTTGCTACTTTGATGAACACAACAATGTCATTCCAACACTGGTGGAATGACCTCATTGATGAACACAATAAAGTCATTCCAACACTGGTATATATTTAGAGAGAGGCTTAACTGATTCCGGCATTTTCGTCATGCTTTGGGTTATTTGCTGCATTTTGATTCAGGAAATCCTCAGCTTCAAAGGGTGTATATGGACCTGACCTGCGGCCGTTATTGCCCAAGAATGATAACAGCGCCGGATATGCTAGCCTTGGCTTGTAGCCGGCTTTGTACAGCTTTTGCATCACATCTTTGTATGGTTGACGTCGGATGATGGCCTCTCTGCTCAAATCTTCGTAGATAAATATTGGTTTATCACCATACTTCAGCTTCCCACGTTGGTTGCGAGCATATTTGATGATGTCATCCCTTGTTGTAGTTTTCCGCAGAGTGACAATGATGACTCTCGGCCCGTTGATACTTTGCCCCTGGGAACCAATTCTGTAAACTTGTTCCACTTCTGGCACTTTGTTTGGATCGGAGTTTTCCAAAATCGTTGATAACTCTTTTGGAAAGTTGATGTCTTCGCAGTTCACTGCTTCATCAAGCCCCACAATGCGGATGTTATTCCGCCTGTGGTAACGATGGGTTTCTAGTTGCCTCTCCATCACTTCGTTTTTAAGCAATTTTATTTCCCTCCGATATTCCTCTTTAGCTCTTTCCATCTCTTCTCCCATCTCTGTCAAGCCACCTTCGTTCGCTTTGACTGCTTTTGTGTTTTCTGTCACCGAAATCTCCACTGTCGTGATTCGCACGGACTGCAAAGCGACCGCTCTCATAACCTCTTCGAATTTAGTATCGATGTGTTCAGCGTGTGCGACCAACTGTTCTTCTACGTGTGCTTTGAAAGCGACCATCTGTTCTTTTATCAGGATAGTCAGAGAGTTGAAGTCGGGCTGTGCAACTGAACTGCTTGTGTCAGTTGATGTTATTGGAGCAGTGAGGGATCCGATGGATGTTTTTGCTATTATCTTCTCAAAATCGCCTGCTTTTTCCTTCACGGTACTTTTTTCTGATGTTCCTGTTATGTTGTCATCTATTGTCTCCATCTCGGGGCCAGTTGTCCTTGGTCCCTGTGTATTCTCCTCTATATTCCCCGCGTCGGGGCTTGTCCCCAACGGATCTGCCACAGCGTCGCCTGTTATTTTCCTTGAGCGTGTTTCAATCGGCGCCGTTAGAATTGCTGTGTCTTGTTTCCTTCCACCCTTTCTCTTATCCTTATCCATGTTGTCTTTTTGATATAGTTAGTAGAGGGTCTTATCAATACATACGATGTGGTCTAATCTCTTTTGGTATTGTCCAAATAAGGTTTTTAAACGAAATTAACGATAACGGGAGCGGAGCTGTAACCAATTGCGTGCGCTACATATTGCAGCTAAACCGGAAGTCTCCGATTTATATAACTCAGAAACGACCTTTGATCAAGACAAATTAGACACATATCTTAATCAAATTACTCTCCCTAAACTTACGGATGAAGACGCTAAACAGTTAGAAGTACCGATCACATTAGAAGAACTCAAGAAGGCCATATCCGGAATGAAAAACGGCAAAGCTCCGGGAATTGACGGTATCCCATCAGAAATGTACATTTCTTGCTGGGACATATTTGGACCCTTATTACTAAATATGATCTTATACTCAGTCAAAGAGGGAAGCTTCATTGAACACCAAAATACCGCACTCATTTCAGTTCTTCACAAAAAAGACAAAGACCCCACTGAGTGCGGTAGTTACCGTCCTTTAAGCCTCCTCGGAACCGATGTCAAACTGTACTCTAAGATATTAGCCATCAGATTGCAAAAGCATATGACGTCTTTAGTTCATCCGGACCAAACAGGCTTCATAAAAGGTCGCCTGATCAATGATAACATAAGGCGAATACTGCACGTACTAGATACAGACAAAGAGGACATCACACCTAAGGCGATACTATCCCTGGATGCTATGAAAGCATTTGACAGGTTGGAATGGTCGTTTCTATGGGCAGTATTGGAAAGGATGGGGTTAGGAAAAGGTTTCATTGATATGATTAAAGTACTATACAAGGACCCATCGGCCAGGATTACAACAGGCACATTCATCTCCGATATCTTTCCGGTATCACGCTCAGCCAGACAAGGTTGCCCTCTTAGTCCCGGACTATTCGATCTATCATTAGAACCTTTAGCACAATTTATAAGACAATCCCAACACATAGAACCAATAGTAATCAAGGGCACACATCATAAAATTAGTTTATATGCGGACGACGTAATATTGTTCATGCAAAACCCCAACAACACATTGCCGCTTATACTCAAGTTGATAGAGAACTTTGGTGATTTATCGGGATTTAAAATAAATTGGCCTAAGTCGGCTTTTCTTCCTCTTAACACCAGTGCAAAAAAAGAGACAACCCTCCCAGGTGCGATACCCATGGTCAAACATTTCAGATGCTTGGGTGTGGAAATATTTCCCACCATAAGACAAACGGTGAAGCACAATTACACAAAAATACAGAACAAAATCAAGGACGACCTGGACAGGTGGGCAAAACTTAAAAACTCAGTACAGGCAAGGGTATCAATAGTTAAGATGGATGTATTACCAAGAATCAATTTCTTCAGCTCAATGCTTCCGTTACCTCCTCCAGAGGGCTACTGGAAAAGATTACAAACCTCCACATACAAATTTATTTGGAATAACAAACCACCTCGCATAAAAAGATCCACCGCACAGAGAAATAAAGCAGACGGTGGCATGGCAGTCCCAGATTTTTTACAATATTTTAATGCCTTCACATTAAGACCATTGAAGAAGATATGGTTTGACCCCGAGGCTTTGGTATCTTGGAGAAAATTAGAAGAAAACATAGTAGCCCCACAGAGATTGAAAGACATAGCATACACTAAACTTTCAATCAAGCATTGTGAGCGAGAATTTGGCCCAATAATAACCCATGCAATCAGGACATGGCGGGAAACACAAAGGAAATTTCCTAACCCTCAAGTATGGCATAATCACACTCCCATATTCAATAACAATGCTCTCTTAATGGGAAAACGACCTATAAGATTCCCTATATGGGAAGAAAGAGGCATACACTCATTAGGGGATATTTTTAATAACAAGGGCCTCTGTAGTTATGTCGAAATATGCATAAAGTTTAACCTCACCGAGTCCACATGGCTTTTTTACATACAGTTACGACTTTGTATGAGATCTCACGGTGTTCCATTACACATACCAATTGAACACCACAGATACCACAAATTTTTCTATGAAAGAGATACATTGGGAGGTTTTGTATCAGGTTTTTATTATCAATTACTAACGTCCTCGTATGAAACCCTTCAACTAGACAATGTCTGGAGGAGGGATATACCAGACCTGGAAAATGACTTTGATTGGCAAGGAGCCTGGGCAAATGTCCGACTTACATCAAGGAACCCGGATCATCAACAAATCAATCTGAACTATATTCACAGGACATACTTGACTCCTATAAGGCTGTGCAAAATGGGGCTTATACAAGACTCCAAATGCTCCCAATGTACAAATGGGGACGAAGGAACATTTATGCACATGTATTGGGACTGCCCACCAGTTAAGGCATTCTGGAAAGATGTGTCCCAACAATTATCAATACTCGTATTTTGGAATATACCTGTACACCCCGCGGTATTGCTATTGAATGATGTTTTTGAGTTTGCAGTGAATCCACAACTAAAAAGATTGGTTTTATCGGGTATCACAGTAGCTAAAAAACTGATCGCATCACGTTGGTTTCAACCGGAAAAAATTTGCCGGAAAGTGTGGTTTCTTACATATCTCGATGTGATATATCAAGAAATATCTACAGCAAGAATTCTGGGGCTCAATGAATCCAAAATGTCAATGTGGTTAGAAGTGGTGGAGAGAATAAAAGCTAGCCTATAATGGTGGTGTCTGGTTAGGAGTGAGGGATAATGGAGGTACTATCCAAGAGGGGGTCCGGGAGGGGGGGGGTTGAGCTGGAGCATATGTGTGTAGGGTTTTAGAAAATAGGTATTAGGGGTATATTATATACTAACATTTATATAATTGTAACTTCGCTGGATATACACTGTATACGGTTAAAATGTTATTATTGACTATTTTTGTTTTATCCTGTTTCTGTACTTGCATATATTTTAACCACCTTTACTGAAAGTTTCATTATACATTGTGTGTTGAGTACTGACTTTTAATAAGTTTTGTTTTGCAATAATAAAAAAAAAAAAAAAAAAAAAAAAAAACTGCTCAAAACAGATAAAGACGAGATGTGCATGATAAACGGCCAAAATCTGTATCATATGTGTAGAAAAAAAGTATTACATTATAATAAATCTGAGATCATCATAAAAAAAAAAAAAAAATGAAGTTACTTATTATTCTCTAACAATTTGCCAACACTACATTTGCATCAATGATTTGGCTGGTGTCCTGCTGCAGTTAACTAGTTAACTAGTGAAGTTAACCGGTCCATTAAAAGTGTTGCCAGTCATCTGATGAGCAACGACCTTTGCACCACTCTGAGCAGAGATTGAGGGAGGAGCAGGAGGACGAGGAGCAGAAGAGGAGCCGGCGTCTCCTCCTGCCACGTCTGCCTGTCCATCTGGAGGGGAAGGGACAGAAACGGGGCATCAGACATGGAGAAATAGAGCCGGGTACATGAAATGACTCTTGAGGAAAAAAAGAACAGCCCTGTCTGACCTGCAGAGTCTATAGGCTAAATATCACCTGTAAGAAGTAGGGATGCACCAAACAGCCGATTCCCATTCTGAGAACTAAACTTGAATTTCATATACGAAGACGAGCGCCACTCGCTTTGACAACAAATGACCGCATTCAGGATAACGAATGCCCTTTTTTTTTTTTTTTTGTCAAAAATGTAGAGAATCAAGTGACTTTCCTTTTTATTTCTCTGACTTGTTAAAGGTGCTATAGATAACAATGAGCCACTAGATGTCCCACTACTGGAGCTCCAGCATGTCTCAACTATAGAAGCATGTTTATCTGCAGATCACGTGCATTCCACGTGGGGAAAGAGGAAGTAGGGAGGGGAATAGGGGATACATGCACGCACCATGTAAACAACATTCATTTTGGACCCGTCAAATTATTTTTTAATGATAAATACATAAATCAATCATTTATTTGGAGAAAAAGCAATACTTTTATTCTGCACCTTTCTAAAAGCTCTGTGGTAGTATTATTTAGAAGAAGAAAAAAGATTTATCTACATACAAATTAATGTTATCTGTAGCACCTTTAAATGTTTCTCTTGGTATACTGTATCAGGTTTTACTATTGAGGAAATTCTCCTGATACCTACTATACCTTTTAGCCCAGTACTTGAAATATATATTTTTTAATATTTTTCTTATTTTACTACAGTTTTTATTTAATTTTGTACTGTAAATAGTTAAAACGTATAATAAATAATAAAGTTGTCCCCCGAAGAGCGGGGGAAGGTGGATGGAGTGCCCTCAAAAAAGGTCCGGGGAAAAAGAGGGGGAAAAAAATGTTGTTAGTTCGGAATCTTGGAACTTGTTTGACTTGTTCTAGCGACTCGCTGGTAACACTCTAAAGTTCTTCCAACATTTACTGAATTTAAGTGTATGATTTCCAATCACTGTGTCAACTTGTGACTGTTTTAACTAATGTTTAAAACATTTTATAGCTCATTCTGCTTATTGACTCCCTGAAACGTCTAATTTTAGAATTGTATACCTTGTACATTTTATACAGAATCAGTTACCGTAAGCCCATTCAAGGGTATGATGATGACGTCAATGTTAAATAATATCTGTGTAGGTTAGTTAATTTGCATGCTGTAGTAGTAAACTAAGCTTACTTTAGCCCAATTCTGAATTAAGTGGGCGCGTTCTTCTAAAGAGTCCAATTTTATAGAAATACTTTTATTAGAAATACTTTTATTATCCCGTGGGAAATTTGACACTTACATTTGACACTTATGATTCTGAAGAGGACTGAAGAAGCCCCACGTTTTAAAGTAGGCTACCTTAGGTGACAAAAACGAAAGTGTGACTCGAGGCTGCCACGTTGCGGCGAAACTCATCTGACAATGAAACGAAAGGTGTAACCGGCGCCTAATTACATAGGCCTACTGCACCAGAGATAACATGCAAGTCAATGTAGGTAGGCTACGCCTATTCTCATGCATGAGGCAAATTGTGGGGGGGAAGTGGGAACTGTCTCATTGATTTCGCTGCTTCAAAGCCGAGGAGCCAAACCAGTAACAAGTTCCCTTTTTTTTTTCTTTTTTTTTTACTCGTTTATGGTGTACTATTTGTCAAATAAACAAATCTAAACATTGTGCATCGACAAAAAAGCTTTAATAAAATTGAGCGCGAGTAACCTAAATGATGGAGAGGAGAGAGAGAGATTTGATTGATTTTGGGGCTCATTATTACACTTATTGGACCGAAGCCACATTTCCCGAGTCTAATTCAAAATGTATGAACCTGTACTTTTCATATCGTGCCTGCGGCCCTGGTCACATAATTTCCAAGGCAAAATAAATAGGTCTAATTCTAAATAATTATCTCATATAGCTGAATGAAT
This sequence comes from Notolepis coatsorum, assembly GCF_963971535.1. NCBI lineage: Eukaryota > Metazoa > Chordata > Actinopteri > Aulopiformes > Paralepididae > Notolepis > Notolepis coatsorum. Next base: position 2,631,119 of record NC_140171.1, read on the forward strand.
GAATGAATGAATGCAAACTTTATTTAACAGATTGCAGAATGTGTACAATACAGTACACCTCAATACACACAATTGTTAAGGGGATGCAGACCAGAGAAAGACGTTTGTCTTGTTTACATCAGGGTCCCCCATTTTCAATTCATAGTGAAGAGCGCGCTTTGCTGCTCGTTTAATAAACTTTGAGTAGAGGCAAAAAAAATAGCCACCACCTATTATTTATTTTCATATAGTAAAACTTGCCTGCTGTCGATAACTTTGACTCCAGTTCCTTTGCATTGTTGTTGCAGCCGATCGCCGCCAGTAGCTTGACGGTCTCTTGAATGGCACGGGGTTCAGTGAAGACTTGAACCAGTTTATCGGCGAGATCCAGGCAATCAGCGTTCTGGACCGCATTGCGACGCACGCGTGGTTCCTCTCTGCGATCGATCAGTTTGTTCCGAAATCTTTTCAGGTCCCCGTCGCTCAAGTCTTCCAATGCCTCCACTATAAAGGCATGGGCGGTTTTGGCCATGTCTGTTCAAACGTGAAATATACAACAGCGCAGTCTCGTTGAGTCCAAAACGAAAGTGAGTTACACAGACAGACATACAGTTACATAAACACGCTAAGATACGGAACTAATAATGCTTCCTGCAGGGGCGAACTTTCCTCTATAGGGAGGGAGGGACAGGGGGGCCCGGGGCCGGGGGACATGTGCAGTGTGCTAGGGAGAGTCCGACTTCTTGATTGATTAATTGATTGATTGATTGATTGATTGAAAAGTTTATTAACAGATTGCAGAATGGGTACAGTACAGTACGGCTCAATACACACAATTGTTAAGGGGTTGCAGACCAGAGAAAGACTTTCGTCTTGTTTACATCAGGGTCCCCCATTTTCAATTCATATAGACATATATGACATATACACGACATACAGATAGACAGTACTGCTACATCTATACATTTATGACATACCAGATTTTTTGTTTACCACATGCCCCCCCCAACATCCTCCAATGTACAGTTTCCCCATCCAACCTACCCAACCTCCTCCAATGTACAGTTTCTTCCCCCTCAAATGTATACTCTCTTTTTTAGACCCTTTTTGTATCACAAACAGTACTGTATTTGTAGATCTGGTATGTCATAAATGTATAGATGTAGCAGTACTGTCTGTATGTCATATGATGAATTGAAAATGGGGGACCCTGATGTGAATGAATGAATGAATGAAAACTTTATTTAACAGATTGCAGAATGGGTACAATACAGTACGGCTCAATACATACAATTGTTAAGGGGATGCAGACCTGAGAAAGACGTTTGTCCTGTTTCCATCAGGGTCCCCCATTTTCAATTCATATAGACATTTATGACATACACAACATACATGACATTTATGGCATAGGGACATATAGGTATTTAGTACTGATACATTTGTGACATAAGCGGTATTCAAATATACAGTACTGTTACCCCTAGATCCTGACAGAGTATATACATATGATGGGGAGGGGACTGTACATTAGGAGGGGGTGGGTGGGTGGGAGGGAAATGTACATACGGCGGGGAGGGAATATATACATGCGGTGGGGAGGAGACTGTCTATTAGGAGGTGGTGGGGGTTTTGGGCATTTACGGTGGCCAGTTTCGAATTGCAGCCTCCCGTAGGTGCTCTTTAAGAGCGGTTTTGAATGTGGGCAGGGATTCACTTTCCTTTACAGCTTTGGGTAGGGCGTTCCACATTGTTGTGGCATAATTGCGAAACGTGTTTAGTCCCTTGTTTGAGCCGAATCTGGGTTTAACATGATTTGTTGAGCTTCCTCTGGTGTAGTGGTTGTGGTATTCACTGACCTTTGGGAAGTATTTTGACATGTACATGGGCACCCCGGTCGTATAGTGTATCTTGTAGACCAGGCCCATTGCAAGTTGCTGTACTCTGTCGTCTACTCTAAGCCATCCTAGGTTGTCAAAGTGGGCAGGGGTGAGGTGGGTTCTGGGGTTCAGGTCAAGTAGTAGTCTGACCAGTTTGTTTTGTGATGTTTGTAATTTTGTTTTAAGCGCCTTTGAGGTGCTTTGGTACCATGAGGTGCACGCATATTCATAGTACCCTTGAATGAGTGCTCCTGCCAGAGTCTTCAGGGTATTCTTGTTTACCAGAGAGGAGATCCGGTACAAGAATCTAGTTCGTTGGTTGACTTTTTTTATTACATTGGATGCCATTTTGTCACAGGAAAGATTTTCCTCTAGGATGGAACCCAGGTAGGTAATTTCGTCTTTCCTTGTGACAATATTGTCACCCACTGTAACTGAGAAGCCGTCGGTCTTGCTGAGTTTGTTATTTGAACCGAAGAGAATGGACTCTGTTTTGCCCATGTGTAATGATAGTTTGTTATCAGCGAGCCATATGCATATTTGTAAACAAGACGAAAGTCTTTCTCTGGTCTGCATCCCCTTAACAATTGTGTATTGAGCTGTACTGTACTGTACCCATTGATTGATTGATTGATTGAAACGTTTATTAACAGATTGCAGAATGGGTACTGTGGAATAATATAATGATTCATTCCCCAACTATCTCATTTAGACATTCCCCTCCCCCTTCTCCCCAATCCTGTGCCCCCCCCCCCCTCTCCCCAATCCTGTATCCCCCCCCTGTGAACTATATGACTCTAAGGCCCCGTCCACACGAACGCTGGGTTTAATGTAACCGTGATTGTATGTGCGCAGTTGCACTGTTCGGCCACACACAACCGGGGATTTGCTACACTGCAACCGCGGTCTTTTGAAACCGGTGGCCAGGGTGGAGTTGTGCGGTTTTGCAGTTGCGTGTGGGCATAGCAACCGAGGTTATTCCCAGTGTTTACAGCAGAGCTGTCGCAATTATTCCCCATGTTCACGGCAGACCGCGGGGTAGAGAGATTAGAGCAGAGCCAACTACACCAGTGTTTACAGCAGAGCTGTCCCAAGTAGCGTTATATGAAAATGATTGTAACAAACTTTTGTTCAAAACGTATCGTCTGTGTTGAAGAGTGTTGTGATCGACTGATGTCTGTTGACGCTCAGAGTAAACATGTAGCTGCAGCTAAACTAAACTCATGTGTTGTCAAGTTATTGTTATAACTTATAAGGAACCCAGTCCAGACTGCATCCCCTTAACAATTGTTTGTATTGAGCCGTATTGTATTGTACCCATTCTGCAATCTGTTAAATAACGTTTACATCCATTTCATATCGGTAACGTTACTTCTTCTTCTTCAGTTAATTAATGGCAGATCGCGACCCAACAGGAAGTTTAGTGAGCGTTCAGTCTTTTCTGATTGGTTGAAATGGCCTTCATGTCTGAACAACATCGCCGCCTACTGCTTTGGCATTGTATTACATTGTACTAAATGTATCGGTTGCTGGGTTCCAGCTCTGCCCGTGAGTACGCAGTTATACACGGTTGTCCACCTGTGTTCACCGTGTGGACGGAGTTTTATTTTTTCAAACTTCGGTCATATTAAATCCAAACTCTCGTGTGGACAGGGCCTAAGACTCCTCCCAACAACATTCCAGTTCACAGGGGGGGGGGGGGGGGGGTACAGGATTGGGGAGAGGGGGAGGGGTCACAGGATTTGGGAGAAGGGGGAGGGGAATGTCTAAATGAGATAGTTGAACTCTTCGGTTCAAATAACAAACTCAACAAGACCGACGGCTTCTCAGTTACAGTGGGTGACAATATTGTCACAAGGAAAGATGAAATTACCTACCTGGGTTCCATCCTAGAGGCTAATCTTTCCTGTGACAAAATGGCAACCAATGTAATAAAAAAAGTCAACCAACAAACTCGATTCTTGTACCGGATCTCCTCTCTGGTAAACAAGAATACCCTGAAGACTCTGGCAGGAGCACTCATTCAAGGGTACTACGACTATGCTTGCACCTCATGGTACCAAAGCACCTCAAAGGCGCTAAAAACAAAATTACAAACATCTCAAAACAAACTGGTCAGACTACTGCTTGACCTGACTCCTAGAACCCACCTCACCCCTGCCCACTTTGACAACCTAGGATGGCTTAGAGTAGACGACAGAGTACAGCAACTTGCAATGGGCCTGGTGTACAAGATACACTACACGACCAAGGTACCCATGTACATGTCAAAATACTTCCCAAAGGTCAGTGAATACCACGATCACAACACCAGAGGGAGCTCCACAAATCATGTTAAACCCAGATTCGGCTCAAACAAGGGACTAAACACGTTTAGCAATTATGCCACATCAATGTGGAACGCCCTACCCACAGCTGTAAAGGAATGTGAATCACTGCCCACTTTCAAAACCACTCTCAAAGAACACCTATGGGAGACTGCAATTCTAAACTGGCCCCTGTAAATGTCCTAACCCAACCCCCTCCAATGTACAGTAAATGACCAAGTATGGTTTTGTAAATATTCCAATGTACAGTTTTGCTTGTACAGTTGTACAGTGTTCCCCACCCACCCCTCCTACCCAACCCCCCCCCCCCCCCAACCACCTCCAATGTACAGCCCCCACCCCCACCCCACCTACCCAACCTCCTCCAATGTACTGTTTGTACGTCAAATGTGTATATACTCTCTTTTCTGGACTCTTTTTGTATCACAAACAGTACTGTATTTGCAAATCTGGTATGTCATAAATGTATAGATGTAGCAGTACTGTCTATCTGTATGTCATGTATGTCATATATGTCCTGATGAATAAAAAATGGGGGACCCTGATGTAAACAAGACGAAAGTCTTTCTCTGGTCTGCAACCCCTTAACAATTGTGTGTATTGAGCTGTACTGTATTGTACCCAGCCATTCTGCAATCTGTTAATAAAGTTTTCAATCAATCAATCAACAGCCTGGTGTAAGAATGGTTATTACACAGATATATGGTTGAATACAAAATATAGGCTGGCCAAGGAAATGGGTAGATCAGTGTACTGTTAGTACCTATAGGCTAGACAGGTCAGGCAACACAGAACTCATAAAGAGTCATAATAACATTTAAAATGCGCATAAGGCTAGATCTAAGCTTGTTTTAGAACAAAACACACTATGAAAATCCTTGACAAATACAATATGGCTACACAACAATTAAAAAAAAGCCTCCAATCACGGGCTCTCCAACGTGCTCTCTTACGCGCGCTGCGTAAAGTATTATTATAGTGCATCCATTACCACAATAGAGCACTACTAATATTAGAGCAGTTTGAGGGGGAAATATACTTACTTGTTAAAAGTACACGACGCTACTACCACAATCTCCAGATGATGACGCAGATGCACAACTGCAGCGAGTAGATGTTAGTTTCGATTTAAAGTTTCCGGAAAACTTCTTGACAGAAATGGAGAAGTATGCAACTGCAGAGCCGCAGAGCGGCGCTCTCAGGACCGGCGGTCTGACGGCTCGGGCACATTGAACGCGCACGAATTTCACGCACGGGTTCCTAGCGGGATCGCGCGCCTGGCCAGACAGCAGTGTGCTAGGGAGAGTCCGACTTCTTGATTGATTGATTGATTGATTGATTGATTGATTGATTGATTGAAACGTTTATTAACAGATTGCAGAATGGGTACAGTACAGTACAACTCAATACATACAATTGTTAAGGGGATGCAGACCAGAGAAAGACTTTCGTCTTGTTTACATCAGGGTCCCCCATTTTCAATTCATCATAATAGATATATGACATACATGACATACAGATAGACAGTACTGCTACATCTATACATTTATGACATACCAGATTTGCAAATACAGTACTGTTTGTGATACAAAAAGTGTCCAGAAAATGAGTGTATATACATTTGACGTAGAAACTGGACATTGGGGGAGGTTGGGTAGGTGGGGTTGGGTGGGGGGAGGGGGGGGGGTTGGGGTAGGGGACACACACTGTACACTGTACATTGGAATACTGACAAAGCCATACTTGGTAATTTACTGTACAACTGGGTTAGGACATTTGTAGGGGCCAGTTTCGAATTGCAGTCTCCCGTAGGTGTTCTTTGAGAGTGTTTTTGAAAGTGGGTAGTGATCCACATTCCTTTACAGCTTTGGGTAGGGCGTTCCACATTGTTGTGGCATAATTACGAAACGTGTTTAGTCCCTTGTTTGAGCCGAATCTGGGTTTAACATGATTTGTGGAGCTCCCTCTGGTGTTGTGGTCGTGGTATTCACTGACCTTTGGGAAGTATTTTGACATGTACATGGGTACCTTGGTCGTGTAGTGTATCTTGTAGACCACCCAATGGCTGAATTGGGTCACGAGACCGCCGCCATCTTAGCGCCAAATGAATATAAATATAGGATTGATTGATTGAAAACTTTATTTAACAGGTTGCAGAATGGGTACAGTACAGTTAAGATATTGTGTGAGCAAAAGTATAGTTAATTTACTCATACAGCTCACAGTGCGACGAAGTGCAATACTCCAATTCAGCCATTGGGTGGGAGGCGCTGCTGAGCGGTCGTCAGACCGCCGGTCTGCGTCTATTTTTTTAACAACGGATTTCCAGTTCCGCGTTCGCGTTCTGCGATCTGATTGGCCACTGATGTTTCTGGTGCGATCTGATTGGACACTGACGTTTCTGGTGCGATCTGATTGGCCACTGACGTTTCTGGTGCGATCTGATTGGACACTGACGTTTCTGGTCATGTGACATGTGCGCCCAATCGCGTGACGCCTGTGTCTTTGCCCATTTCCGCCTCGAACGGCATGCAAACTACCTAACGCCTAGTTTATCACTGGTTAAGCTTATAGGCGACTCTTTCGAAGTTGGTTAAGGTTAGAGTTTGGAATCAGGGCTGGTGTTCTATCGCCCTGCTCCAAGACAAACTCTAACCTTAACCAACTTCGAAAGAGTGCCTAAGCTTAACCGGTGAAAGAAACAGGCGTCACACGATTGGCCGCACATGTCACACGACCAGAAACGTCAGTGGCCAATCAGATCGCAGAACGCGCACACGGAACTGGAAATCCGTTGGTAAAAGTATTGACGCCGCCGGTCTTCGCTCTGAGGCTCTGCAGTTGCATACTATTGGAGAAATGTGGAAGATTGACAATCCAGAGAGACTCTGTGCGCAATCTGAGCGTGCCGATGGACTGGTCTCTCCGCATTCAGGAGACTTATAGAAATTAATATGTGCCATAATAACTGGTGTTATTTGTCTAATAGCCTTCAAAAATATACCACAGTATACAAGTCTATTGGATCATGTGCAGCAGCACCCTCACAGCCGTAGATACAAACAACCACTTAATGCTAAGGCTCTCATGATGTCTCATCCACATTCATTCATTTTCTCCCCTCTCTCTCTCCCATGAGCTCAATGTAACGCAGTGGTCTATCCTCCCACAAACAGCTCATCGAACTGTAATTAATACAACACAATTAAGCGTTCAGCACCCACGGTTGACATTTCATGGAGGACAAGTTCAAACTAATTTGTTCAAAATGCATTCATGGAAGACAATTTTGGGATATGCGCGAGCGAGATTATGTGCCAAATTAATGTTAGCATTGCTTTATTTGTTGTTGGTGAAATGCCCCTTCAATATTTAGGCTGCATTGATTTGGGCTAATTTGATGTAGGATTCAAGAAAGCATCTATATTAATGACCAAGAACATAGCTGTTGACTATATATCATGCATGACCTAAACTATATAAGAAGATTAAATGCATTTATTAAAGGGGAACTATTTTACTATTTCTTTCACTATTTGGGCACTTTTACACAATTCCTGTGAGTTTATGGAACACCTCTGTAATTATATATATTTTTTAATTCATTGTTTTGTATTTCTAATCAAGTCCTCAAAAACAGCATTTTTCTACCTCAAGATCTTGAGCCGTTTTGAGCCTGGCCACCTAAACCACTGCGCCGCGGCGCCGGCGCCTGAACATTATCATGCAGCGGTGTCTTTCTGACATCACAAATCAGCACATTTTCACATGACTCAGTTCAGTGAGGGTGAATATTGTGAGAGGAGAATTGGAAGAATGCGCCAATATGAGAATTAGAGACATAGATCATATTAATATAAGTCCACATAGCTAGGAAACAATGCTAAACACTGAAAAAGGCCATTTATAAGATAGTTCCCCTTTAAGGAATGCCAATACTCTGGCATGCATGGGTTGGGATTGGGAAGCAATAGTTTACAAATAAAGATACAGTACATGTCAAGTTAGTAGCCTACACTTACTGGGAAATGTTAATCAAAACTGCATTCATCCCATTCACCTTATTTTTTTTCTTTTTACTTTGAAATCTCAAACTAATTATGATTTGTGACACACTCTTCTCATTTCCCCAAAACAAACAGGGCCATCATATTATACTTTATCTTTTCTTTTAAAGGTCCCATATTGTAAAAAATTGCATTTTCCAGTGTTTTGCATTGTTTTCAAGCAATCTTCAGCCTATTCCTTTTTTCGGTCATTGCGTTTGGATTTTGTGTGTGAGCTTACTTTGAATATGTACATTTGTGATTATTTATTATTATTATTATTATTATTATTATTATTATTATTATTATTATTATTATTATTATTATTATTATTATTATTATTATTATTATTATTATTATTATTATTATTATTATTATTATTATTATTATTATTATTATTATTATTATTATTATTATTATTATTATTATTATTATTATTATTATTATTATTATTTTTATTATTATTTTTCTTTTCTTTTGAAAGTCCACACAAGTGTGTTTTTGATTGATCTGTAAACAAAGACTGAAAATAAACTATTCATCATCAAAACTATATTCATCATCATCATGATGATGGGGGCGACAGTGGCTCGGGACTGGAGAGCAGTCGTCTGGCAATCCGGAGGTTCCCGGTTCGATTCCCGCTCCTCCCGGGTAGCATGTCAATGTGTCCTTGAGTTGAGCAAGACATTTAACCCCTAATTGCTCCCGATGAGCAGGTTGGCACCTTGCATGGTTGCCTCCGCCGTCGGTGTGTGAATGTGTGAATGAATGGGTGAGGAACAAATTGTAAAGCGCTTTGGATAAAAGCGCTATATAAAAAAGCAGCCATTTACCATTTAAAAAGCAGCCATGTGGGGTTGTACCAACACTGACAAAATGTGAAATCTGTACCACGTCCCGTTTCTGCAGTTCAGCTGAAACAAAAACGCCCTCTACTGAAACAAGCCATTCTGAATAGGGAGGTATAGTCTGACGTCACTGGTTGTTCCACCCGTATTCTCGAAGACACTCTGGTGTCACGAGACCGCCGCCATCTTGGTATAGGGGGACCATACGGATTTCTACCATCAAATGCATGCGTTGAGGTCCGTTTTTATTACATGTTTTATCACATTCTTGTTCATTTCATAACATTTTCATACGATTTGTTTTGAAAATATTGAGGCCAACATGGCATTTCACTATTTCGAAAGCCTTTCTGGTGATTCTAAGGTGAGATATGAGTCAAAGATCTCCCCCTGATTGACTTGACATAATGTCCATACAAAACACCTGCAGACATGGCCATCTCTCGAATACCCAAATTGAAGCTGCTGTGTTACGTTTTGTACTAATAACAAACACAGAAATCCAAATCGCAAGTTTTATATAATACCAGCTGATGCATCACGGAGGAAAAAGTGGCTGGTGGCTAACGTTCGGCTAACTCGCTCTGTGTTGTGGTCATGGTAGCTACATGCTAAGCTAACGTTAATTACATAATATCGAACCGATAGGAGCTTATCTTATCTAATCTTACGTGGTGGTACCACGTGTGCCACTACCCGATCAAACATCAACGTAAGATTAGATAAGATAAGCTCCTATCGGTTCGATATTATGTAATTAACGTTAGCTTAGCATGTAGCTACCACGACCACAACAGAGCGAGTTAGCCGAACGTTAGCCACCAGCCACTTTTTCCTCTGTGATGGTATAAAACTTGCGATTTGGATTTCTGTTTTTGTCATTAGTATAACGCGTAACACAGCAGCTCTTTGGCATTGTGAAGGACTGAAGAAAATTCCGCTTGATTGTCTTTAATTTGACGCTTTAACGATCCGTTTCTGCACTAAATGAACCGTACACAATGTACCAGGCGGGGCAGTTTCCCCCCACGCTGCAGTTGCCTAGCAACAACAGACAGGAAGTTGACTTCGAGAATAGGGATTTATCATTGGGAAAATGGATTATCGGCTATTGTAACAATTCTGCTGCATGGAAATTGAAAAGCTTTCCATTTTTGCACAAAATGAGTTCCCTTCTATCACTAACATTATTGTTTAAAAAAATTTGGTTGAAATAAAATTTCGCGATATTTTTTTATGATTAATTGGGAATATTTACATGTTGAGCTATAGATTGTGGATGAATAAGCACAGAAAGGTACACCATGCCAATGTTAATGCTTTATTGTTACTCAGCTGATAGAGTTGTGCCCTTCCTGATGGCTTGTCGTACAGAACTTGTAAGTCGCTTTGGATAAAAGCGTCAGCTAAATGACTAAATGTAAATGTAAATGTTATTTGTTTCAAACGAGGCGACGGCCAGGTATCATAAAAACAAGCAATAAGCATATACCCAAACATTGAAACATATATGCCTAAAAATATACAATACAAAAAAACTGCTAGAGGTAAATGCATGAGAAAACATGATGACAACATTTTACATAATTAAAGGTGCTATATAGATAACATTGTATTTAGCCCTAACCACTGGCCAGTATGGCTACTACCATAGTGTATTTATACTTGAATCATTGTACATAATAATACTGTAACACTGCACATGCATCAGATTAGCACTATTACTCAGTAGTACTCATTTATATATATTCCAGTTTAATCACTTGTACATTGTATAATATTGCTCTCTGCAGTTAGATGCCAACTTCTTTTCGTTGTACTGTACTTGTGCTGTATGATGGCAATAAATTTAAATCTAATCTAATATAGTTTTGCTGTTTTTCTTTTGCCCCCCATTGACTTCAATTAATCAAGTATAGATACTGTGTTTGGATTCTCTGTGTCACACAAACTAATACGATTTTTTTTTTTTTTTTTAAGTTTAATAAGTAAAAGGTTTTATTTGAAATAGATGAGGAAAGTACGTAAGAACTGCTCAAAACAGATAAAGACGAGATGTGCATGATAAACGGCCAAAATCTGTATCATATGTGTAGAAAAAAAGTATTACATTATAATAAATCTGAGATCATAAAAAAAAAAAAAAAAATGAAGTTACTTATTATTCTCTAACAATTTGCCAACACTACATTTGCATCAATGATTTGGCTGGTGTCCTGCTGCAGTTAACTAGTTAACTAGTGAAGTTAACCGGTCCATTAAAAGTGTTGCCAGTCATCTGATGAGCAACGACCTTTGCACCACTCTGAGCAGAGATTGAGGGAGGAGCAGGAGGACGAGGAGCAGAAGAGGAGCCGGCGTCTCCTCCTGCCACGGCTGCCTGTCCATCTGGAGGGGAAGGGACAGAAACGGGGCATCAGACATGGAGAAATAGAGCCTGGTACATGAAATGACTCTTGAGGAAAAAAAGAACAGCCCTGTCTGACCTGCAGAGTCTATAGGCTAAATATCATCTGTAAGAAGTAGGGATGCACCAAACAGCCGATTCCCATTCTGAGAACTAAACTTGAATTTCATATACGAAGACGAGCGCCACTCGCTTTGACAACAAATGACTGCATTCAGGATAACGAATGCCCTTTTTTTTTTTTTTGTGTCAAAAATGTAGAGAATCAAGTGACTTTCCTTTTTATTTCTCTGACTTGTTAAAGGTGCTATAGATAACAATGAGCCACTAGATGTCCCACTACTGGAGCTCCAGCATGTCTCAACTATAGAAGCATGTTTATCTGCAGATCAGGTGCATTCCACGTGGGGAAAGAGGAAGTAGGGAGGGGAATAGGGGATACATGCACGCAACATGTAAACAACATTCATTTTGGACCCGCCAAATTATTTTGTAATGATAAATACATAAATCAATCATTTATTTGGAGAAAAAGCAATACTTTTATTCTGCACCTTTCTAAAAGCTCTGTGGGAGTATTATTTAGAAGAAGAAAAAAGATTTATCTACATACAAATTAATGTTATCTGTAGCACCTTTAAATGTTTCTCTTGGTATACTGTATCAGGTTTTACTATTGAGGAAATTCTCCTGATACCTACTATACCTTTTAGCCCAGTACTTGAAATATATATTTTTTAATATTTTTCTTATTTTACTACAGTTTTTATTTAATTTTGTACTGTAAATAGTTAAAACGTATAATAAATAATAAAGTTGTCCCCCGAAGAGCGGGGGAAGGTGGATGGAGTGCCCTCAAAAAAGGTCCGGGGAAAAAGAGGGGGAAAAAAATGTTGTTAGTTCGGAATCTTGGAACTTGTTTGACTTGTTCTAGCGACTCGCTGGTAACACTCTAAAGTTCTTCCAACATTTACTGAATTTAAGTGTATGATTTCTAATCACTGTGTCAACTTGTGACTGTTTTAACTAATGTTTAAAACATTTTATAGCTCATTCGGCTTATTGACTCCCTGAAACGTCTAATTTTAGAATTGTATACCTTGTACATTTTATACAGAATCAGTTACCGTAAGCCCATTCAAGGGTATGATGATGACGTCAATGTTAAATAATATCTGTGTAGGTTAGTTAATTTGCATGCTGTAGTAGTAAACTAAGCTTACTTTAGCCCAATTCTGAATTAAGTGGGCGCGTTCTTCTAAAGAGTCCAATTTTATAGAAATACTTTTATTAGAAATACTTTTATTATCCCGTGGGAAATTTGACACTTACATTTGACACTTATGATTCTGAAGAGGGCTGAAGAAGCCCCACGTTTTAAAGTAGGCTACCTTAGGTGACAAAAACGAAAGTGTGACTCGAGGCTGCCACGTTGCGGCGAAACTCATCTGACAATGAAACGAAAGATGTAACCGGCGCCTAATTACATAGGCCTACTGCACCAGAGATAACATGCAAGTCAATGTAGGTAGGCTACGCCTATTCTCATGCATGAGGCAAATTGTGGGGGGGAAGTGGGAACTGTCTCATTGATTTCGCTGCTTCAAAGCCGAGGAGCCAAACCAGTAACAAGTTCCCTTTTTTTTTTCTTTTTTTTTTTTTTACTCGTTTATGGTGTACTATTTGTCAAATAAACAAATCTAAACATTGTGCATCGACAAAAAAGCTTTAATAAAATTGAGCGCGAGTAACCTAAATGATGGAGAGGAGAGAGAGAGATTTGATTGATTTTGGGGCTCATTATTACACTTATTGGACCGAAGCCACATTTCCCGAGTCTAATTCAAAATGTATGAACCTGTACTTTTCATATCGTGCCTGCGGCCCTGGTCACATAATTTCCAAGGCAAAATAAATAGGTCTAATTCTAAATAATTATCTCATATAGCTGAATGAATGAATGAATGAATGCAAACTTTATTTGACAGATTGCAGAATGGGTACATGAATACAGTACACCTCAATACACACAATTGTTAAGGGGATGCAGACCAGAGAAAGACGTTTGTCTTGTTTACATCAGGGTCCCCCATTTTCAATTCATAGTGAAGAGCGCGCTTTGCTGCTCGTTTAATAAACTTTGAGTAGAGGCAAAAAAAATAGCCACCACCTATTATTTATTTTCATATAGTAAAACTTGCCTGCTGTCGATAACTTTGACTCCAGTTCCTTTGCATTGTTGTTGCAGCCGATCGCCGCCAGTAGCTTGACGGTCTCTTGAATGGCACGGGGTTCAGTGAAGACTTGAACCAGTTCTGTTCCGTTAGTGGCTCTGCTTGGCATCACACTGCACTATCTCGCGTACGTGCACGCGCACTGAATAAACCACAAATGTACCTCTAATACCAGTATTAGTCTGACCACACCCCTCATCAGTTTACCTTCATAAGCAGGTGTGTGGTCACCTGCTCTCTTCCTTCTCGCTTTCACCACAAGGAATAAGTGCCTCGGTAGATCCCCACACTTGACACCATGATGGAAGAAATTGGATTAGGAACAGCTTTGGGAAACAAGGATACGTTGACATCATATCTTTATTTTCTCTCTCACTATTTTTCGAGAAAATACGGCGATATTGTCTTCGTACTGGAGTGTCTAGAAGATGATGATCATTCTAAAAACCCTCCACCGGTTTTCGTATTGGGAGCACGCCGCTGCATGCTTCTCAACTGCAGTTCCTTGCTGTGTTTGTTGGGGTGAAACCTGTCAGGCCACAGCTGAACTGTCGGACATGCCGCTGTTGTGAGAAGCGGTGCGTTCCAGGTTGGGTGAGTAGTGTTTGCTGGCGGGCTCCACTTGTCTGTTAGTGCTATGGGGGCTACTTGACAAAGTTTATGGAAACCGGCCCCAGGCTAGGGTCCTTTGTTCAGCCACCTAGGCGACAGAAGGCCTTGGTCTGAAGACCATTATAGTTTTAACTAGTGGGCCGCGACCATGACACTGGTGATCCCTGTGTGTTCTGGACGAGTGGATTCTCTCTGTCACCGTGTTAAGGCCCCATCTTTCATATCCAAATGAGAGTATTCCTTCACGAGGGGATATGTGCATGTAATGTGCGATAGCGGCAGATTCATGTTCAAAGTCAGCTACACAGGCCAGTTGGTACTGTGCTGATTCCGTCGGGTGTGGTAAAGTCACCGTTGTGAAGCGGTGTTGACATCTTGTTTTCTCTCTTCTCTTAAAAAGTGAGGAGAGGTTCAGAACGGCGGCCTGTCTGGGTGAGTGTTATGTCATTGTTTACATGTTCATAGCTTACGGTTAGCCAGTCAGCTGTTAACTGCTGCGTTAGCCTGCTGGATCGCTGCATGGCCTGCTTAGGGCCTACTATTAGCCAGTCAGCTGTTAGCTGCGGGGCTAGCATGTCGTGGTCGCTAGGTAACGTTAGCTTGCTGCTATAGGCCATGGCTGGCGCGGGGTAGCTTAGCTTCTCGCGCGCCGCCGTGAGCTCGCTTCTGATCGCGTGCGTCGTTAGCTCGGCGTCTCGCAAGCAGAAGCGGTAGCACCCGAACGGTTGGAGCGGCCGTTAGCTTGATGCTTTTCTGTTGAACGTGCTTTGATTTTAACATGTTTTACACTCTTGACCGCGACGTCATCCTTGACAGGGGATGTTTCGTCGACCCTGCCCTGAGCCTGGACGGCAAGGTTGCATCAACAGGGGACTGTAGTGCGGGTTGGGGCGGTGACGCTGCCCAGTTCGGACAACACAGGAGCGGCTGTGTTCCTACGGTGTCTGTGACTGCACTTCGCTGATCTGCGTTCCGGGTAGGAACGGGGTTGACCAGACCTCATAACACGTCTTCTGGTTTTACTTTGCTAAATGTATTGTGAATAACGGTGTTTTTTCCCAAAACGTGTGTTGTTGCAATGCATTTAGGATACGTTGCGGGTTATGTGTGAGCTGTTTTTTGTCACTGGCAGTTAGCTTCTCCGTGCAAATCGGGATATAATGATCTGGTTGTTGTGTGAGAAACATCATGGTGTTTATATGTACCGTGTACTCACAACTAAGGTAACTAACCTATGAAGCTATGCTTGGTGACAAGTGAGTAAAAGAATGATCTTTCTCAGACTGTAATGACAATGAACAGTGTGTTCACACATTAACAGGTTCTCCTGTTTTAACTGGCCGTATTGAGGGTAAAATAGGAGGATTGTGTTTTCCCCCCCGGTTCCCTGGGGACTTTTTCATCCTCCTATCAGACATGTTGTGCATTAATTGTGTCTTTTGTGTGGTAGGGATACGATGTAACTCTTAGCTTGATTGCTGAGGTTGTGCTAAATCTGCTGGAGAAACTTATTTCCTAAAGGGAAATTGGTTTGGTTGCTGTCATGTGTGCTTAGCAAGGCCTGTGGTCGATACTAATCAAGAATGATGTATTCTCTCATTGTGAAAAAAACGGCGTTCCTCTGTTGAGTGTTTTTGCCATTTTTTGTAGGTGATGATGGGTTGTGTGTGTCATGTGACCTACAACTGGGTTGTACTGGCCACAGAAGCACATGTGTATGTTGGACCGGGGTTCTTAGAGCCCTCTCTATTCTGTGTTTTTCCTTAGTAAAAATCAGATAGCAGGTTAGCTCATGCGCTGTGTGGAGCTGTGAAACGCTTCATAGAGCTGACTATGACTGTGTCATATTCTCTTTTTGTCGTTACATCGTATCATGGGTGTGGGGTCGTAAAGGGGTGAACTGGTAACCTTTCCTCTCCCCATTGTTCTGTCGGTCAGGGGTACACCCCCTGTCCTTCAAGGTTCCCGTCACGTGGCGGTTCGGCACGTTACAGGGGGGGGGGGGGGGGGGGGGAGGGAGTTCCTGGTCCCACGGCCTGGTATATTGGGCGTGTGCACCGCAGGAATTCCCCCGCCATAGAGTACGTCACTGTGCGCGTCTCTGTTGGTAGGACTTCCGTGTGCTGTTCAGGTCCATGTGATGGATCTGTTTTCAGGGGGGGTGGTCAGGGCTCCTCCTCACCAAGCGCCTATTCAGGCCTTCTGTGAGTTCGGACTCCTTCTTCCATGTGAGGAAGCCTCCATCAGAGTACAGAGCCTTCCTCCTCAGATTGTCAAAGTGAGTGGACCCTCTAGAAGGGTCCTTTTCTATTGTATGTATATTCGATTCAATTCGTTTATTGAGTGTGTATGGGTTCAGTGCCTCTTCCCCGGAGGCCCTAAAACCAGTTTTTTACGTGGCTCAAGGTGCAATATATTCTTTTCAATCTGTACAGCTCGCGTGGGAAGTCTCTCTGGGGATCCCCGTCTCTTTCCTATGGGAAAGAACATTTTTTACCCCGGCTGTGTAGACTGGGATACATACTGTTGATGCTTCCTTCTTTCTATTCCAGAAGTGTTGGAGTTAGGGAGTGTCACACCCCTCTTGTCGTTCCCCTGGGCGCCTTGGGGATTCAATGACAGGTCTAAATAGCCTGTTCATTGATGGGGGTGTGTCCCGACGCACGTATAGTGCTAGCTCGCTGTAAACAGGCGATTGACTGGCACGCCTTGGTTGCTTGTGGTTGAAACAGCGTTTTTATAAAGCAACTGAGATGGGGGTTTTTCCTCTTCCGACGACCACATCCCATGACCTGGGTGGGTTGTCGACGGATTCTCGTTCATGTCTGGGGGATGATGACGGGATGGATCTGAACATATGTGGTGGGGTCTCACGCCCTTGGGGTGGGCCACCAGGCGCGGTTCGTCCGAACGTCTGGGTGGCGCCTTCTTTTCATGTTAAGATCAACACGCATATCTGCCCTTCTCCTGGAGTAGGCATGTCGGCGTGGTTAGGGCACGGGACTGGTTCTGGTCACGCTGGTCCAGATCAGTTGAACCCGTTGTCCGCCGGGGATGCAGATCTGCTGTTCTGGTACCCTGAGGGACTTGGGCTTTTTTCAGGGGGAAAAATGCCAGGTCGGTCTGGGTGTCACAGGGTTAAGCGCTATGGAGACCCTGGTTGGGTATGTTTTTACTCAGCACTGTCGTCATGGCTTACAGCCATGCCATTCTGTACGCGCTCGATCTCGTCGGATCTCGGCCGCTACACAGGTTGGTCCTGGTTAGTACTTGGTTGGGAGACCGCCTGGGAATACCAAGTACGGTGTGCTTAGGGGCTGGTTCTCCATTATTTTTCGCTCCTCTCTCACGCATGGCGAAGAGGGGCCTGTGGGGGTGGTTTTTTGACCTCCTCTGGTGACCCTGTGCTTCCCGTACCGCCAGGCCCGGTCCGAAGTGATGTTTGCGACCCGTAGGCCTGGGTTAACCCTTTTTGGAAACTGAAACACTTGTACTGCGGTATAGCCGGTGTATACCCGCAGGTGTGTTTTGGAGTTTTTTCTTGAGGGGTTATAGGAACAACCACCGCATTGGGTAACGCCGAGGTGGTTGATTCCCTGGTGTGTTGGTGCAGTGTCAACTCCCGGGTTCACCGTTTGAGGGTGCCCCTGCACGTTCATGACGTCTGCCAATCGTGTCAGCCTTCTCTGCCTCGACCCCTCTGGGTGGGGGTTTTTAAATGGAGGCTTGGTCATGCAACAACGCCAGCATACGCCCCTTCCGCCGGGGCAGCTGTGTTCAGCTGTCCCCTCTGGCGCCTGTCTCGTCCGCAGTCTCCAGGCTAGGGTTAACAGCCTGTTGCCTGGTTTTTCCCCGGTGCGCTGCCTGCTTCCGTTGGTTAACCTTTTTTGTGTGCTTACGGCCATGCTGACTGTCTGTTCTGCAGGGTCAGTGTGCCAGGCGGTGTACTGTTGGGGGGACGGGGCCCGCTCGGCTTACGGCCATACCGACCTGAACACGCCCGATCTCGTCCGATCTCGGAAGCTAAGCAGGTTCTGGCCTGGTTAGTACTTGGTTGGGATACCGCCTGGGATTACCAGGTGCAGTAACTGGGGGGCCTTTGTCCGAATACGCTGGCGATGTGGGGGGCGGGGCACTACGTGCCCACCTGGTGGGGTCTTGATGCTGGCATCATGGACTTCTCCGGGCCCCCATTCCAGGGAGTCCAGTCCTTTTGGTGGGTCTGGGTCTTCCTTCGCGCTCCGCTGCTACGGCCTTGCCACGGGGTTGGGTTTGCCCTTGACCCCGTGATTCTGGGGGCAGTAACGAAGTTGTTCCTCCGTTCGTTCCCGGGTGGCATGCGGGTTGTGCGTGTGTGTAGTCGTGGGGTCAAGCCACGGTCTGCTCACCCTGTGCGTTAAGTTGCTTGAGTGCCTCTTCGCACGGTCGGGTCCATCGCCTTCCCGTGAAGCCCCTAATAGGGGGGATGCCCTCCATTAGGGGGGGTCGGGGGGGCTCGGCCCTCCCTGTTCTGATGGTTTTGGGGGGCTGTCAGCGGGGTGTATTTGTCAGCCAGCGGCTCCGCTTGGCCTCCCATTGTGCAGTGTGATGCCAAGCAGAGCCACTAACGGAACAGAACGATAGGTTATGACTATAACCAAGTTCTGTCAGTTAGTGGTGACGCTTGGCATCAGACGGCCGCTGCAGCCCTTGACCTCACCTTGTGGTGAAAGCTTGGGAAGGAGGAGAGCAGGTGACCACACACCTGCTTATGAAGGTAAACTGATGAGGGGTGTGGTCAGACTAATACTGGTATTAGAGGTACATTTGTGGTTTATTCAGTGCGCGTGCACGTACGCGAGATAGTGCAGTGTGATGCCAAGCGTCACCACTAACTGACAGAACTTGGTTATAGTCATAACCTATCGTTTATAGGCGAGATCCAGGCAATCAGCGTTCTGGACCGCATTGCGACTCACGCGTGGTTCCTCTCTGCGATCGATCAGTTTGTTCCGAAATCTTTTCAGGTCCACGTCGCTCAAGTCTTCCAATGCCTCAAATATAAAGGCATGGGCGGTTTTGGCCATGTCTGTTGTTCAAACGTGAAATATACAACAGCGCAGTCTCGTTGAGTCCAAAACTAAAGTGAGTTACACAGACAGACATACAGTTACATAAACACGCTAAGATACGGAACTAATAATGCTTCCTGCAGGGGCGAACTTTCCTCTATAGGGAGGGAGGGACAGGGGGGCCCGGGGCCGGGGGACATGTCCCCCTCTAGCCTTCAAATAAGCTGAGACCAGCAGAAAAACGTGTTTGTAAGTGTTAAGGTATTTTATGACTACACACAGCACCACGGTTTAAAGGAGGAAGGGTGATCTTATCTCTTTTCAAACAGATATACTGAGACGGAGCAGGATGAAAATCATACAGGAGGCCGCACTCCTTAAATTACTGAAAAGTGTCTTAAATTATCTATGCATTATAGGCAAACGAGTCAATATCTATGGCATGATTTGGCATTCATTTAGAAGATTAAAAGGATACTAAATATTTATAGTCTAAAATGTAAAGTACATATAAATAAACATAACGTTCTCTCTGATTATAAGAACAGGTAATGAGGATGATCAAACGATACAAGAATTGTTTAGCCTATGTAGATTATGTTTTGAATTAGAAATGACAATAACCACATGATTGTAATTAATCTGATAAAGTCTTTTTCAGGTATAATAGAAGGTACAAACAATAATAAAAGAAGCGATGTGTTTGTCTTTGAAAATTACCAAACAATATATATGTCTATGGTGGAATTGATAAGTGTACTGTTTTAACCAGGATAAAATTAATCTCCTCTAATACGGGCAGTGGTGCAGTCGTAATATGGGCCAAGGCCAAACGCCACGCGCACGCGCATACACGTCTCTCTCCTCTTTCATGAGGCGGAGCTGGGGACGAGACGGGCGGTCTTTTGTCACATAACACACACACACACACACACCTACACACACACACACACACACACACACACACACACACACACACACACCTACACACACACACACACACACACACACACACACACACACACACACACACACACACACACACACACACACACACAGTCTAGGTGATAAGTGCCGGCCGGGGTATACGGCGCGACGAGTCATTTTTGTGTCGTCACGCCGTATACCCCGGCCAGCACTTATCACCTAGACTTTGCAGAATAATAGGATGCGCGCACTTCTGCCTCAGTGACGTAGCCTAAACGGCGTTTAACCGCGTTTGACCACCACTGCATGCCTGAATACGGGGAAGAGGAGTGTCTGAAACAAACTTCCCCAGTTATCAAAGTCCAGACCAGGCATTGATTTGGGCTAATTTGATGTAGGATTCAGGAAAGCATCTATATTAATGACCAAGAACATAGCTGTTGACTATATCATGCATGACCTAAACTATATAAGAAGATTAAATGCATTTATTAAAGGGGAACTATTTTACTATTTCTTTCACTATTTGGGCACTTTTACACAATTCCTGTGAGTTTATGGAACACCTCTGTAATTATATATATTTTTTAATTCATTGTTTTGTATTTCTAATCAAGTCCTCAAAAACAGCATTTTTCTACCTCAAGATCTCGAGCCGTTTTGAGCCTGGCCACCTAAACCACTGCGCCGCGGCGCCGGCGCCTGAACATTATCATGCAGCGGTGTCTTTCTGACATCACAAATCAGCACATTTTCAGATGACTCAGTTCAGTGAGTTTCAAGTTCAAGTTTCAAGTTTCTTTAATAGTTGTCATACAGAAGTACAGAATACTTTCATACAAAATGCTTCTTACTGTTACGCTCCAGAGACTGTGCTAGACAAGATAGTATCAAATAACATAGTATAGCATGTAGTTTAGAAGAAGAAAATGAGGTCACAGTGTTCGGTATAGACATATGTACAATGTTCTGAGTTACCATATAATATACAATACTATGCAGTGTACTAATGTACAGTACTATATAGTGCAAAGCAGAAATGGGATGAGGTACAATTTAGGTACAATTTACAGTAAGGTGTACGAGTTGTAGTGCAATCCTTCATCAATAAATATAAAGTGTGGGGAGTGGGTGCTACAGTGTGTTTGTTTAAAGTGGGTGTGTGCTATAAAGTGTGTGGAGTGGGTGCTACAGTGTGTCTGTTTAAAGTGAGTGTGTGCGTGTGGATGTGTGTGCTATGTGCGTTTGGTGGTTGTTGTTGTGTAGTGTTCATTGTTCGTTTAGCAGTCTGATGGCCTGGGGATAGAAGCTTCTTCTGAGTCTTTCTGTGCTCGCCTTGAGACTCCGGTATCGCTTGCCTGACCGCAGCAGTTCAAAGAGGCAGTTGTTCGGGTGACTGGAGTCTTTAATGATTCTCTTAGCCTTGCCCTTGCAACGCTTGTTGTAAATGTTCTGGAGGGTGGGGAGCCCCCCTCCAATTGTGCGTTCGGCTGAACGTGTCACTCTTTGTAGTCTGCTTCGGTCTTGTGCAGTGCTATTCCCAAACCAGGAGGTGATGTTGCCAGTCAAGATGCTCTCTATTGTACATGAGTAGAAGTTCTTAAGGATCTTCTGACTGACTTGGAACTTCCTTAGGCGCCTGAGGAAGTAGAGGCGTTGTCGTGCCTTCTTCACAACACTGTCAATGTGTGTGGTCCATGTCAAGTCCTCGGATATGTAGGCTCCGAGGTACTTAAAGCTGTTGACTCTCTCAACCGGTGCACCGTCGATGCTGAGGGGGCTGTAGTCCTTGACCCCCGACCTCCTGAAGTCCACAATCATCTCCTTTGTTTTGCTGACGTTCAGGGAGAGGCTGTTATCCTGGCACCATCCCGCCAGGACCTTGACCTCTTCCAGGTAGGCCCTCTCGTCGTTGGCAGAGATCAGGCCCACCACCACTGTGAATATTGTGAGAGGAGAATTGGAAGAATGCGCCAATATGAGAATTAGAGACATAGATCATATTAATATAAGTCCACATAGCTAGGAAACAATGCTAAACACTGAAAAAGGCCATTTATAAGATAGTTCCCCTTTAAGGAATGCCAATACTCTGGCATGCATGGGTTGGGATTGGGAAGCAATAGTTTACAAATAAAGATACAGTACATGTCAAGTTAGTAGCCTACACTTACTGGGAAATGTTAATCAAAACTGCATTCATCCCATTCACCTTATTTTTTTTCTTTTTACTTTGAAATCTCAAACTAATTATGATTTGTGACACACTCTTCTCATTTCCCCAAAACAAACAGGGCCATCATTTTTTTTTTTAATTTTTTTTTATTATTGCAAAACAAAAATTATTAAAAGTCAGTACCCCTAATACCTATTTTCTAAAACCCTACACACATATGCTCCAGCTCGAACCCCCCCCTCCCGGACCCCTCCTTGGATAGTACCTCCATTATCCCTCACTCCTAACCAGACACTACCATTATAAGCTAGCTTTTATTCTCTCCACCACTTCTAACCACATTGACATTTTGGATTCGTTGAGACCCAGAATTCTTGCTGTAGATATTTCTTGATAAATCACATCGAGATATGTAAGAGACCAAACCTTCCGGCACATTTTTTCCGGTTGAAACCAGCGTGATGCGATCAGTTTTTTAGCTACTGTGATACCCGATAAAACCAATCTCTTTAGCTGTGGATTTACTGTAAACTCAAAAACATCATTCAATAGTAATACAGAGGGGTGTACTGGTATATTCCAAGATACGAGTTTTGATAATTGTTGGGTCACATCTTTCCAGAATGTCTTAACTGGTGGGCAGTCCCAATACATGTGCATAAATGTCCCTTCGTCTCCATTTGTACATTGGGAGCATTTTGAGTCTTGTTTAAGGCCCATTCTGTTCAGCCTTATAGGAGTCAAGTATGTCCTGTGAATATAGTTAAGATTGATTTGTTGATGGTCCGGGTTCCTTGATGTGAGACGGACATTTGCCCATGCTTCTTGCCAATCAAAGTCACTTTCCAGGTCTGGTATATCCCTCCTCCAGACAGAGTCTAGTTGGAGGGTTTCATACGAGGACGTTAGTAATTGATAATAAAAACCTGATACAAAACCTCCATCATATTATACTTTATCTTTTCTTTTAAAGGTCCCATATTGTAAAAAATTGCCTTTTCCAGTGTTTTGCATTGTTTTCAAGCAATCTTCAGCCTATTCCTTTTTTCGGTCATTGAGTTTGGATTTGGTGTGTGAGCTTACTTTGAATATGTACATTTGTGATTATTTATTATTATTATTATTATTATTATTATTATTATTATTATTATTATTATTATTATTATTATTATTATTATTATTATTATTATTATTATTATTATTATTATTATTATTATTATTATTATTATTATTATTATTATTATTATTATTATTATTATTATTATTATTATTATTATTATTTTTTTTTTTTTTTTTTTTTTTTTTTTTTTTTTTTTTTTTTTTTTTTTTTTTTTTGAAAGTCCACACAAGTGTATTTTTGATTGATCTGTAAACAAAGACTGAAAATAAACTATTCATCATCAAAACTATATTCATCATCATCATGTGGGGGCGACAGTGGCTCAGGACTGGAGAGCAGTCGTCTGGCAATCCGGAGGTTCCCGGTTCGATTCCCGCTCCTCCCGGGCAGCATGTCGATGTGTCCTTGAGTTGAGCAAGACATTTAACCCCTAATTGCTCCCGATGAGCAGGTTGGCACCTTGCATGGTTGCCTCCGCCGTCAGTGTGTGAATGAATGGGTAAATGTGAGGAACAAATTGTAAAGCGCTTTGGATAAAAGCGCTATATAAAAAAGCAGCCATTTACCATTTAAAAAGCAGCTATGTGGGGTTGTACCAACAACACTGACAAAATGTGAAATCTGTACCACGTCTGCAGTTCAGCTGAGACAGAAACGCCCCCTACTGAAACAAGCCATTCTGAATAGGGAGGTATAGTCTGACGTCACTGGTTGTTCCACCCGTATAGGGATTTATCATTGGGAAAATGGATTATCGGCTATTGTAACAATTCTGCTGCATGGAAATTGAAAAGCTTTCCATTTTTGCACAAAATGAGTTCCCTTCTATCACTAACATTATTGTTTAAAAAAATTTGGTTGAAATAAAATTTCGCGATGTTTTTGTATGATTAATTGGGAATATTTTCATGTTGAGCTATAGATTGTGGATGAATAAGCACAGAAAGGTACACCATGCCAATGTTAATGCTTTATTGTTACTCAGCTGATAGAGTTGTGCCCTTCCTGATGGCTTGTCGTACAGAACTTGTAAGTCGCTTTGGATAAAAGCGTCAGCTAAATGACTAAATGTAAATGTAAATGTTATTTGTTTTAAACGAGGCGACGGCCAGGTATCATAAAAACAAGCAATAAGCATACCCAAACATTGAAACATATATGCCTAAAAATATACAATACAAAAAAACTGCTAGAGGTAAATGCATGAGAAAACATGATGACAACATTTTACATAATTAAAGGTGCTATATAGATAACATTGTATTTAGCGCTAACCACTGGCCAGTATGGCTACTACCATAGTGTATTTATACTTGAATCATTGTACATAATAATACTGTAACACTGCACATGCATCAGATTAGCACTATTACTCAGTAGTACTCATTTATATATATTCCAGTTTAATCACTTGTACATTGTATAATATTGCTCTCTGCAGTTAGATGCCAACTTCTTTTCGTTGTACTGTACTTGTGCTGTATGATGGCCATACATTTCAATCTAATCTAATATAGTTTTGCTGTTTTTTTTTTGCCCCCCATTGACTTCAGTTAATGAAGTATAGATACTGTGTTTGGATTCTCTGTGTCACACAAACTAATACGACTTTTTTTTTTTTTTTTTTTTTAAGTTTAATAAGTAAAAGGTTTTATTTGAAATAGACGAGAGGAAAGTACGTAAGAACTGCTCAAAACAGATAAAGACAAGATGTGCATGATAAACGGCCAAAATCTGTATGATATGTGTAGAAAAAAGTATTACATTATAATAAATCTGAGATCATTAAAAAAAAGAAAAAAATTTAAGTTACTTATTATTCTCTAACAATTTGCCAACACTACATTTGCATCAATGATTTGGCTGGTGTCCTGGTGCAGAAGTGAAGTTAACCGGTCCATTAAAAGTGTTGCCAGTCATCTGATGAGCAACGACGACTGCACCATTCTGAGCAGAGATTGAGGGAGGAGCAGGAGGACGAGGAGCAGAAGAGAAGCCGGCGTCTCCTCCTCCCACGGCTGCCTGTCCACCTGGAGGGGAAGGGACAGAAACGGGGCATCAGACACAGAGAAATAGAGCCTGGTACATGAAATGACTCTTGAGGGGAAAAAGAACAGCCCTGTCTGACCTGCAGAGTCTATAGGCTAAATATCATCTGTAAGAAGTAGGGATGCACCAAGCAGCCGATTCCCATTCTGAGAACTAAACTTGAATTTCATATACGAAGAAGAGCGCCACTCGCTTTGACAACAAATGACCGCATTCAGGATAACGAATGCCCTTTTTTTTTTTCTGTGTCAAAAATGTAGAGAATCAAGTGACTTTCCTTTTTATTTCTCTGACTTGTTAAAGGTGCTATAGATAACAATGAGCCACTAGATGTCCCACTACTGGAGCTCCAGCATGTCTCAACTATAGAAGCGTGTTTATCTGCAGATCAGGTGCATTCCACGTGGGGAAAGAGGAAGTAGGGAGGGGCACGCAACATGTAAACAACATTCATTTTGGACCCGCCAAATTATTTTGTAATGATAAATACATAAATCAATCATTTATTTGGAGAAAAAGCAATACTTTTATTCTGCACCTTTCTAAAAGCTCTGTGGGAGTATTATTTAGAAGAAGAAAAAAGATTTATCTACATACAAATTAATGTTATCTGTAGCACCTTTAAATGTTTCTCTTGGTATACTGTATCAGGTTTTACTATTGAGGAAATTCTCCTGATACCTACTATACCTTTTAGCCCAGTACTATTTTTTAATATTTTTCTTATTTTACTACAGTTTTTATTTAATTTTGTACTGTAAATAGTTAAAACGTATAATAAATAATAAAGTTGTCCCCCGAAGAGCGGGGGAAGGTGGATGGAGTGCCCTCAAAAAAGGTCCGGGGAAAAAAGAGGGGGAAAAAAATGTTGTTAGTTCGGAATCTTGGAACTTGTTTGACTTGTTCTAGCGACTCGCTGGTAACACTCTAAAGTTCTTCCAACATTTACTGAATTTAAGTGTATGATTTCCAATCACTGTGTCAACTTGTGACTGTTTTAACTAATGTTTAAAACATTTTATAGCTCATTCGGCTTATTGACTCCCTGAAACGTCTAATTTTAGAATTGTATACCTTGTACATTTTATACAGAATCAGTTACCGTAAGCCCATTCAAGGGTATGATGATGACGTCAATGTTAAATAATATCTGTGTAGGTTAGTTAATTTGCATGCTGTAGTAGTAAACTAAGCTTACTTTAGCCCAATTCTGAATTAAGTGGGCGCGTTCTTCTAAAGAGTCCAATTTTATAGAAATACTTTTATTAGAAATACTTTTATTATCCCGTGGGAAATTTGACACTTACATTTGACACTTATGATTCTGAAGAGGGCTGAAGAAGCCCCACGTTTTAAAGTAGGCTACCTTAGGTGACAAAAACGAAAGTGTGACTCGAGGCTGCCACGTTGCGGCGAAACTCATCTGACAATGAAACGAAAGGTGTAACCGGCGCCTAATTACATAGGCCTACTGCACCAGAGATAACATGCAAGTCAATGTAGGTAGGCTACGCCTATTCTCATGCATGAGGCAAATTGTGGGGGGGAAGTGGGAACTGTCTCATTGATTTCGCTGCTTCAAAGCCGAGGAGCCAAACCAGTAACAAGTTCCCTTTTTTTTTCTTTTCTTTTTTTTACTCGTTTATGGTGTACTATTTGTCAAATAAACAAATCTAAACATTGTGCATCGACAAAAAAGCTTTAATAAAATTGAGCGCGAGTAACCTAAATGATGGAGAGGAGAGAGAGAGATTTGATTGATTTTGGGGCTCATTATTACACTTATTGGACCGAAGCCACATTTCCCGAGTCTAATTCAAAATGTATGAACCTGTACTTTTCATATCGTGCCTGCGGCCCTGGTCACATAATTTCCAAGGCAAAATAAATAGGTCTAATTCTAAATAATTATCTCATATAGCTGAATGAATGAATGAATGAATGCAAACTTTATTTGACAGATTGCAGAATGGGTACATGAATACAGTACACCTCAATACACACAATTGTTAAGGGGATGCAGACCAGAGAAAGACGTTTGTCTTGTTTACATCAGGGTCCCCCATTTTCAATTCATAGTGAAGAGCGCGCTTTGCTGCTCGTTTAATAAACTTTGAGTAGAGGCAAAAAAAACAGCCACCACCTATTATTTATTTTCATATAGTAAAACTTGCCTGCTGTCGATAACTTTGACTCCAGTTCCTTTGCATTGTTGTTGCAGCCGATCGCCGCCAGTAGCTTGACGGTCTCTTGAATGGCACGGGGTTCAGTGAAGACTTGAACCAGTTTATAGGCGAGATCCAGGCAATCAGCGTTCTGGACCGCATTGCGACGCACGCGTGGTTCCTCTCTGCGATCGATCAGTTTGTTCCGAAATCTTTTCAGGTCCACGTTGCTCCGGGACGTGTACAAGACCTTAGAAAGGCAGGTGCCTGAAATCATAAAAGGGCATAAATTAGTAAATGTAATGCGAGCGCGGGCGCGAGCGCAATTTTTGGGGTTAATACAAGTATATCATGGTACATTCAGTTTCACCGATAGATGTCACCAAAACTACATAGTGTCCCTTTAATAACACAATATGCGCTCCAGATCAACAGCTGCGAGAGAGAGAGAGAGAGAGAGAGAGAGAGAGAGAGAGAGAGAGAGAGAGAGAGAGAGAGAGAGAGAGAGAGAGAGAGAGAGAGAGATATGCTCCGTGATTTTCCTGCACTAGCAGCAGCAGACAGGGAGGGGCTGGCGACGTGTTTCACGAAAATATACAGTGCACTGCAAACCCGACATTTTATTTTGTTGGGCAAATACCTTACCTGATGTGTACTCTTGCTTTGTTTTAGTTGAAATAGTAACTGTAAAAAAAGAGGTCTCGACTCGAGTGTGAGGGCACCGTGAGCTCAACAACAGCTGGATATCAATTTCCTGTTCAGTGCACTGCTGGCCCTGCGCGGTTTACATGTTGGCTGGAAGGACCTATTATTTACGAGAGGGGTGGCATTTCTCTCTCTTTCTTTACCTAATATTTAGATTCTATCGTGACATCTTTCATTTGGAAGGGCAGGGCAGTATATATATATGTGCAACTGTAAAAAAAAAAAAAAAAAAAAAAAGAGGGTGGCATAAAAAGGGCACTTTCTAATGAGAAACGAAAAAGGCAGGTGCCCGGGCACCCCTTCACCCCTATGTATGCACGTGCGTCGTCGCTCAAGTCTTCCAATGCCTCAAATATAAAGGCATGGGCGGTTTTGGCCATGTCTGTTGTTCAAACGTGAAATATACAACAGCGCAGTCTCGTTGAGTCCAAAACTAAAGTGAGTTACACAGACAGACATACAGTTACATAAACACGCTAAGATACGGAACTAATAATGCTTCCTGCAGGGGCGAACTTTCCTCTATAGGGAGGGAGGGACAGGGGGGCCCGGGGCCGGGGGACATGTCCCCCTCTAGCCTTCAAATAAGCTGAGACCGGCAGAAAAACGTGTTTGTAAGTGTTAAGGTATTTTATGACTACACACAGCACCACGGTTTAAAGGAGGAAGGGTGATCTTATCTCTTTTCAAACAGATATACTGAGACGGAGCAGGATGAAAATCATACAGGAGGCCGCACTCCTTAAATTACTGAAAAGTGTCTTAAATTATCTATGCATTATAGGCAAACGAGTCAATATCTATGGCATGATTTGGCATTCATTTAGAAGATTAAAAGGATACTAAATATTTATAGTCTAAAATGTAAAGTACATATAAATAAACATAACGTTCTCTCTGATTATAAGAACAGGTAATGAGGATGATCAAACGATACAAGAATTGTTTAGCCTATGTAGATTATGTTTTGAATTAGAAATGACAATAACCCTATGATTGTAATTAATCTGATAAAGTCTTTTTCAGGTATAATAGAAGGTACAAACAATAATAAAAGAAGCGGTGTGTTTGTCTTTGAAAATTACCAAACAATATATATGTCTATGGTGGAATTGATAAGTGTACTGTTTTAACCAGGATAAAATTAATCTCCTCTAATACGGGCAGTGGTGCAGTCGTAATATGGGCCAAGGCCAAACGCCACGCGCACGCGCATACACGTCTCTCTCCTCTTTCATGAGGCGGAGCTGGGGACGAGACGGGCGGTCTTTTGTCACATAACACACACACACACACCTACACACACACACACACACGCACACACACACACACACACACACACACACACCTACACACACACACACACACACACACACACACACACACACACACACACACACACACACACACAGTCTAGGTGATAAGTGCCGGCCGGGGTATACGGCGCGACGAGTCATTTTTGTGTCGTCACGCCGTATACCCCGGCCGGCACTTATCACCTAGACTTTGCAGAATAATAGGATGCGCGCACTTCTGCCTCAGTGACGTAGCCTAAACGGCGTTTAACCGCGTTTGACCACCACTGCATGCCTGAATACGGGGAAGAGGAGTGTCTGAAATAAACGTCCCCAGTTATCAAAGTCCAGACCAGGCATTGATTTGGGCTAATTTGATGTAGGATTCAGGAAAGCATCTATATTAATGACCAAGAACATAGCTGTTGACTATATCATGCATGACCTAAACTATATAAGAAGATTAAATGCATTTATTAAAGGGGAACTATTTTACTATTTCTTTCACTATTTGGGCACTTTTACACAATTCCTGTGAGTTTATGGAACACCTCTGTAATTATATATATTTTTTAATTCATTGTTTTGTATTTCTAATCAAGTCCTCAAAAACAGCATTTTTCTACCTCAAGATCTCGAGCCGTTTTGAGCCTGGCCACCTAAACCACTGCGCCGCGGCGCCGGCGCCTGAACATTATCATGCAGCGGTGTCTTTCTGACATCACAAATCAGCACATTTTCAGATGACTCAGTTCAGTGAGTTTCAAGTTCAAGTTTCAAGTTTCTTTAATAGTTGTCATACAGAAGTACAGAATACTTTCATACAAAATGCTTCTTACTGTTACGCTCCAGAGACTGTGCTAGACAAGATAGTATCAAATAACATAGTATAGCATGTAGTTTAGAAGAAGAAAATGAGGTCACAGTGTTCGGTATAGACATATGTACAATGTTCTGAGTTACCATATAATATACAATACTATGCAGTGTACTAATGTACAGTACTATATAGTGCAAAGCAGAAATGGGATGAGGTACAATTTAGGTACAATTTACAGTAAGGTGTACGAGTTGTAGTGCAATCCTTCATCAATAAATATAAAGTGTGGGGAGTGGGTGCTACAGTGTGTTTGTTTAAAGTGGGTGTGTGCTATAAAGTGTGTGGAGTGGGTGCTACAGTGTGTCTGTTTAAAGTGAGTGTGTGCGTGTGGATGTGTGTGCTATGTGCGTTTGGTGGTTGTTGTTGTGTAGTGTTCATTGTTCGTTTAGCAGTCTGATGGCCTGGGGATAGAAGCTTCTTCTGAGTCTTTCTGTGCTCGCCTTGAGACTCCGGTATCGCTTGCCTGACCGCAGCAGTTCAAAGAGGCAGTTGTTCGGGTGACTGGAGTCTTTAATGATTCTCTTAGCCTTGCCCTTGCAACGCTTGTTGTAAATGTTCTGGAGGGTGGGGAGCCCCCCTCCAATTGTGCGTTCGGCTGAACGTGTCACTCTTTGTAGTCTGCTTCGGTCTTGTGCAGTGCTATTCCCAAACCAGGAGGTGATGTTGCCAGTCAAGATGCTCTCTATTGTACATGAGTAGAAGTTCTTAAGGATCTTCTGACTGACTTGGAACTTCCTTAGGCGCCTGAGGAAGTAGAGGCGTTGTCGTGCCTTCTTCACAACACTGTCAATGTGTGTGGTCCATGTCAAGTCCTCGGATATGTAGGCTCCGAGGTACTTAAAGCTGTTGACTCTCTCAACCGGTGCACCGTCGATGCTGAGGGGGCTGTAGTCCTTGACCCCCGACCTCCTGAAGTCCACAATCATCTCCTTTGTTTTGCTGACGTTCAGGGAGAGGCTGTTATCCTGGCACCATCCCGCCAGGACCTTGACCTCTTCCAGGTAGGCCCTCTCGTCGTTGGCAGAGATCAGGCCCACCACCACTGTGAATATTGTGAGAGGAGAATTGGAAGAATGCGCCAATATGAGAATTAGAGACATAGATCATATTAATATAAGTCCACATAGCTAGGAAACAATGCTAAACACTGAAAAAGGCCATTTATAAGATAGTTCCCCTTTAAGGAATGCCAATACTCTGGCATGCATGGGTTGGGATTGGGAAGCAATAGTTTACAAATAAAGATACAGTACATGTCAAGTTAGTAGCCTACACTTACTGGGAAATGTTAATCAAAACTGCATTCATCCCATTCACCTTATTTTTTTTCTTTTTACTTTGAAATCTCAAACTAATTATGATTTGTGACACACTCTTCTCATTTCCCCAAAACAAACAGGGCCATCATTTTTTTTTTTAATTTTTTTTTATTATTGCAAAACAAAAATTATTAAAAGTCAGTACTCAACACATAATGCATAATGAAACTAACAGTCAAGGTGGCTAAAATGACATGCAAGTACAGAAACAGAAAACAAAAAAAAGTCTATAATAATATTTTAACGTATATAGTGTATATCCAACGAAATTACCAATTATACAAATGCCTTATACAGGATAAACCCCTAATACCTATTTTCTAAAACCCTACACACATATGCTCCAGCTCGAACCCCCCCCTCCCGGACCCCTCCTTGGATAGTACCTCCATTATCCCTCACTCCTAACCAGACACTACCATTATAAGCTAGCTTTTATTCTCTCCACCACTTCTAACCACATTGACATTTTGGATTCGTTGAGACCCAGAATTCTTGCTGTAGATATTTCTTGATAAATCACATCGAGATATGTAAGAGACCAAACCTTCCGGCACATTTTTTCCGGTTGAAACCAGCGTGATGCGATCAGTTTTTTAGCTACTGTGATACCCGATAAAACCAATCTCTTTAGCTGTGGATTTACTGTAAACTCAAAAACATCATTCAATAGTAATACAGAGGGGTGTACTGGTATATTCCAAGATACGAGTTTTGATAATTGTTGGGTCACATCTTTCCAGAATGTCTTAACTGGTGGGCAGTCCCAATACATGTGCATAAATGTCCCTTCGTCTCCATTTGTACATTGGGAGCATTTTGAGTCTTGTTTAAGGCCCATTCTGTTCAGCCTTATAGGAGTCAAGTATGTCCTGTGAATATAGTTAAGATTGATTTGTTGATGGTCCGGGTTCCTTGATGTGAGACGGACATTTGCCCATGCTTCTTGCCAATCAAAGTCACTTTCCAGGTCTGGTATATCCCTCCTCCAGACAGAGTCTAGTTGGAGGGTTTCATACGAGGACGTTAGTAATTGATAATAAAAACCTGATACAAAACCTCCATCATATTATACTTTATCTTTTCTTTTAAAGGTCCCATATTGTAAAAAATTGCCTTTTCCAGTGTTTTGCATTGTTTTCAAGCAATCTTCAGCCTATTCCTTTTTTCGGTCATTGAGTTTGGATTTGGTGTGTGAGCTTACTTTGAATATGTACATTTGTGATTATTTATTATTATTATTATTATTATTATTATTATTATTATTATTATTATTATTATTATTATTATTATTATTATTATTATTATTATTATTATTATTATTATTATTATTATTATTATTATTATTATTATTATTATTATTATTATTATTATTATTATTTTTTTCTTTTCTTTTGAAAGTCCACACAAGTGTGTTTTTGATTGATCTGTAAACAAAGACTGAAAATAAACTATTCATCATCAAAACTATATTCATCATCATCATGTGGGGGCGACAGTGGGTCGGGACTGGAGAGCAGTCGTCTGGCAATCCGGAGGTTCCCGGTTCGATTCCCGCTCCTCCCGGGCAGCATGTCGATGTGTCCTTGAGTTGAGCAAGACATTTAACCCCTAATTGCTCCCGATGAGCAGGTTGGCACCTTGCATGGTTGCCTCCGCCGTCAGTGTGTGAATGAATGGGTAAATGTGAGGAACAAATTGTAAAGCGCTTTGGATAAAAGCGCTATATAAAAAAGCAGCCATTTACCATTTAAAAAGCAGCTATGTGGGTTAACTTGTACCAACAACACTGACAAAATGTGAAATCTGTACCACGTCCCGTTTCTGCAGTTCAGCTGAGACAGAAACGCCCCCTACTGAAACAAGCCATTCTGAATAGGGAGGTATAGTCTGACGTCACTGGTTGTTCCACCCGTATATAGGGATTTATCATTGGGAAAATGGATTATCGGCTATTGTAACAATTCTGCTGCATGGAAATTGAAAAGCTTTCCATTTTTGCACAAAATGAGTTCCCTTCTATCACTAACATTATTGTTTAAAAATATTTGGTTGAAATAAAATTTCGCAATATTCTTTTATGATTAATTGGGAATATTTTCATGTTGAGCTATAGATTGTGGATGAATAAGCACAGAAAGGTACACCATGCCAATGTTAATGCTTTATTTGTTTTAAACGAGGCGACGGCCAGGTATCATAAAAACAAGCAATAAGCATATACCCAAACATTGAAACATATATGCCTAAAAATATACAATACAAAAAAACTGCTAGAGGTAAATGCATGAGAAAACATGATGACAACATTTTACATAATTAAAGGTGCTATATAGATAACATTGTATTTAGCCCTAACCACTGGCCAGTATGGCTACTACCATAGTGTATTTATACTTGAATCATTGTACATAATAATACTGTAACACTGCACATGCATCAGATTAGCACTATTACTCAGTAGTACTCATTTATATATATTCCAGTTTAATCACTTGTACATTGTATAATATTGCTCTCTGCAGTTAGATGCCAACTTCTTTTCGTTGTACTGTACTTGTGCTGTATGATGGCAATACATTTAAATCTAATCTAATATAGTTTTGCTGTTTTTCTTTTGCCCCCCATTGACTTCAATTAATCAAGTATAGATACTGTGTTTGGATTCTCTGTGTCACACAAACTAATACGATTTTTTTTTTAACGTTTAATAAGTAAAGGGTTTTATTTGAAATAGATGAGAGGAAAGTACGTAAGAACTGCTCAAAACAGATAAAGACGAGATGTGCATGATAAACGGCCAAAATCTGTATCATATGTGTAGAAAAAAAGTATAACATTATAATAAATCTGAGATCATAAAAAAAAAAAAAAAATGAAGTTACTTATTATTCTCTAACAATTTGCCAACACTACATTTGCATCAATGATTTGGCTGGTGTCCTGGTGCAGAAGTGAAGTTAACCGGTCCATTAAAAGTGTTGCCAGTCATCTGATGAGCAACGACGACTGCACCATTCTGAGCAGAGATTGAGTGAGGAGCAGGAGGACGAAGAGCAGAAGAGGAGCCGGCGTCTCCTCCTCCCACGGCTGCCTGTCCACCTGGAGGGGAAGGGACAGAAACGGGGCATCAGACATGGAGAAATAGAGCCGGGTACATGAAATGACTCTTGAGGAAAAAAAGAACAGCCCTGTCTGACCTGCAGAGTCTATAGGCTAAATATCATCTGTAAGAAGTAGGGATGCACCAAGCAGCCGATTCCCATTCTGAGAACTAAACTTGAATTTCATATACGAAGACGAGCGCCACTCGCTTTGACAACAAATGACCGCATTCAGGATAACGAATGCCCCTTTTTTTTCTGTGTCAAAAATGTAGAGAATCAAGTGACTTTCCTTTTTATTTCTCTGACTTGTTAAAGGTGCTATAGATAACAATGAGCCACTAGATGTCCCACTACTGGAGCTCCAGCATGTCTCAACTATAGAAGCATGTTTATCTGCAGATCAGGTGCATTCCACGTGGGGAAAGAGGAAGTAGGGAGGGGAATAGGGGATACATGCACGCACCATGTAAACAACATTCATTTTGGACCCGCCAAATTATTTTTTAATGATAAATACATAAATCAATCATTTATTTGGAGAAAAAGCAATACTTTTATTCTGCACCTTTCTAAAAGCTCTGTGGGAGTATTATTTAGAAAAGAAAAATGATTAATCTACATACAAATTAATGTTATCTGTAGCACCTTTAAATGTTTCTCTTGGTATACTGTATCAGGTTTTACTATTGAGGAAATTCTCCTGATACCCACTATACCTTTTAGCCTATATGGCCCTATATCCGACACCGATATCGGTGCATCCCTCATAAGAAGATAATTGTACTGCTATAATACTAAATCTATAGAGAACATTTGTACCTCTGGTCACTCTGGTTCCCTTCTTTAATTTATCTGCAGCATTGTGGTGGCCCATCTCCTTCAGAATCTCAATAGTGATAGTCACAGCCCCCTCTTCGTGGTATCTGTCCACCATTGCATCCACTGTGTCGTCGCGCCGTCTCGCTCCCTCCATTAGGCCCCTGGGAATGGGTTCAAAACCCTCCCATGTTGAATGAGTGAGGTGCCATTGGAACTTCTTCACGTCGTCACCAACCATACCCTCCAGTATAGCCAGGAGCCTCTGTTCGGTCATCGTAGATCACTGGCCACGGATGGGAAACCAATCTGTAATGTCAAGCCACATGTTATGGGGGAATACAGATACATGACAGCGTATATAGGTCTTGCTGTGGAAATGCGCAACATGTCATCTAACTAGTGCGAAATGAATAAATCACGTTCAAAATATAAATAACTTCTCCACCACTGTTTGTGATTCTGCCTAAATCAATTTTTTTTAAAGCAGCTGAGTGCGTGCTTCACTATAGTCGCATTTGATAACTTTCGTCTCTCTCTCTCTCACTCTCTGTACGTTCAATGATTTGAATTTAATTGAGAGTGTTTTGTGTGTGTGTGTGTGTGTGTGTGTGTGTGTGTGTGTGTGTGTGTGTGTGTGTGTGTGTGTGTGTGTGTGTGTGAATGTACTATAGGCTATCTTTTTACATGGATTAGGGCAGGCTAATAATTACTAATGAGCTTTAACAATCCTGATTTCTTCAAAAGGAAGGTATTGATTTACATAATCTTTTTTCAAGTCAAGAAAATACGATGAAGCTTATCTCATTCTTGGTGAGATTTCTCTCAATAAAAAAACAACAACACACAGTTCGAGTGTCTATTGAACTGTTTTGTTATATATGTTATTATTCGAACAAAGGGATTACACATTTCATAATTGTTTCCCCTCAGTTTTTGGTTATTGTTACAGAATGTTATTGTTAAGTGGGACTCGCACAATTTGATATTGATGTTATTTCAATCAATTTAAACTTGGTCCATTTCATGACTATTTTGTTGGGGCGAGGGGGGGGGGGCCCAAAACATGTTGGTCCTCCAAAGGGGGGCCTGACAGAACAGGTTTGAGGACCACTGTCTTAGAGAGACCAATGATCTAAACCCCCTGACTGAGCACAACATTTTTTTTTATCCACTTTTTCTCCCATTTTCTATATTTTCTCCCATCCCAATTTCGTATCATCCAATTCAACCCTCCCCTGTCACGAACGCTGTTTCTTGCCTCCCACAAGCCGGCTGCAATGTGGACTAAGTCATACATAGCACAAGTCCCCTCCGGTACTTGAGGTAACAGCAGTCGCATCTTTTCACCTGCGCAGCTCGATCTCTCAGTGGCGAGGAGTAACGCGTGGGAGGCTCACGCTGCCCCCGACACTTCCTGATTCTACTGCGCAGGCGCACCAACCGACCTGTAGGAGTCGCTGTCCACAACGCCCGATCCCCACCCATCAGTTTCCCACCCCCTAATACGGCCAATGTGTATTAGTATGAATGACCAGCTAAACTGAAAGCAATGTGGAGCGCTGGGCTCGAACAGGCAAGCCCAGCGTCTCCGTCATTCGTGGCGAGCGCCTTGCCCACTAAGCCATGTAGCCGCCCACCCTGAGCACAACATTTATAGGAAACAGGCACTGGAGGAAATCAGAATGTTGCATCAACAGCCTGGTGTAAGATGGTTATTACGCAGATATATGGTTGAATACAAAATATAGGCTGGCCAAGGAAATGGGTAGATCAGTGTACTGTTAGTGTTAGTACCTATAGGCTAGACAGGTCAGGCAACACAGAACTCATAAATTATTATAAATATTATTATGAGTCATAATAACATTTAAAATGCGCATAAGGCTAGATCTAAGCTTGTTTTAGAACAAAACACACTATGAAAATCCTTGAAAAATACAATATGGCTACACAACAATAAAAAAAGTCTCCAATCAAGGGCTCTCCAACGCGCTCTCTTACGCGCGCTGCGTAAAGTGCCTATTATAGTGCCGCCATTACCACATGGGGGACCCTGATGGAAACAAGACAAACGTCTTTCTCAGGTCTGCATCCCCTTAACAATTGTATGTATTGAGCCGTACTGTATTGTACCCATTCTGCAATCTGTTAAATAAAGTTTTCATTCATTCATTCATTCACAATAAAGCACTACTAATATTAGAGCAGTTTGAGGGGAAAATATACTTACTTGTTAAAAGTACACGACGCTACACAATCTCCAGAGGATGACGCAGACGCACAACTGCAGCGAGTAGATGTTAGTTTCGATTTAAAGTTTCCGGGAAACTTCTTGACTGAAATGCAGAGAGACTCTGTGCGCAATCTGCGCGTGCGGAGGTTGGGAGTAGGTGCGTAAAAGTGCCGATGGACTGGTCTCTCCGCCTTCAGGGGACTAATGCCTATTATTATATTATGACTGAATTCCACACGTTTGGTCGAAAACTCCACCCACTGCTTCCTCATCGGACTTCTCTCTCTGTGTCCTGGTGTGTGTGTGTGTGTGTGTGTGTGTGTGTGTGTGTGTGTGTGTGTGTGACTGACAAACTGAATGCGCTAATAAGACTTACAACAACAAATACAAACAACACAATACAACAAATAGCCTATATGACACGAATCGGAATTGAGTTTGGTGTGAAAAGAACAACTTAACCGTTGTACCGTCTTTTACTAGTACTCTGCTATAGTGATCTCCCTTGCCTATATTACTAACTATATGCTAATTATGTCTAAACTACTATGCACTCAAGACTGTAGCACCCAAGTTCGAAGAACAATTTTACTGTTAATTTTACTCTGAAAGTCCAGAGTCGCACCCGAATTCCTGCTGACTTGTACACAACTTGTAAGTCGCTTTGGATAAAAGAGTCAAGCTAAATTACTAAAATGTAAATGCTATGTAAAATGTAAAATGTAAATGCCCCCCCCCCCCCCCCCACCCACCCAACCACCTCCAATGTACAGTCCCCACCCACCCCTCCTACCCAACCCCCCCCCCCCCACTCCTACCTAATTCAGATGTTAGTTTCGATTTAAAGTTTCCGGAAAACTTCTTGACAGAAATGGAGAAGTATGCAACTGCAGAGACGCAGAGCGGCGCTCTCAGGACCGGCGGTCTGACGGCTCGGGCACATTGAACGCGCACGAATTTCACGCACGGGTTCCTAGCGGGATCGCGCGCCTGGCCAGACAGCAGTGTGCTAGGGAGAGTCCGACTTCTTGATTGATTAATTGATTGATTGATTGATTGATTGAAAAGTTTATTAACAGATTGCAGAATGGGTACAGTACAGTACAGTTCAATACACACAATTGTTAAGGGGATGCAGACCAGAGAAAGACTTTCGTCTTGTTTACATCAGGGTCCCCCATTTTCAATTCATCAACATATATGACATATACACGACATACAGATAGACAGTACTGCTACATCTATACATTTATGACATACCAGATTTGCAAATACAGTACTGTTTGTGATACAAAAAGTGTCCAGAAAAAGAGTGATACATTTGACGTAGAAACTGGACATTGGGGGAAGTTGGGTAGGTGGGGTTGGGTGGGGGGGGGGGGGGGTAGGGGACACACACTGTACACTGTACATTGGAATACTGACAAAGCCATACTTGGTAATTTACTGTACAACTGGGTTAGGACATTTGTAGGGGCCAGTTTCGAATTGCAGTGTTTTTGAAAGTGGGTAGTGATTCACATTCCTTTACAGCTTTGGGTAGGGCGTTCCACATTGATGTGGCATAATTACGAAACGTGTTTAGTCCCTTGTTTGCGCCGAGTCTGGGTTTAACATGATTTGTGGAGCTCCCTCTGGTGTTGTGATCGTGGTATTCACTGACCTTTGGGAAGTATTTTGACATGTACATGGGTACCTTGGTCGTGTAGTGTATCTTGTAGACCACCCAATGGCTGAATTGGGTCACGAGACCGCTGCCATCTTAGCGCCAAATGAATATAAATATAGGATTGATTGATTGAAAACTTTATTTAACAGGTTGCAGAATGGGTACAGTACAGTCAAGATATTGTGTGAGCAAAAGTATAGTTAATTTACTCATACAGCTCACAGTGCGACGAATTGCAATACTCCAATTCAGCCATTGGGTGGGAGGCGCTGCTGAGCGGTCGCTAGACCGCCGGTCTGCGTCTATTTTTTTACCAACGGATTTCCAGTTCCGCGTGCGCGTTCTGCGATCTGATTGGCCACTGATGTTTCTGGTGCGATCTGATTGGACACTGACGTTTCTGGTCATGTGACATGTGCGCCCAATCGCGTGACGCCTGTGTCTTTGCCCATTTCCGCCTCGAACGGCATGCAAACTACCTAACGCCTAGTTTATCACTGGTTAAGCTTAGGCGACTCTTTCGAAGTTGGTTAAGGTTAGAGTTTGGAATCAGGGCTGGTGTTCTATCGCCCTGCTCCAAGACAAACTCTAACCTTAACCAACTTCGAAAGAGTGCCTAAGCTTAACCGGTGAAAGAAACAGGCGTCACACGATTGGCCGCACATGTCACACGACCAGAAACGTCAGTGGCCAATCAGATCGCAGAACGTGCACGCGGAACTGGAAATCCGTTGGTAAAAGTATTGACACCGCCGGTCTTCGCTCTGAGGCTCTGCAGTTGCATACTATTGGAGAAATGTGGAAGATTGACAATCCAGAGAGACTCTGTGCGCAATCTGCGCGTGCCGATGGACTGGTCTCTCCGCATTCAGGAGACTTATAGAAATTAATATGTGCCATAATAACTGGTGTTATTTGTCTAATAGCCTTCAAAAATATACCACAGTATACAAGTCTATTGGATCATGTGCAGCAGCACCCTCACAGCCGTAGATACAAACAACCACTTAATGCTAAGGCTCTCATGATGTCTCATCCACATTCATTCATTTTCTCCCCTCTCTCTCTCTCCCATGAGCTCAATGTAACGCAGTGGTCTATCCTCCCACAAACAGCTCATCGAACTGTAATTAATACAACACAATTAAGCGTTCAGCGCCCACGGTTGACATTTCATGGAGGACAAGTTCAAACTCATTTGTTCAAAATGCATTCATGGAAGACAATTTTGGGATATGCGCGAGCGAGATTATGTGCCAAATTAATGTTAGCATTGCTTTATTTGTTGTTGGTGAAATGCCCCTTCAATATTTAGGCTGCATTGATTTGGGCTAATTTGATGTAGGATTCAGGAAAGCATCTATATTAATGACCAAGAACATAGCTGTTGACTATATCATGCATGACCTAAACTATATAAGAAGATTAAATGCATTTATTAAAGGGGAACTATTTTACTATTTCTTTCACTATTTGGGCACTTTTACACAATTCCTGTGAGTTTATGGAACACCTCTGTAATTATATATATTTTTTAATTCATTGTTTTGTATTTCTAATCAAGTCCTCAAAAACAGCATTTTTCTACCTCAAGATCTCGAGCCGTTTTGAGCCTGGCCACCTAAACCACTGCGCCGCGGCGCCGGCGCCTGAACATTATCATGCAGCGGTGTCTTTCTGACATCACAAATCAGCACATTTTCAGATGACTCAGTTCAGTGAGTTTCAAGTTCAAGTTTCAAGTTTCTTTAATAGTTGTCATACAGAAGTACAGAATACTTTCATACAAAATGCTTCTTACTGTTAAGCTCCAGAGACTGTGCTAGACAAGATAGTATCAAATAACATAGTATAGCATGTAGTTTAGAAGAAGAAAATGAGGTCACAGTGTTCGGTATAGACATATGTACAATGTTCTGAGTTACCATATAATATACAATACTATGCAGTGTACTAATGTACAGTACTATATAGTGCAAAGCAGAAATGGGATGAGGTACAATTTAGGTACAATTTACAGTAAGGTGTACGAGTTGTAGTGCAATCCTTCATCAATAAATATAAAGTGTGGGGAGTGGGTGCTACAGTGTGTTTGTTTAAAGTGGGTGTGTGCTATAAAGTGTGTGGAGTGGGTGCTACAGTGTGTCTGTTTAAAGTGAGTGTGTGCGTGTGGATGTGTGTGCTATGTGCGTTTGGTGGTTGTTGTTGTGTAGTGTTCATTGTTCGTTTAGCAGTCTGATGGCCTGGGGATAGAAGCTTCTTCTGAGTCTTTCTGTGCTCGCCTTGAGACTCCGGTATCGCTTGCCTGACCGCAGCAGTTCAAAGAGGCAGTTGTTCGGGTGACTGGAGTCTTTAATGATTCTCTTAGCCTTGCCCTTGCAACGCTTGTTGTAAATGTTCTGGAGGGTGGGGAGCCCCCCTCCAATTGTGCGTTCGGCTGAACGTGTCACTCTTTGTAGTCTGCTTCGGTCTTGTGCAGTGCTATTCCCAAACCAGGAGGTGATGTTGCCAGTCAAGATGCTCTCTATTGTACATGAGTAGAAGTTCTTAAGGATCTTCTGACTGACTTGGAACTTCCTTAGGCGCCTGAGGAAGTAGAGGCGTTGTCGTGCCTTCTTCACAACACTGTCAATGTGTGTGGTCCATGTCAAGTCCTCGGATATGTAGGCTCCGAGGTACTTAAAGCTGTTGACTCTCTCAACCGGTGCCCCGTCGATGCTGAGGGGGCTGTAGTCCTTGACCCCCGACCTCCTGAAGTCCACAATCATCTCCTTTGTTTTGCTGACGTTCAGGGAGAGGCTGTTATCCTGGCACCATCCCGCCAGGACCTTGACCTCTTCCAGGTAGGCCCTCTCGTCGTTGGCAGAGATCAGGCCCACCACCACTGTGAATATTGTGAGAGGAGAATTGGAAGAATGCGCCAATATGAGAATTAGAGACATAGATCATATTAATATAAGTCCACATAGCTAGGAAACAATGCTAAACACTGAAAAAGGCCATTTATAAGATAGTTCCCCTTTAAGGAATGCCAATACTCTGGCATGCATGGGTTGGGATTGGGAAGCAATAGTTTACAAATAAAGATACAGTACATGTCAAGTTAGTAGCCTACACTTACTGGGAAATGTTCATCAAAACTGCATTCATCCCATTCACCTTATTTTTTTTCTTTTTACTTTGAAATCTCAAACTAATTATGATTTGTGACACACTCTTCTCATTTCCCCAAAACAAACAGGGCCATCATATTTTTTTTTATTATTGCAAAACAAAA
The DNA here is from genome assembly GCF_963971535.1 of Notolepis coatsorum. NCBI lineage: Eukaryota > Metazoa > Chordata > Actinopteri > Aulopiformes > Paralepididae > Notolepis > Notolepis coatsorum. The sequence goes on from NC_140171.1 coordinate 2,674,244, forward strand.
ATTATTAAAAGTCAGTACTCAACACATAATGCATAATGAAACTAACAGTCAAGGTGGCTAAAATGACATGCAAGTACAGAAACAGAAAACAAAAAAAAGTCTATAATAATATTTTAACGTATATAGTGTATATCCAACGAAATTACCAATTATACAAATGCCTTATACAGGATAAACCCCTAATACCTATTTTCTAAAACCCTACACACATATGCTCCAGCTCGAACCCCCCCCTCCCGGACCCCTCCTTGGATAGTACCTCCATTATCCCTCACTCCTAACCAGACACTACCATTATAAGCTAGCTTTTATTCTCTCCACCACTTCTAACCACATTGACATTTTGGATTCGTTGAGACCCAGAATTCTTGCTGTAGATATTTCTTGATAAATCACATCGAGATATGTAAGAGACCAAACCTTCCGGCACATTTTTTCCGGTTGAAACCAGCGTGATGCGATCAGTTTTTTAGCTACTGTGATACCCGATAAAACCAATCTCTTTAGCTGTGGATTTACTGTAAACTCAAAAACATCATTCAATAGTAATACAGAGGGGTGTACTGGTATATTCCAAGATACGAGTTTTGATAATTGTTGGGTCACATCTTTCCAGAATGTCTTAACTGGTGGGCAGTCCCAATACATGTGCATAAATGTCCCTTCGTCTCCATTTGTACATTGGGAGCATTTTGAGTCTTGTTTAAGGCCCATTCTGTTCAGCCTTATAGGAGTCAAGTATGTCCTGTGAATATAGTTAAGATTGATTTGTTGATGGTCCGGGTTCCTTGATGTGAGACGGACATTTGCCCATGCTTCTTGCCAATCAAAGTCACTTTCCAGGTCTGGTATATCCCTCCTCCAGACAGAGTCTAGTTGGAGGGTTTCATACGAGGACGTTAGTAATTGATAATAAAAACCTGATACAAAACCTCCATCATATTATACTTTATCTTTTCTTTTAAAGGTCCCATATTGTAAAAAATTGCCTTTTCCAGTGTTTTGCATTGTTTTCAAGCAATCTTCAGCCTATTCCTTTTTTCGGTCATTGAGTTTGGATTTGGTGTGTGAGCTTACTTTGAATATGTACATTTGTGATTATTTATTATTATTATTATTATTATTATTATTATTATTATTATTATTATTATTATTATTATTATTATTATTATTATTATTATTATTATTATTATTATTATTATTATTATTATTATTATTATTATTATTATTATTATTATTATTATTATTCAGTGTGTGAATGAATGGGTAAATGTGAGGAACAAATTGTAAAGCGCTTTGGATAAAAGCACTATATAAAAAAGCAGCCATTTACCATTTAAAAAGCAGCTATGTGGGGTTGTACCAACAACACTGACAAAATGTGAAATCTGTACCACGTCTGCAGTTCAGCTGAGACAGAAACGCCCCCTACTGAAACAAGCCATTCTGAATAGGGAGGTATAGTCTGACGTCACTGGTTGTTCCACCCGTATAGGGATTTATCATTGGGAAAATGGATTATCGGCTATTGTAACAATTCTGCTGCATGGAAATTGAAAAGCTTTCCATTTTTGCACAAAATGAGTTCCCTTCTATCACTAACATTATTGTTTAAAAAAATTTGGTTGAAATAAAATTTCGCGATGTTTTTGTATGATTAATTGGGAATATTTTCATGTTGAGCTATAGATTGTGGATGAATAAGCACAGAAAGGTACACCATGCCAATGTTAATGCTTTATTGTTACTCAGCTGATAGAGTTGTGCCCTTCCTGATGGCTTGTCGTACAGAACTTGTAAGTCGCTTTGGATAAAAGCGTCAGCTAAATGACTAAATGTAAATGTAAATGTTATTTGTTTTAAACGAGGCGACGGCCAGGTATCATAAAAACAAGCAATAAGCATACCCAAACATTGAAACATATATGCCTAAAAATATACAATACAAAAAAACTGCTAGAGGTAAATGCATGAGAAAACATGATGACAACATTTTACATAATTAAAGGTGCTATATAGATAACATTGTATTTAGCGCTAACCACTGGCCAGTATGGCTACTACCATAGTGTATTTATACTTGAATCATTGTACATAATAATACTGTAACACTGCACATGCATCAGATTAGCACTATTACTCAGTAGTACTCATTTATATATATTCCAGTTTAATCACTTGTACATTGTATAATATTGCTCTCTGCAGTTAGATGCCAACTTCTTTTCGTTGTACTGTACTTGTGCTGTATGATGGCCATACATTTCAATCTAATCTAATATAGTTTTGCTGTTTTTCTTTTGCCCCCCATTGACTTCAGTTAATGAAGTATAGATACTGTGTTTGGATTCTCTGTGTCACACAAACTAATACGATTTTTTTTTTTTTTTTTTTTAAAGTTTAATAAGTAAAAGGTTTTATTTGAAATAGACGAGAGGAAAGTACGTAAGAACTGCTCAAAACAGATAAAGACAAGATGTGCATGATAAACGGCCAAAATCTGTATGATATGTGTAGAAAAAAGTATTACATTATAATAAATCTGAGATCATTAAAAAAAAGAAAAAAATTTAAGTTACTTATTATTCTCTAACAATTTGCCAACACTACATTTGCATCAATGATTTGGCTGGTGTCCTGGTGCAGAAGTGAAGTTAACCGGTCCATTAAAAGTGTTGCCAGTCATCTGATGAGCAACGACGACTGCACCATTCTGAGCAGAGATTGAGGGAGGAGCAGGAGGACGAGGAGCAGAAGAGAAGCCGGCGTCTCCTCCTCCCACGGCTGCCTGTCCACCTGGAGGGGAAGGGACAGAAACGGGGCATCAGACACAGAGAAATAGAGCCTGGTACATGAAATGACTCTTGAGGGGAAAAAGAACAGCCCTGTCTGACCTGCAGAGTCTATAGGCTAAATATCATCTGTAAGAAGTAGGGATGCACCAAGCAGCCGATTCCCATTCTGAGAACTAAACTTGAATTTCATATACGAAGAAGAGCGCCACTCGCTTTGACAACAAATGACCGCATTCAGGATAACGAATGCCCTTTTTTTTTTTCTGTGTCAAAAATGTAGAGAATCAAGTGACTTTCCTTTTTATTTCTCTGACTTGTTAAAGGTGCTATAGATAACAATGAGCCACTAGATGTCCCACTACTGGAGCTCCAGCATGTCTCAACTATAGAAGCGTGTTTATCTGCAGATCAGGTGCATTCCACGTGGGGAAAGAGGAAGTAGGGAGGGGCACGCAACATGTAAACAACATTCATTTTGGACCCGCCAAATTATTTTGTAATGATAAATACATAAATCAATCATTTATTTGGAGAAAAAGCAATACTTTTATTCTGCACCTTTCTAAAAGCTCTGTGGGAGTATTATTTAGAAGAAGAAAAAAGATTTATCTACATACAAATTAATGTTATCTGTAGCACCTTTAAATGTTTCTCTTGGTATACTGTATCAGGTTTTACTATTGAGGAAATTCTCCTGATACCTACTATACCTTTTAGCCCAGTACTATTTTTTAATATTTTTCTTATTTTACTACAGTTTTTATTTAATTTTGTACTGTAAATAGTTAAAACGTATAATAAATAATAAAGTTGTCCCCCGAAGAGCGGGGGAAGGTGGATGGAGTGCCCTCAAAAAAGGTCCGGGGAAAAAAGAGGGGGAAAAAAATGTTGTTAGTTCGGAATCTTGGAACTTGTTTGACTTGTTCTAGCGACTCGCTGGTAACACTCTAAAGTTCTTCCAACATTTACTGAATTTAAGTGTATGATTTCCAATCACTGTGTCAACTTGTGACTGTTTTAACTAATGTTTAAAACATTTTATAGCTCATTCTGCTTATTGACTCCCTGAAACGTCTAATTTTAGAATTGTATACCTTGTACATTTTATACAGAATCAGTTACCGTAAGCCCATTCAAGGGTATGATGATGACGTCAATGTTAAATAATATCTGTGTAGGTTAGTTAATTTGCATGCTGTAGTAGTAAACTAAGCTTACTTTAGCCCAATTCTGAATTAAGTGGGCGCGTTCTTCTAAAGAGTCCAATTTTATAGAAATACTTTTATTAGAAATACTTTTATTATCCCGTGGGAAATTTGACACTTACATTTGACACTTATGATTCTGAAGAGGGCTGAAGAAGCCCCACGTTTTAAAGTAGGCTACCTTAGGTGACAAAAACGAAAGTGTGACTCGAGGCTGCCACGTTGCGGCGAAACTCATCTGACAATGAAACGAAAGGTGTAACCGGCGCCTAATTACATAGGCCTACTGCACCAGAGATAACATGCAAGTCAATGTAGGTAGGCTACGCCTATTCTCATGCATGAGGCAAATTGTGGGGGGGAAGTGGGAACTGTCTCATTGATTTCGCTGCTTCAAAGCCGAGGAGCCAAACCAGTAACAAGTTCCCTTTTTTTTTTCTTTTTTTTTTTTACTCGTTTATGGTGTACTATTTGTCAAATAAACAAATCTAAACATTGTGCATCGACAAAAAAGCTTTAATAAAATTGAGCGCGAGTAACCTAAATGATGGAGAGGAGAGAGAGAGATTTGATTGATTTTGGGGCTCATTATTACACTTATTGGACCGAAGCCACATTTCCCGAGTCTAATTCAAAATGTATGAACCTGTACTTTTCATATCGTGCCTGCGGCCCTGGTCACATAATTTCCAAGGCAAAATAAATAGGTCTAATTCTAAATAATTATCTCATATAGCTGAATGAATGAATGAATGAATGCAAACTTTATTTGACAGATTGCAGAATGTGTACAATACAGTACACCTCAATACACACAATTGTTAAGGGGATGCAGACCAGAGAAAGACGTTTGTCTTGTTTACATCAGGGTCCCCCATTTTCAATTCATAGTGAAGAGCGCGCTTTGCTGCTCGTTTAATAAACTTTGAGTAGAGGCAAAAAAAATAGCCACCACCTATTATTTATTTTCATATAGTAAAACTTGCCTGCTGTCGATAACTTTGACTCCAGTTCCTTTGCATTGTTGTTGCAGCCGATCGCCGCCAGTAGCTTGACGGTCTCTTGAATGGCACGGGGTTCAGTGAAGACTTGAACCAGTTTATCGGCGAGATCCAGGCAATCAGCGTTCTGGACCGCATTGCGACTCACGCGTGGTTCCTCTCTGCGATCGATCAGTTTGTTCCGAAATCTTTTCAGGTCCCCGTCGCTCAAGTCTTCCAATGCCTCCACTATAAAGGCATGGGCGGTTTTGGCCATGTCTGTTCAAACGTGAAATATACAACAGCGCAGTCTCGTTGAGTCCAAAACGAAAGTGAGTTACACAGACAGACATACAGTTACATAAACACGCTAAGATACGGAACTAATAATGCTTCCTGCAGGGGCGAACTTTCCTCTATAGGGAGGGAGGGACAGGGGGGCCCGGGGCCGGGGGACATGTGCAGTGTGCTAGGGAGAGTCCGACTTCTTGATTGATTAATTGATTGATTGATTGATTGATTGATTGATTGATTGAAAAGTTTATTAACAGATTGCAGAATGGGTACAGTACAGTACGGCTCAATACACACAATTGTTAAGGGGTTGCAGACCAGAGAAAGACTTTCGTCTTGTTTACATCAGGGTCCCCCATTTTCAATTCATATAGACATATATGACATATACACGACATACAGATAGACAGTACTGCTACATCTATACATTTATGACATACCAGATTTTTTGTTTACCACATGCCCCCCCCCCAACATCCTCCAATGTACAGTTTCCCCATCCAACCTACCCAACCTCCTCCAATGTACAGTTTCTTCCCCCTCAAATGTATACTCTCTTTTTTAGACCCTTTTTGTATCACAAACAGTACTGTATTTGTAGATCTGGTATGTCATAAATGTATAGATGTAGCGGTACTGTCTATCTGTATGTCATATGATGAATTGAAAATGGGGGACCCTGATGTGAATGAATGAATGAATGAAAACTTTATTTAACAGATTGCAGAATGGGTACAATACAGTACGGCTCAATACATACAATTGTTAAGGGGATGCAGACCTGAGAAAGACGTTTGTCTTGTTTCCATCAGGGTCCCCCATTTTCAATTCATATAGACATTTATGACATACACAACATACATGACATTTATGGCATAGGGACATATAGGTATTTAGTACTGATACATTTGTGACATAGGCGGTATTCAAATATACAGTACTGTTACCCCTAGATCCTGACAGAGTATATACATATGATGGGGAGGGGACTGTACATTAGGAGGGGGTGGGTGGGTGGGAGGGAAATATACATACGGCGGGGAGGGAATATATACATGCGGTGGGGAGGAGACTGTCTATTAGGAGGTGGTGGGGGTTTTGGGCATTTACGGTGGCCAGTTTCGAATTGCAGCCTCCCGTAGGTGCTCTTTAAGAGCGGTTTTGAATGTGGGCAGGGATTCACTTTCCTTTACAGCTTTGGGTAGGGCGTTCCACATTGTTGTGGCATAATTGCGAAACGTGTTTAGTCCCTTGTTTGAGCCGAATCTGGGTTTAACATGATTTGTTGAGCTTCCTCTGGTGTAGTGGTTGTGGTATTCACTGACCTTTGGGAAGTATTTTGACATGTACATGGGCACCCCGGTCGTATAGTGTATCTTGTAGACCAGGCCCATTGCAAGTTGCTGTACTCTGTCGTCTACTCTAAGCCATCCTAGGTTGTCAAAGTGGGCAGGGGTGAGGTGGGTTCTGGGGTTCAGGTCAAGTAGTAGTCTGACCAGTTTGTTTTGTGATGTTTGTAATTTTGTTTTAAGCGCCTTTGAGGTGCTTTGGTACCATGAGGTGCACGCATATTCATAGTACCCTTGAATGAGTGCTCCTGCCAGAGTCTTCAGGGTATTCTTGTTTACCAGAGAGGAGATCCGGTACAAGAATCTAGTTCGTTGGTTGACTTTTTTTTATTACATTGGATGCCATTTTGTCACAGGAAAGATTTTCCTCTAGGATGGAACCCAGGTAGGTAATTTCGTCTTTCCTTGTGACAATATTGTCACCCACTGTAACTGAGAAGCCGTCGGTCTTGCTGAGTTTGTTATTTGAACCGAAGAGAATGGACTCTGTTTTGCCCATGTGTAATGATAGTTTGTTATCAGCGAGCCATATGCATATTTGTAAACAAGACGAAAGTCTTTCTCTGGTCTGCATCCCCTTAACAATTGTGTATTGAGCTGTACTGTACTGTACCCATTGATTGATTGATTGATTGAAACGTTTATTAACAGATTGCAGAATGGGTACTGTGGAATAATATAATGATTCATTCCCCAACTATCTCATTTAGACATTCCCCTCCCCCTTCTCCCCAATCCTGTGCCCCCCCCCCCCCCCTCTCCCCAATCCTGTATCCCCCCCCTGTGAACTATATGACTCTAAGACTCCTCCCAACAACATTCCAGTTCACAGGGGGGGGGGGGGGGGTACAGGATTGGGGAGAGGGGGAGGGGTCACAGGATTTGGGAGAAGGGGGAGGGGAATGTCTAAATGAGATAGTTGAACTCTTCGGTTCAAATAACAAACTCAACAAGACCGACGGCTTCTCAGTTACAGTGGGTGACAATATATGTCACAAGGAAAGATGAAATTACCTACCTGGGTTCCATCCTAGAGGCTAATCTTTCCTGTGACAAAATGGCAACCAATGTAATAAAAAAAGTCAACCAACAAACTCGATTCTTGTACCGGATCTCCTCTCTGGTAAACAAGAATACCCTGAAGACTCTGGCAGGAGCACTCATTCAAGGGTACTACGACTATGCTTGCACCTCATGGTACCAAAGCACCTCAAAGGCGCTAAAAACAAAATTACAAACATCTCAAAACAAACTGGTCAGACTACTGCTTGACCTGACTCCTAGAACCCACCTCACCCCTGCCCACTTTGACAACCTAGGATGGCTTAGAGTAGACGACAGAGTACAGCAACTTGCAATGGGCCTGGTGTACAAGATACACTACACGACCAAGGTACCCATGTACATGTCAAAATACTTCCCAAAGGTCAGTGAATACCACGATCACAACACCAGAGGGAGCTCCACAAATCATGTTAAACCCAGATTCGGCTCAAACAAGGGACTAAACACGTTTAGCAATTATGCCACATCAATGTGGAACGCCCTACCCACAGCTGTAAAGGAATGTGAATCACTGCCCACTTTCAAAACCACTCTCAAAGAACACCTATGGGAGACTGCAATTCTAAACTGGCCCCTGTAAATGTCCTAACCCAACCCCCTCCAATGTACAGTAAATGACCAAGTATGGTTTTGTAAATATTCCAATGTACAGTTTTGCTTGTACAGTTGTACAGTGTTCCCCACCCACCCCTCCTACCCAACCCCCCCCCCCCCCAACCACCTCCAATGTACAGCCCCCCCCCCCCACCCCACCTACCCAACCTCCTCCAATGTACTGTTTGTACGTCAAATGTGTATATACTCTCTTTTCTGGACTCTTTTTGTATCACAAACAGTACTGTATTTGCAAATCTGGTATGTCATAAATGTATAGATGTAGCAGTACTGTCTATCTGTATGTCATGTATGTCATATATGTCCTGATGAATAAAAAATGGGGGACCCTGATGTAAACAAGACGAAAGTCTTTCTCTGGTCTGCAACCCCTTAACAATTGTGTGTATTGAGCTGTACTGTATTGTACCCAGCCATTCTGCAATCTGTTAATAAAGTTTTCAATCAATCAATCAACAGCCTGGTGTAAGAATGGTTATTACACAGATATATGGTTGAATACAAAATATAGGCTGGCCAAGGAAATGGGTAGATCAGTGTACTGTTAGTACCTATAGGCTAGACAGGTCAGGCAACACAGAACTCATAAAGAGTCATAATAACATTTAAAATGCGCATAAGGCTAGATCTAAGCTTGTTTTAGAACAAAACACACTATGAAAATCCTTGACAAATACAATATGGCTACACAACAATTAAAAAAAAGCCTCCAATCACGGGCTCTCCAACGCGCTCTCTTATGCGCGCTGCGTAAAGTATTATTATAGTGCATCCATTACCACAATAGAGCACTACTAATATTAGAGCAGTTTGAGGGGGAAATATACTTACTTGTTAAAAGTACACGACGCTACTACCACAATCTCCAGATGATGACGCAGACGCACAACTGCAGCGAGTAGATGTTAGTTTCGATTTAAAGTTTCCGGAAAACTTCTTGACAGAAATGGAGAAGTATGCAACTGCAGAGCCGCAGAGCGGCGCTCTCAGGACCGGCGGTCTGACGGCTCGGGCACATTGAACGCGCACGAATTTCACGCACGGGTTCCTAGCGGGATCGCGCGCCTGGCCAGACAGCAGTGTGCTAGGGAGAGTCCGACTTCTTGATTGATTAATTGATTGATTGATTGATTGATTGATTGATTGATTGAAAAGTTTATTAACAGATTGCAGAATGGGTACAGTACAGTACAACTCAATACATACAGATCGAAAAATACCTCGCGGAAAAAAATCTAATCTACGAATTCCAATCTGGCTTCAGAACATCCCACTCCACTGACACATGCCTTCTCTACTTGAACGACCACATCAAACAAGAGGTGGACGCGGGCAAATACTGCGGCATGGTCATGCTGGACCTACAAAAGGCCTTCGACACTGTCAATCACACCATTCTGATTGACAAGCTAAAAGCAATTGGTTTTGATAGTTTATCAGTGAGCTGGATACAATCCTACCTGGAGGGGAGGGAACAGATGGTGGAAGTAAACGGTACCCTATCCCCCCCCCTCACAGTGAGCTGTGGTGTTCCACAAGGAAGCATACTAGGACCGCTACTATTCCTAATTTATGCAAATGACATGTCGTCAGCTTGTGACTGCAACTTGTTCCTGTTTGCGGACGACTCAGCCCTGCTGGTCTCTGACAAGAACAAGTTACAGGTTGAAAAAGCCCTCAGCTCGGAACTAGGCAAAATCTGCATATGGCTCGCCGACAACAAACTATCATTACACATGGGCAAAACAGAGTCCATTCTCTTCGGTTCAAATAACAAACTCAGCAAGACTGACGACTTCTCGGTTACAGTGGGTGACAATATTGTCACAAGGAAAGATGAAATTACCTACCTGGGTTCCATCCTAGAGGCTAATCTTTCCTGTGACAAAATGGCATCCAATGTAATAAAAAAAGTCAACCAACGAACGCGATTCTTGTACCGGATCTCCTCTCTGGTAAACAAGAATACCCTGAAGACTCTAGCAGGAGCACTCATTCAAGGGTACTACGACTATGCTTGCACCTCATGGTACCAAAGCACCTCAAAGGCACTAAAAAACAAATTACAAACATCTCAAAACAAGCTAGTCAGACTACTACTTGACCTGACTCCTAGAACCCACCTCACCCCTGCCCACTTTGACAACCTAGGATGGCTTAGAGTAGACGGCAGAGTACAGCAACTTGCAATGGGCCTGGTCTACAAGATACACTACGCGACCAAGGTACCCATGTACATGTCAAAATACTTCCCAAAGGTCAGTGAATACCACGATCACAACACCAGAGGGAGCTCCACAAATCATGTAAAACCCAGATTCGGCTCAAACAAGGGACTAAACACGTTTCGCAATTATGCCACATCAATGTGGAACGCCCTGCCTAAAGCTGTAAAGGAATGTGAATCACTACCCACCTTCAAAAACACTCTCAAAAAACACCTACGTGAGACTGCAATTCGAAACTGGCCCCTACAAATGTCCTAACCTAGTTGTACAGTAAATGACCAAGTAAGGCTTTGTCAACATTCCAATGTACAGTGTAAAATGTGTGTGTGTCCCCTACCCAACCCCCCCCCCCCCCCCCCCCCCACCCACCTCCAATGTACAGCCCTCACCCAACCCACCCAACCCCACCCCACCAACCTCCTCCAATGTACAGTTTCTACGCCAAATGTATATACACTCCTTTTCTGGACACTTTTGTATCACAAACAGTACTGTATTTGCAAATCTGATATGTCATAAATGTATAGATGTAGCAGTACTGTCTATCTGTATGTCATGTATGTCATATATGTTATGATGAATTGAAAATGGGGGACCCTGGTGGAAACAAGACGAAAGTCTTTCTCTGGTCTGCATCCCCTTAACAATTGTATGTATTGAGATGTACTGTACTGTACCCATTCTGCAATCTGTTAATAAACTTTTCAATCAATCAATCAATCAATCCAATGTAAATTACCCAGTATGGTTGTCAATATCCCAGTGTACCCAACCCCCCCCACCCAACCTCCTCCAATGTACAGTTTCTACGTCAAATGTATATACTCCCTTTTCTTGACTCCTTCTGTATCACAAACAGTACTGTATTTGCAAATCTGGTATGTCATAAATGTATAGATGTAGCAGTACTGACTATCTGTATGTCATGTATGTCATATATGTCCTGATGAATTGAAAATGGGGGACCCTGGTGGAAACAAGACGAAAGTCTTTCTCTGGTCTGCATCCCCGTAACAATTGTGTGTATTGAGCTGTACTGTATTGTACCCATTCTGCAATCTGTTAATAAAGTTTTCAATCAATCAATCAATCAATCAATCAATACAATTGTTAAGGGGATGCAGACCAGAGAAAGACTTTCGTCTTGTTTACATCAGGGTCCCCCATTTTCAATTCATCATAATAGATATATGACATACATGACATACAGATAGACAGTACTGCTACATCTATACATTTATGACATACCAGATTTGCAAATACAGTACTGTTTGTGATACAAAAAGTGTCCAGAAAATGAGTGTATATACATTTGACGTAGAAACTGGACATTGGGGGAGGTTGGGTAGGTGGGGTTGGGTGGGGGGGGGTTGGGGTAGGGGGGACACACTGTACACTGTACATTGGAATACTGACAAAGCCATACTTGGTAATTTACTGTACAACTGGGTTAGGACATTTGTAGGGGCCAGTTTCGAATTGCAGTCTCCCGAAGGTGTTCTTTGAGAGTGTTTTTGAAAGTGGGTAGTGATCCACATTCCTTTACAGCTTTGGGTAGGGCGTTCCACATTGTTGTGGCATAATTACGAAACGTGTTTAGTCCCTTGTTTGAGCCGAATCTGGGTTTAACATGATTTGTGGAGCTCCCTCTGGTGTTGTGGTCGTGGTATTCACTGACCTTTGGGAAGTATTTTGACATGTACATGGGTACCTTGGTCGTGTAGTGTATCTTGTAGACCACCCAATGGCTGAATTGGGTCACGAGACCGCCGCCATCTTAGCGCCAAATGAATATAAATATAGGATTGATTGATTGAAAACTTTATTTAACAGGTTGCAGAATGGGTACAGTACAGTTAAGATATTGTGTGAGCAAAAGTATAGTTAATTTACTCATACAGCTCACAGTGCGACGAAGTGCAATACTCCAATTCAGCCATTGGGTGGGAGGCGCTGCTGAGCGGTCGTCAGACCGCCGGTCTGCGTCTATTTTTTTAACAACGGATTTCCAGTTCCGCGTTCGCGTTCTGCGATCTGATTGGCCACTGACGTTTCTGGTGCGATCTGATTGGACACTGACGTTTCTGGTCATGTGACATGTGCGCCCAATCGCGTGACGCCTGTGTCTTTGCCCATTTCCGCCTCGAACGGCATGCAAACTACCTTACGCCTAGTTTATCACTGGTTAAGCTTAGGCGACTCTTTCTAGTTGGTTAAGGTTAGAGTTTGGAATCAGGGCTGGTGTTCTATCGCCCTGCTCCAAGACAAACTCTAACCTTAACCAACTTCGAAAGAGTGCCTAAGCTTAACCGGTGAAAGAAACAGGCGTCACACGATTGGCCGCACATGTCACACGACCAGAAACGTCAGTGGCCAATCAGATCGCAGAACGCGCACGCGGAACTGGAAATCCGTTGGTAAAAGTATTGACGCCGCCGGTCTTCGCTCTGAGGCTCTGCAGTTGCATACTATTGGAGAAATGTGGAAGATTGACAATCCAGAGAGACTCTGTGCGCAATCTGCGCGTGCCGATGGACTGGTCTCTCCGCATTCAGGAGACTTATAGAAATTAATATGTGCCATAATAACTGGTGTTATTTGTCTAATAGCCTTCAAAAATATACCACAGTATTCAAGTCTATTGGATCATGTGCAGCAGCACCCTCACAGCCGTAGATACAAACAACCACTTAATGCTAAGGCTCTCATGATGTCTCATCCACATTCATTCATTTTCTCCCCTCTCTCTCTCCCATGAGCTCAATGTAACGCAGTGGTCTATCCTCCCACAAACAGCTCATCGAACTGTAATTAATACAACACAATTAAGCGTTCAGCACCCACGGTTGACATTTCATGGAGGACAAGTTCAAACTCATTTGTTCAAAATGCATTCATGGAAGACAATTTTGGGATATGCGCGAGCGAGATTATGTGCCAAATTAATGTTAGCATTGCTTTATTTGTTGTTGGTGAAATGCCCCTTCAATATTTAGGCTGCATTGATTTGGGCTAATTTGATGTAGGATTCAAGAAAGCATCTATATTAATGACCAAGAACATAGCTGTTGACTATATATCATGCATGACCTAAACTATATAAGAAGATTAAATGCATTTATTAAAGGGGAACTATTTTACTATTTCTTTCACTATTTGGGCACTTTTACACAATTCCTGTGAGTTTATGGAACACCTCTGTAATTATATATATTTTTTAATTCATTGTTTTGTATTTCTAATCAAGTCCTCAAAAACAGCATTTTTCTACCTCAAGATCTCGAGCCGTTTTGAGCCTGGCCACCTAAACCACTGCGCCGCGGCGCCGGCGCCTGAACATTATCATGCAGCGGTGTCTTTCTGACATCACAAATCAGCACATTTTCACATGACTCAGTTCAGTGAGGGTGAATATTGTGAGAGGAGAATTGGAAGAATGCGCCAATATGAGAATTAGAGACATAGATCATATTAATATAAGTCCACATAGCTAGGAAACAATGCTAAACACTGAAAAAGGCCATTTATAAGATAGTTCCCCTTTAAGGAATGCCAATACTCTCACTGAACTGTCTGTCCTCTGCTAACACAACACTGAAATGTCTGTCCTCTGCTAACACAACACTGAACTGTCTGTCCTCTGCTAACACAACACTGAACTGTCTGTCCTCTAACACAACACTGAACTGTCTGTCCTCTAACACAACACTGAACTGTCTGTCCTCTGCTAACACAACACTGAACTGTCTGTCCTCTGCTAACACAACACTGAACTGTCTGTCCTCTGCTAACACAACACTGAACTGTCTGTCCTCTGCTAACAACACTGAACTGTCTGTCCTCTGCTAACACAACACTGAACTGTCTGTCCTCTGCTAACACAACACTGAACTGTCTGTCCTCTGCTAACACAACACTGAACTGTCTGTCCTCTGCTAACACAACACTGAACTGTCTGTCCTCTGCTAACACAACACTGAACTGTCTGTCCTCTGCTAACACAACACTGAACTGTCTGTCCTCTAACACAACACTGAACTGTCTGTCCTCTGCTAACACAACACTGAACTGTCTGTCCTCTGCTAACACAACACTGAACTGTCTGTCCTCTGCTAACACAACACTGAACTGTCTGTCCTCTGCTAACACAACACTGAACTGTCTGTCCTCTGCTAACACAACACTGAACTGTCTGTCCTCTGCTAACACAACACTGAACTGTCTGTCCTCTGCTGCTAACACAACACTGAACTGTCTGTCCTCTGCTAACACAACACTGAACTGTCTGTCCTCTGCTAACACAACACTGAACTGTCTGTCCTCTGCTAACACAACACTGAACTGTCTGTCCTCTGCTAACACAACACTGAACTGTCTGTCCTCTGCTAACACAACACTGAACTGTCTGTCCTCTGCTAACACAACACTGAACTGTCTGTCCTCTGCTGCTAACACAACACCGAACTGTCTGTCCTCTGCTAACACAACACTGAACTGTCTGTCCTCTGCTGCTAACACAACACTGAACTGTCTGTCCTCTGCTGCTAACACAACACTGAACTGTCTGTCCTCTGCTAACACAACACTGAACTGTCTGTCCTCTGCTAACACAACACTGAACTGTCTGTCCTCTGCTGCTAACACAACACTGAACTGTCTGTCCTCTGCTGCTAACACAACACTGAACTGTCTGTCCTCTGCTGCTAACACAACACTGAACTGTCTGTCCTCTGCTGCTAACACAACACTGAACTGTCTGTCCTCTGCTAACACACCACTGAACTGTCTGTCCTCTGCTAACACAACACTGAACTGTCTGTCCTCTGCTAACACAACACTGAACTGTCTGTCCTCTGCTAACACAACACTGAACTGTCTGTCCTCTACTAAGGCTGCGGTTACACCTTTCGTTTCATTTTCGTTTCATTGTCATACGCGTTTCGCCGCGACGTCCTGCGCCTCGAGTCACACTTTCGTTTTTTGTTTGTTTTTGTCACCTGAGCATACTGATGTAGTACACTGCCAAAGCAGTAGGTGGCAGTAGGTGGCGAAAATGAAGGCAATTTCAACCAATCAGAACTTGAATGTGCCAATACACTTCCTGGTAGCTCCAGCAAAGAAAATGTCAACAAGGCAGACGCCTATGGGCGCCACCATCTTGCCTATTTACTCAATGCAGCAATTCTTTTTCAGCAAAGCCTAATAAAAGTGCAATAAACAAAACGGATACATTCACTGTGTGTTCTGCCTGTCATTTGTTGATGAAACAAAACTAACATCAACACAAGTGACCACCAAGAGCGGATAGTTTAGTCTAAAAAAAGATCGGTAGCATTGTTAGCTGCATGCTAACGTCAATGGAGTATGCCATTATAACAGTATAGAATTGTGGCTAGAAGCTAACGTTAGCTCACGCTATTTAGCCAGCACCAAACTGATGATATCGAGAGCTATCAGTAGTTAGATAACATTAGAGACAACGCTGTGTGTATTAAACAAAGGTGAATAGATGACTGGGCCATTTTGTTTAATGCTTGTTAAGTTGAAAGAGGAGCTTTGAGCTAACAGGATCTGATAGCTCACGTTAGCCAGCTGCTCATGCAATCGGTAATGCTAGCAGAATGAATGGATGTAAACTTTATTTAACATATTGCATATGGGTACAATACAATACGGCTCAATACAAACAATTGTTAAGGGAATGCAGACTGTAGCTTGGACTGGGATCCTTATAACAATAACTTGACAACACATGGTAGCTGCAGCTATTTGGGACAGCTCTGCCTCTGTCCCAAGTTTCAAGTTTCAAGTTTCTTTAATAGTTGTCATACAGAAGTACAGAATACTTTTATACAAAATGCTTCTTACTGTTACGCCCCAGAGACTGTGCAAGACAAGATAAGTATGAAATAAAATAACATAGTATAGCATGTAAATTAGAAGTAAAAGAAAAAAAAGAGGTCACAGTGTTCAGTATAGACATATGTACAATGTTCGATGCAGAATAGACGTAACTGAGTTACCATATAATATACAATACTGTGCAGTGTACTAATATACAATACTATACTATATAGTGCAAGGCAGAAATGGGATGAGGTGCAATTTAGGTACAATTTACAATTTACGAGTTGTAGTGCAAATCCTTTATCAATAAATATAAAGTGTGTTTGTGTGATCTAAAGTGTGGAGAGTGGGTGCTGCAGTGTGTTGTTTGTTTAAGTGAGTGTGTGCGTGTGGGTGTGTGTGCTGTGTGCATTTGATGGTTGTTGCATAGTGTTTATTGTTCATTTAGCAGCCTGATGGCCTGGGGATAGAAGCTTCTTCTGAGTCTTTCTGTGCTCGCCTTAAGACTCCGGTATCGCTTGCCTGACCGCAGCAGTTCAAAGAGGCAGTTGTTCGGGTGGCTCGAGTCCTTAATAATTCTCTTAGCCTTCCCCTTGCACCGCTTGTTGTAAATGTTCTGGAGGGTGGGAAGCCCCCCTCCAATTGTGCGTTCGGCTGAACGTGTCACTCTTTGTAGTCTGCTACGGTCTTGTGCAGTGCTATTCCCAAACCAGGAGGTGATGTTGCCAGTCAGGATGCTCTCTATTGTACATGAGTAGAAGTTCCTAAGGATCTTCTGACTGACTTGGAACTTCCTTAGGCGCCTGAGGAAGTAGAGGCGTTGTCGTGCCTTCTTCACAACACTGTCAATGTGTGTGGTCCATGTCAAATCCTCGGATATGTGGGCTCCGAGGTACTTGAAAGAAACTGTTCACTCTCTCAACCGGTGCCCCGTCGATGCTGAGGGGGCTGTAGTCCTTGACCCCCGACCTCCTGAAGTCCACAATCATCTCTTTTGTTTTGCTGATGTTCAGGGAGAGGCAGTTCTCCTGACACCACTGTGGCAGAGATCAGGCCCACCACTACTGTGTCATCAGCAAATTTGATGATGGTGTTGTTGTTCCGCTGTGCTACGCAGTCATGTGTGTACAGGGAGTAGAGGAGGGGGCTCAGAACACAGCCCTGGGGGGCCCCTGTGTTGAGCGTGATGGATGAGGAGGTGCAGTTGCCTGCTCTTACCACCTGGGGTCTGCCCGTCAGGAAGTCCAAGACCCACTGGCAGAGGTCATAGTTCAAGCCCAGGTCCCTGAGCTTGGCTATGAGTTTGGAGGGGACTATGGTATTGAATGCTGAGCTGTAGTCGATGAACAGCATTCTCACATAGTTCACATGTCCAGGTGTGATGCTGCTGTGTGCACACACACACACTCTGTTGTCACCGGAAGGGCACGCAGATGGTATCTACTGCGCATGGGCGTTTTCGCAACAACGGCTCATGCAGACTACACGCTGTTGTCGGCGCGTTTTTTAGCGGTTCTCCAAAACGCAAACACAATTTAGCGTTTCAGCCGTATCCACAAAAAAACGCCAAAAAAACGCATTTCTGTGTAATAGGGACATGAAACGTATTCAAAAACGTATAAAAAAACGCCACAAAAACACCAGTCTAACCATGGCCTAACACAGCACTGTGGCCCGTAGTGCTGACATTAAGTTCTGACAAAGAAGACAAGTGATGCATTCTAACCCTTTGAAGACCACAGCGTGGCTTTGATGTGTAAGGATCATGCAGGCCTATAGAGGGGACTGTATTCATGTTATAATGAGAGGTAGGCCTGCCACGATAACACATTTTGCTGGGCGATTAATTGCCCCCGAAAATATCGCGATAAGCGATATTATTGCGACCGGTTAGAGAATTTTTTTTTGGAGAAATTTATTTCCCAAAACTTTTATTTTGAAGCCCACCGCTCCGTCTTTTCCGGTGTTTAAGACTTTTATTTTGAAGCCCACCGACCGGACCGGAAGTATTGTTGTGATTATTTCAGGTACTTTTTGGGTACCAGAAAAGTCACGTCACGTGAAACACTGCAGACCACTGAATAGAGACGCGTCTCTAGGATTTCATAATCATTATGTTTGCAGCAGGCACAAGTGCAATAAACAAAGGATACAGTCACTGTGTATTCTGCCTCATTTATTGATTAAACAAAACCGACATCAACACAATTTGCCACCGAGCGGAGAGTTTAGTCTCGCAAAAAGATCGCTGACTTGTTAAGGCTTGTTGTTAGGTTAGGTGCTAATGTTGTGCTAGCGTTTTAGCATGGCTATCGTACATAGCGTGATCAATATAACTCGCTATTGATTGTTTGTATGAGTAACGTTAATGCTAGTAGAATAGACACAACGTGAGGTAATCACCATCCATTTTAAACCGGTTATTACCTAATGCTAACGTTAGCAAATAGACGCGACTGGTAACGTTACAGCTTGTTAGCCTAATGCTCGTTAACGTTAGCATAGACAGCCTAGCTAACGTTATCGCTTGTAGAATAGACACAATGAGAGGTAACGTTAGCGTTAGCAGAATAGACACAACGAGGGTCTCGTTAATGTTGTTATTGATTGATTGATTGAAAACTGTGTTTACTCTGTTTGTATGAGTAACGTGCTGTAACTGTGCTGTGCTCTGTAGTAAAGCCAGCGGCCCGCCTCCCAACACGGACAGTGACTGACAAGGGGCACTGGGTCCGCCTCATTAAAACAAACGCGCAAATAGCAATTAATCGCGCCCGTCAAAATCATTGCATTCATTTTAATTATCGCGGCAATTAATCGATTTATTGCTTATCGCGGCAGGCCTAATGAGAGGCAGATACATACTGCAAACCTAAAAGAATCACACACCACACACACACACATGCGCGCGCACACAAACACACCTCCCTCCATCGCACTTCAAAGAGTAGGAGCTGAACGAGGCCTTCCGCTATAGAACTTCATAGCTGCAGGCGTTCCATCTCTCTCTCAGAGAGGTTTTCTTCTGCACTCTCAACAATTCACAGATGCCACCATAGCTCTGCATCGGTTGCATGATGTCAAGTGTCTGTGAGTGAGTATTGCTGTTAGTGCTGGAGAGTAAAGGGTTTTGAGCGTCAAGGCTTTGCAGGGGAGGCCAAGTGTTTTGAGCTTCAAGGCGTTGGGAGGGCCTGGGTCGTGCCCGACTGCACTGATCCGACCAGGAATGCAATGGGGGGGCGTGCACACAAATACCTACCCCCTAACACCATGTCACCCTTACTGTAAACAAGAGGACAATGTGTGTGTGTTTATTTTAGAGAGGGGGCGCGAGAGAGGGATAGAGAGAAAGAGACATAGATAGAGGGATAGAGAGAAAGAGATAGAGAGAGAGAGAGAGAGAGAGAGAGAGAGAGAGAGAGAGAGAGAGAGAGAGAGAGAGAGAATGTGAAGCGTGTTTGGGTGGAGTCTGTCTAAGGCCTTTGGCTAGGCTAAATCCTAATGCGTCTTATCTCCCCTCCCTTTCCAGTCTCCCATTATCTCAACCTAGAATCTGCGCCCCTCAGCCGCCAAAACACCTCTTTAATATGGATTTCCTTTCAATACAGCTTCTTTCATATCAATATCCTCTGATCCAGTATCAGTAACAGGAGCCTTCCTTGACAAACGGCAATAACACAGAGGGTGTATTCTGACTGACCTAAACAGCAACCATTCATCTACTGTACATTGAAACTCATGGAGCTGGTCTATTACTATTAAAGAGCTGCGTGAATTGAAATTAGGAAATAATAATTTTGTATCATGTGGAACTTCTTTTGTTGGACACTGTGCTAGAAGGGTGCACTATGTGCCAGAGCTTGACCTGTGTTTCAGCTCACTAAGCAACATCCTGGTCCAAAATAAACAAAGATTACTAAATAAATGCATCCTACAATATCTGAAAATGGTGTTGGTTTTCTTTCTCTAGAAGGGAGAGGAATGTGGATAATGTGTGTGTGTGTGGGGGGGGGGGAGAGGTGGAGGGAGAGAGAGAGAGAGAAGATGGGCAGAAAGCTGAATGGTTGATTGTCATGCTGTTGACTGGTCTGTAAACAGAAGGGTATTGTGATGCAGATGCTTTATTTTAGATACTGTGCGGGGGTAGTGTGTGATGTAATTTACAGGGCGTATCTTATATAGCTCAAAACAGCACTACTCTTGTAACTCAGTAAGCAGCTACTATACCACCCACAGTCAAACTGACTACATAACTAAGTAAACTGACAAACTTACTCCATATGCTGCAAGGCACCTCTTAAACTCAACACCAAAAAGACTGTTTGCATGTTTTTTACAAAGAGGCTGATGAATACTGTCTCACCTGATGTCTATGTCAGAGGAGAAAGGTTGACAGTTGTATCCGAATATAGATACCTTGGGATAAAAATGGACTCCAATCTTACATTTAAAAAACAAATCAAATCGGTAGTAAACAATGCAAAGTTTCACTTATCAAACTTCCGTCACATCAGAAACTCTCTGTCAACAAAAGCAGCAGCACTGTATTTTAATGCCATTATTATGTCACACTTAACATACTGTCTGACTAGCTGGACACAAGCCTCCTGTACAACATTACGATCTGTACAGGTAGTTTACCATCAGGCTGTGAAAGTTCTGGACAGGAAAACAAACAGCCACCACCATTGTTATAGCATAGCAAACCAGAACCTACTGAGCTGGGACAATCTTGTCAAATTCAAAGATGCCTGCCTTACCTATAAAATCCTACATGGCTTGGCTCCTCCACTCTGTACTTTCATAAAACAGAAAGCATCTGCTGATAGATATACCAGGTCTGTAGTCAGAGGGGACTGTGTAGTCCCAAACAGGAGGTCTGCTTTTAGTCAGACAGCCTTTTCCGTGAGAGCAGCCCACACCTGGAACAGTCTGCCAACACGGCTCAGGGAGTATCAAAGTTACATCTCATTTAAAACTAACTTAAAATCATGGTTGAGAGATGGTCAAGTGTGCGACCATTTTAACTGAGGGGTTGTATTTTAATGTATGTATTTTAGTGTATTGTAACCTATACTGATTCCTACTGTGTTTTAATTATTGTACTATGTTTTTTAACTGAGGGGTTGTATTTTAATGTATTTATTTGTATGTATTTTAGTGTATTGTAACCTATATTGATTCCTACTGTGTTTTAATTATTGTACTATGTTTTAATTATTGTTGTGCTCATGTCACCTGCCCCAGAGACTACAGTTGAAAATTAGCCAACTTGGCTAAACTGGCATATTTACAGTCAAATGTTCCTTAATATGCACTGTCTCTGTATTTTAAACCAATAAATACAAAAAAATAAATAAATACAAACAAATCATTACCAAGTTTAGGCCACATCGAATGGCACAAATATCTGCTAATAAAAAAGCTGGCATCTTAACATAATAACATTTCAATCTGACCTCCCATTGTGTGTGAGGGGCAGTGTATGTAACAGCTACACTCTTTACAGCTAGGAAACAATGCTAAACACTGAAAAAGGCCATTTATAAGATAGTTCCCCTTTAAGGAATGCCAATACTCTGGCATGCATGGGTTGGGATTGGGAAGCAATAGTTTACAAATAAAGATACAGTACATGTCAAGTTAGTAGCCTACACTTACTGGGAAATGTTAATCAAAACTGCATTCATCCCATTCACCTTATTTTTTTTCTTTTTACTTTGAAATCTCAAACTAATTATGATTTGTGACACTCTCTTCTCATTTCCCCAAAACAAACAGGGCCATCATATTTTTTTTTATTTTTTTTTATTATTGCAAAACAAAAATTATTAAAAGTCAGTACTCAACACATAATGCATAATGAAACTAACAGTCAAGGTGGCTAAAATGACATGCAAGTACAGAAACAGAAAACAAAAAAAAGTCTATAATAATATTTTAACGTATATAGTGTATATCCAACGAAATTACCAATTATACAAATGCCTTATACAGGATAAACCCCTAATACCTATTTTCTAAAACCCTACACACATATGCTCCAGCTCGAACCCCCCCCTCCCGGACCCCTCCTTGGATAGTACCTCCATTATCCCTCACTCCTAACCAGACACTACCATTATAAGCTAGCTTTTATTCTCTCCACCACTTCTAACCACATTGACATTTTGGATTCGTTGAGACCCAGAATTCTTGCTGTAGATATTTCTTGATAAATCACATCGAGATATGTAAGAGACCAAACCTTCCGGCACATTTTTTCCGGTTGAAACCAGCGTGATGCGATCAGTTTTTTAGCTACTGTGATACCCGATAAAACCAATCTCTTTAGCTGTGGATTTACTGTAAACTCAAAAACATCATTCAATAGTAATACAGAGGGGTGTACTGGTATATTCCAAGATACGAGTTTTGATAATTGTTGGGTCACATCTTTCCAGAATGTCTTAACTGGTGGGCAGTCCCAATACATGTGCATAAATGTCCCTTCGTCTCCATTTGTACATTGGGAGCATTTTGAGTCTTGTTTAAGGCCCATTCTGTTCAGCCTTATAGGAGTCAAGTATGTCCTGTGAATATAGTTAAGATTGATTTGTTGATGGTCCGGGTTCCTTGATGTGAGACGGACATTTGCCCATGCTTCTTGCCAATCAAAGTCACTTTCCAGGTCTGGTATATCCCTCCTCCAGACAGAGTCTAGTTGGAGGGTTTCATACGAGGACGTTAGTAATTGATAATAAAAACCTGATACAAAACCTCCATCATATTATACTTTATCTTTTCTTTTAAAGGTCCCATATTGTAAAAAATTGCCTTTTCCAGTGTTTTGCATTGTTTTCAAGCAATCTTCAGCCTATTCCTTTTTTCGGTCATTGAGTTTGGATTTGGTGTGTGAGCTTACTTTGAATATGTACATTTGTGATTATTTATTATTATTATTATTATTATTATTATTATTATTATTATTATTATTATTATTATTATTATTATTATTATTATTATTATTATTATTATTATTATTATTATTATTATTATTATTATTATTATTATTATTATTATTATTATTATTATTTTTTTTTTTTCTTTTCTTTTGAAAGTCCACACAAGTGTATTTTTGATTGATCTGTAAACAAAGACTGAAAATAAACTATTCATCATCAAAACTATATTCATCATCATCATGTGGGGGCGACAGTGGCTCAGGACTGGAGAGCAGTCGTCTGGCAATCCGGAGGTTCCCGGTTCGATTCCCGCTCCTCCCGGGCAGCATGTCGATGTGTCCTTGAGTTGAGCAAGACATTTAACCCCTAATTGCTCCCGATGAGCAGGTTGGCACCTTGCATGGTTGCCTCCGCCGTCAGTGTGTGAATGAATGGGTAAATGTGAGGAACAAATTGTAAAGCGCTTTGGATAAAAGCGCTATATAAAAAAGCAGCCATTTACCATTTAAAAAGCAGCTATGTGGGGTTGTACCAACAACACTGACAAAATGTGAAATCTGTACCACGTCTGCAGTTCAGCTGAGACAGAAACGCCCCCTACTGAAACAAGCCATTCTGAATAGGGAGGTATAGTCTGACGTCACTGGTTGTTCCACCCGTATAGGGATTTATCATTGGGAAAATGGATTATCGGCTATTGTAACAATTCTGCTGCATGGAAATTGAAAAGCTTTCCATTTTTGCACAAAATGAGTTCCCTTCTATCACTAACATTATTGTTTAAAAAAATTTGGTTGAAATAAAATTTCGCGATGTTTTTGTATGATTAATTGGGAATATTTTCATGTTGAGCTATAGATTGTGGATGAATAAGCACAGAAAGGTACACCATGCCAATGTTAATGCTTTATTGTTACTCAGCTGATAGAGTTGTGCCCTTCCTGATGGCTTGTCGTACAGAACTTGTAAGTCGCTTTGGATAAAAGCGTCAGCTAAATGACTAAATGTAAATGTAAATGTTATTTGTTTTAAACGAGGCGACGGCCAAGGTATCATAAAAACAAGCAATAAGCATACCCAAACATTGAAACATATATGCCTAAAAATATACAATACAAAAAAACTGCTAGAGGTAAATGCATGAGAAAACATGATGACAACATTTTACATAATTAAAGGTGCTATATAGATAACATTGTATTTAGCGCTAACCACTGGCCAGTATGGCTACTACCATAGTGTATTTATACTTGAATCATTGTACATAATAATACTGTAACACTGCACATGCATCAGATTAGCACTATTACTCAGTAGTACTCATTTATATATATTCCAGTTTAATCACTTGTACATTGTATAATATTGCTCTCTGCAGTTAGATGCCAACTTATTTTCGTTGTACTGTACTTGTGCTGTATGGCCATACATTTCAATCTAATCTAATATAGTTTTGCTGTTTTTCTTTTGCCCCCCATTGACTTCAGTTAATGAAGTATAGATACTGTGTTTGGATTCTCTGTGTCACACAAACTAATACGACTTTTTTTTTTTTTTTTTTTTTTAAGTTTAATAAGTAAAAGGTTTTATTTGAAATAGACGAGAGGAAAGTACGTAAGAACTGCTCAAAACAGATAAAGACAAGATGTGCATGATAAACGGCCAAAATCTGTATGATATGTGTAGAAAAAAGTATTACATTATAATAAATCTGAGATCATTAAAAAAAAGAAAAAAATTTAAGTTACTTATTATTCTCTAACAATTTGCCAACACTACATTTGCATCAATGATTTGGCTGGTGTCCTGGTGCAGAAGTGAAGTTAACCGGTCCATTAAAAGTGTTGCCAGTCATCTGATGAGCAACGACGACTGCACCATTCTGAGCAGAGATTGAGGGAGGAGCAGGAGGACGAGGAGCAGAAGAGAAGCCGGCGTCTCCTCCTCCCACGG
This sequence comes from Notolepis coatsorum, assembly GCF_963971535.1. Lineage (NCBI taxonomy): Eukaryota > Metazoa > Chordata > Actinopteri > Aulopiformes > Paralepididae > Notolepis > Notolepis coatsorum. Next base: position 2,699,519 of record NC_140171.1, read on the forward strand.
CTGCCTGTCCACCTGGAGGGGAAGGGACAGAAACGGGGCATCAGACACAGAGAAATAGAGCCTGGTACATGAAATGACTCTTGAGGGGAAAAAGAACAGCCCTGTCTGACCTGCAGAGTCTATAGGCTAAATATCATCTGTAAGAAGTAGGGATGCACCAAGCAGCCGATTCCCATTCTGAGAACTAAACTTGAATTTCATATACGAAGAAGAGCGCCACTCGCTTTGACAACAAATGACCGCATTCAGGATAACGAATGCCCTTTTTTTTTTTCTGTGTCAAAAATGTAGAGAATCAAGTGACTTTCCTTTTTATTTCTCTGACTTGTTAAAGGTGCTATAGATAACAATGAGCCACTAGATGTCCCACTACTGGAGCTCCAGCATGTCTCAACTATAGAAGCATGTTTATCTGCAGATCAGGTGCATTCCACGTGGGGAAAGAGGAAGTAGGGAGGGGAATAGGGGATACATGCACGCAACATGTAAACAACATTCATTTTGGACCCGCCAAATTATTTTGTAATGATAAATACATAAATCAATCATTTATTTGGAGAAAAAGCAATACTTTTATTCTGCACCTTTCTAAAAGCTCTGTGGGAGTATTATTTAGAAGAAGAAAAAAGATTTATCTACATACAAATTAATGTTATCTGTAGCACCTTTAAATGTTTCTCTTGGTATACTGTATCAGGTTTTACTATTGAGGAAATTCTCCTGATACCTACTATACCTTTTAGCCCAGTACTATTTTTTAATATTTTTCTTATTTTACTACAGTTTTTATTTAATTTTGTACTGTAAATAGTTAAAACGTATAATAAATAATAAAGTTGTCCCCCGAAGAGCGGGGGAAGGTGGATGGAGTGCCCTCAAAAAAGGTCCGGGGAAAAAGAGGGGGAAAAAAATGTTGTTAGTTCGGAATCTTGGAACTTGTTTGACTTGTTCTAGCGACTCGCTGGTAACACTCTAAAGTTCTTCCAACATTTACTGAATTTAAGTGTATGATTTCCAATCACTGTGTCAACTTGTGACTGTTTTAACTAATGTTTAAAACATTTTATAGCTCATTCGGCTTATTGACTCCCTGAAACGTCTAATTTTAGAATTGTATACCTTGTACATTTTATACAGAATCAGTTACCGTAAGCCCATTCAAGGGTATGATGATGACGTCAATGTTAAATAATATCTGTGTAGGTTAGTTAATTTGCATGCTGTAGTAGTAAACTAAGCTTACTTTAGCCCAATTCTGAATTAAGTGGGCGCGTTCTTCTAAAGAGTCCAATTTTATAGAAATACTTTTATTAGAAATACTTTTATTATCCCGTGGGAAATTTGACACTTACATTTGACACTTATGATTCTGAAGAGGGCTGAAGAAGCCCCACGTTTTAAAGTAGGCTACCTTAGGTGACAAAAACGAAAGTGTGACTCGAGGCTGCCACGTTGCGGCGAAACTCATCTGACAATGAAACGAAAGGTGTAACCGGCGCCTAATTACATAGGCCTACTGCACCAGAGATAACATGCAAGTCAATGTAGGTAGGCTACGCCTATTCTCATGCATGAGGCAAATTGTGGGGGGGAAGTGGGAACTGTCTCATTGATTTCGCTGCTTCAAAGCCGAGGAGCCAAACCAGTAACAAGTTCCCTTTTTTTTTCTTTTTTTTTTTTACTCGTTTATGGTGTACTATTTGTCAAATAAACAAATCTAAACATTGTGCATCGACAAAAAAGCTTTAATAAAATTGAGCGCGAGTAACCTAAATGATGGAGAGGAGAGAGAGAGATTTGATTGATTTTGGGGCTCATTATTACACTTATTGGACCGAAGCCACATTTCCCGAGTCTAATTCAAAATGTATGAACCTGTACTTTTCATATCGTGCCTGCGGCCCTGGTCACATAATTTCCAAGGCAAAATAAATAGGTCTAATTCTAAATAATTATCTCATATAGCTGAATGAATGAATGAATGAATGCAAACTTTATTTAACAGATTGCAGAATGTGTACAATACAGTACACCTCAATACACACAATTGTTAAGGGGATGCAGACCAGAGAAAGACGTTTGTCTTGTTTACATCAGGGTCCCCCATTTTCAATTCATAGTGAAGAGCGCGCTTTGCTGCTCGTTTAATAAACTTTGAGTAGAGGCAAAAAAAATAGCCACCACCTATTATTTATTTTCATATAGTAAAACTTGCCTGCTGTCGACAACTTTGACTCCAGTTCCTTTGCATTGTTGTTGCAGCCGATCGCCGCCAGTAGCTTGACGGTCTCTTGAATGGCACGGGGTTCAGTGAAGACTTGAACCAGTTTATCGGCGAGATCCAGGCAATCAGCGTCCTGGACCGCATTGCGACGCACGCGTGGTTCCTCTCTGCGATCGATCAGTTTGTTCCGAAATCTTTTCAGGTCCCCGTCGCTCAAGTCTTCCAATGCCTCCACTATAAAGGCATGGGCGGTTTTGGCCATGTCTGTTCAAACGTGAAATATACAACAGCGCAGTCTCGTTGAGTCCAAAACGAAAGTGAGTTACACAGACAGACATACAGTTACATAAACACGCTAAGATACGGAACTAATAATGCTTCCTGCAGGGGCGAACTTTCCTCTATAGGGAGGGAGGGACAGGGGGGCCCGGGGCCGGGGGACATGTGCAGTGTGCTAGGGAGAGTCCGACTTCTTGATTGATTAATTGATTGATTGATTGATTGAAAAGTTTATTAACAGATTGCAGAATGGGTACAGTACAGTACAGCTCAATACACACAATTGTTAAGGGGTTGCAGACCAGAGAAAGACTTTCGTCTTGTTTACATCAGGGTCCCCCATTTTCAATTCATATAGACATATATGACATATACACGACATACAGATAGACAGTACTGCTACATCTATACATTTATGACATACCAGATTTTTTGTTTACCACATGCCCCCCCCCAACATCCTCCAATGTACAGTTTCCCCATCCAACCTACCCAACCTCCTCCAATGTACAGTTTCTTCCCCCTCAAATGTATACTCTCTTTTTTAGACCCTTTTTGTATCACAAACAGTACTGTATTTGTAGATCTGGTATGTCATAAATGTATAGATGTAGCAGTACTGTCTATCTGTATGTCATATGATGAATTGAAAATGGGGGACCCTGATGTGAATGAATGAATGAATGAAAACTTTATTTAACAGATTGCAGAATGGGTACAATACAGTACGGCTCAATACATACAATTGTTAAGGGGATGCAGACCTGAGAAAGACGTTTGTCCTGTTTCCATCAGGGTCCCCCATTTTCAATTCATATAGACATTTATGACATACACAACATACATGACATTTATGGCATAGGGACATATAGGTATTTAGTACTGATACATTTGTGACATAAGCGGTATTCAAATATACAGTACTGTTACCCCTAGATCCTGACAGAGTATATACATATGATGGGGAGGGGACTGTACATTAGGAGGGGGTGGGTGGGTGGGAGGGAAATATACATACGGCGGGGAGGGAATATATACATGCGGTGGGGAGGAGACTGTCTATTAGGAGGTGGTGGGGGTTTTGGGCATTTACGGTGGCCAGTTTCGAATTGCAGCCTCCCGTAGGTGCTCTTTAAGAGCGGTTTTGAATGTGGGCAGGGATTCACTTTCCTTTACAGCTTTGGGTAGGGCGTTCCACATTGTTGTGGCATAATTACGAAACGTGTTTAGTCCCTTGTTTGAGCCGAATCTGGGTTTAACATGATTTGTGGAGCTTCCTCTGGTGTTGTGGTCGTGGTATTCACTGACCTTTGGGAAGTATTTTGACATGTACATGGGTACCTTGGTCGTGTAGTGTATCTTGTAGACCACCCAATGGCTGAATTGGGTCACGAGACCGCCGCCATCTTAGCGCCAAATGAATATAAATATAGGATTGATTGATTGAAAACTTTATTTAACAGGTTGCAGAATGGGTACAGTACAGTTAAGATATTGTGTGAGCAAAAGTATAGTTAATTTACTCATACAGCTCACAGTGCGACGAAGTGCAATACTCCAATTCAGCCATTGGGTGGGAGGCGCTGCTGAGCGGTCGCCAGACCGCCGGTCTGCGTCTATTTTTTTAACAACGGATTTCCAGTTCCGCGTTCACGTTCTGCGATCTGATTGGCCACTGACGTTTCTGGTGCGATCTGATTGGACACTGACGTTTCTGGTCATGTGACATGTGCGCCCAATCGCGTGACGCCTGTGTCTTTGCCCATTTCCGCCTCGAACGGCATGCAAACTACCTAACGCCTAGTTTATCACTGGTTAAGCTTAGGCGACTCTTTCGAAGTTGGTTAAGGTTAGAGTTTGGAATCAGGGCTGGTGTTCTATCGCCCTGCTCCAAGACAAACTCTAACCTTAACCAACTTCGAAAGAGTGCCTAAGCTTAACCGGTGAAAGAAACAGGCGGCACACGATTGGCCGCACATGTCACACGACCAGAAACGTCAGTGGCCAATCAGATCGCAGAACGCGCACGCGGAACTGGAAATCCGTTGGTAAAAGTATTGACGCCGCCGGTCTTCGCTCTGAGGCTCTGCAGTTGCATACTATTGGAGAAATGTGGAAGATTGACAATCCAGAGAGACTCTGTGCGCAATCTGCGCGTGCCGATGGACTGGTCTCTCCGCATTCAGGAGACTTATAGAAATTAATATGTGCCATAATAACTGGTGTTATTTGTCTAATAGCCTTCAAAAATATACCACAGTATACAAGTCTATTGGATCATGTGCAGCAGCACCCTCACAGCCGTAGATACAAACAACCACTTAATGCTAAGGCTCTCATGATGTCTCATCCACATTCATTCATTTTCTCCCCTCTCTCTCTCCCATGAGCTCAATGTAACGCAGTGGTCTATCCTCCCACAAACAGCTCATCGAACTGTAATTAATACAACACAATTAAGCGTTCAGCACCCACGGTTGACATTTCATGGAGGACAAGTTCAAACTCATTTGTTCAAAATGCATTCATGGAAGACAATTTTGGGATATGCGCGAGCGAGATTATGTGCCAAATTAATGTTAGCATTGCTTTATTTGTTGTTGGTGAAATGCCCCTTCAATATTTAGGCTGCATTGATTTGGGCTAATTTGATGTAGGATTCAAGAAAGCATCTATATTAATGACCAAGAACATAGCTGTTGACTATATATCATGCATGACCTAAACTATATAAGAAGATTAAATGCATTTATTAAAGGGGAACTATTTTACTATTTCTTTCACTATTTGGGCACTTTTACACAATTCCTGTGAGTTTATGGAACACCTCTGTAATTATATATATTTTTTAATTCATTGTTTTGTATTTCTAATCAAGTCCTCAAAAACAGCATTTTTCTACCTCAAGATCTCAAGCCGTTTTGAGCCTGGCCACCTAAACCACTGCGCCGCGGCGCCGGCGCCTGAACATTATCATGCAGCGGTGTCTTTCTGACATCACAAATCAGCACATTTTCACATGACTCAGTTCAGTGAGGGTGAATATTGTGAGAGGAGAATTGGAAGAATGCGCCAATATGAGAATTAGAGACATAGATCATATTAATATAAGTCCACATAGCTAGGAAACAATGCTAAACACTGAAAAAGGCCATTTATAAGATAGTTCCCCTTTAAGGAATGCCAATACTCTGGCATGCATGGGTTGGGATTGGGAAGCAATAGTTTACAAATAAAGATACAGTACATGTCAAGTTAGTAGCCTACACTTACTGGGAAATGTTAATCAAAACTGCATTCATCCCATTCACCTTATTTTTTTTCTTTTTACTTTGAAATCTCAAACTAATTATGATTTGTGACACACTCTTCTCATTTCCCCAAAACAAACAGGGCCATCATATTATACTTTATCTTTTCTTTTAAAGGTCCCATATTGTAAAAAATTGCATTTTCCAGTGTTTTGCATTGTTTTCAAGCAATCTTCAGCCTATTCCTTTTTTCGGTCATTGAGTTTGGATTTTGTGTGTGAGCTTACTTTGAATATGTACATTTGTGATTATTATTTATTATTATTATTATTATTATTATTATTATTTTTATTATTATTTTTCTTTTCTTTTGAAAGTCCACACAAGTGTGTTTTTGATTGATCTGTAAACAAAGACTGAAAATAAACTATTCATCATCAAAACTATATTCATCATCATCATGTGGGGGCGACAGTGGCTCGGGACTGGAGAGCAGTCGTCTGGCAATCCGGAGGTTCCCGGTTCGATTCCCGCTCCTCCCGGGTAGCATGTCAATGTGTCCTTGAGTTGAGCAAGACATTTAAACCCTAATTGCTAATAATAATAATAATAATAATAGATTGGATTTGTAATGCACTTTTTGTTCACTGGGATCCCAAAGTGCTACACTACATGGTTAAAACAGTTAAAAAAAAATAGAATAAAATAGTTATTAGTAAAACAAATAAAATAAAATACAGAATAAAAATAGAACATAGTTAATTAAAAACATAGTATAAACAGACAATTTAAAAACAAAGCGCAATAAAATTTAAATAAAAAGCTAACAGTCAAAGGCCTTTTTGAACAGATAGGTTTTCAGGCCTGCTTTGAAAGAGTCCAGGCTCTGTGGTGCCCTCAGCTGGATGGGGAGGCTGTTCCACAGGCGTGGTGCAGCCGTGCAGAAGGCTCGGTCACCCATGGTGCAGAGCCGGGTATTGGGGACCTGAAGGAGCAGGCTACCTGCGGATCTGAGGGTGCGGGTGAAGGATTGTGGAGTGATGAGTTCCTGAAGGTAGAGGGGTGCGTGTCCGTTTATGCAGTTATGGGTGATCGTAAGGATTTTGTAGTTGATCCGGGATGAGACGGGGAGCCAGTGTAGTGAGTGAAGGATGGGGGTTATGTGATCGTGTTTACGGACTCTCATCAGGATCCTGGCAGCGCTGTTCTGGATGTATTGCAGCTTTTGGATGCTCTTGCCAGGAATCCCGATGAAGAGTCCGTTACAGTAGTCCAGTCTTGAGGAGATAAAGGCATGGACAAGCTTCTCTGCATCTGACAGGGTTAGAATGGGACGGAGTTTTGATATGTTTTTTAGGTGATAGAATGAGGTCTTGCAGAGGTGTTTTATGTGGGTGTTGAAGGTCAGGTGGGGGTCAAATCGAACCCCCAGATTTGTGACTGAGGGGGAGAGGGGGATTACCTGGCCGTCAAAGGTGAGATGTGATATGGGTGAAGACTGAACCTGGTGAGGGGTGCCAATTAGGAGTGCCTCGGTTTTCTTGCTGTTTAGTTGGAGGAAGTTGCTGTTCATCCATGCCTTTATCTCCCCAAGACAGGTGGTGAGGCATGACAGGGCTGCAGAGGGGTGTGGGGCCGTTTTTATGTAGAGTTGTGTGTCATCGGCATAACAGTGGAAAGACATTCCATGTCTGCCGATGACACGACCGAGGGGGAGCATGTAGGTGATGAATAGAATGGGACCAAGAACCGACCCCTGCGGAACACCACAGGTGACCTCGAGCAGCCTGGACTTGTGTCCTCCCAGTGAGACATATTCTGTCCTGCCTAAGAGGTAGGACTGGAACCACTGTAGTGCATGGTCCGACAGTCCAACAGTGTTGTGGAGGCGCTCCAGGAGGATGGTGTGGTCCACAGTGTCAAACGCCGCCGTCAGATCGAGGAGGATGAGGAGTGATGGTGATCCTGCGTCAGCGGTCATTAGGAGGTCATTCGTCACCCTGAGCAGAGCTGTTTCCGTGCTGTGGGATGAGCGAAAGCCTGACTGGAACTTCTCGAACAGGGTGTTATTTTTAAGGTGGTCCTGGAGCTGGGAGGCAACTACCTTTTCCAAAACCTTGGATAGAAAGGAAAGGTTCGAAATAGGCCTGTAGTTGGCAAGAACCTCCGGGTCCAGGGTGGGCTTCTTTAGGAGGGGGCTGATGATGGCAACTTTGAGGGTGGATGGGATATGGCCAGTTTGAAGGGAGAGGTTAACAGCCTGGGTGATGATTGGGCTGATGCTGGGGATGTTTGATTTGAGCAGGGCAGTTGGAATGGGATCCAGGGTGCAGGTGGATGGTTTCATTCCTCTGAGTGTTTTTTCAATGTGGCTCTGCTGAACCTCAGTGAAACATGGGAGAGATGGCAAGCTCTCAGGTGGTGGGTTAGAGGCAGGGGGAAACAGAGAGGAAGAGCTGGGCATCAGAGAGCGGATGTTGTTTACTTTAGATCTGAAAAAGTCCATAAAGTTATTGCATTGCTCTTCTGTAGCTTCAGTGGATGAGGATGGTTGTGGCTTCAGTAGGTGATTTATGGTGGAAAAAAGCTGCTTAGAGTTGCCAGTGTTTTTATTGATGAGGTTGGAGTAGAAGTTTGACCGTGCATCTTTCAGGGACTTGCAGTACACCTTTTGATGGTCACGGAAAGCCAGTTTGTGGACAGTGAGTCCAGAGTGTCTGAGTCGACGTTCCAGGGCACGACCAGCTCTTTTCATTTTCCTCAGTTCCTGTGTGAACCAGGGGGCGGAGCGTTTAAAATTGACCTCACGTGTCTTGACAGGGGCATGAAGGTCAAAGACACTGCTCAGGGATGAGTTGTAGTGCTCTACTAGTTCATCCATTGTTGCAGAGGCTGGGCAGGTGATGCGTTGGAGGTCTGTGGTCATGGTGGCTGGGTCAATGGATTTCCAATTTCGGAAGGACATTTGACATTTTTGTCTAGTAGAGGGCAGCATCGATGACAGGGTCATTGAGACCACCTTATGGTCGGAGGTTGGCACCTTGCATGGTTGCCTCCGCCGTCGGTGTGTGAATGTGTGAATGAATGGGTAAATGTGAGGAACAAATTGTAAAGCGCTTTGGATAAAAGCGCTATATAAAAAAGCAGCCATTTACCATTTAAAAAGCAGCCATGTGGGGTTGTACCAACACTGACAAAATGTGAAATCTGTACCACGTCCCGTTTCTGCAGTTCAGCTGAAACAAAAACGCCCTCTACTGAAACAAGCCATTCTGAATAGGGAGGTATAGTCTGACGTCACTGGTTGTTCCACCCGTATTCTCGAAGACACTCTGGTGTCACGAGACCGCCGCCATCTTGGTATAGGGGGACCATACGGATTTCTACCATCAAATGCATGCGTTGAGGTCCGTTTTTATTACATGTTTTATCACATTCTTGTTCATTTCATAACATTTTCATACGATTTGTTTTGAAAATATTGAGGCCAACATGGCATTTCACTATTTCGAAAGCCTTTCTGGTGATTCTAAGGTGAGATATGAGTCAAAGATCTCCCCCTGATTGACTTGACATAATGTCCATACAAAACACCTGCAGACATGGCCATCTCTCGAATACCCAAATTGAAGCTGCTGTGTTACGTTTTGTACTAATAACAAACACAGAAATCCAAATCGCAAGTTTTATATAATACCAGCTGATGCATCACGGAGGAAAAAGTGGCTGGTGGCTAACGTTCGGCTAACTCGCTCTGTGTTGTGGTCATGGTAGCTACATGCTAAGCTAACGTTAATTACATAATATCGAACCGATAGGAGCTTATCTTATCTAATCTTACGTGGTGGTACCACGTGTGCCACTACCCGATCAAACATCAACGTAAGATTAGATAAGATAAGCTCCTATCGGTTCGATATTATGTAATTAACGTTAGCTTAGCATGTAGCTACCACGACCACAACAGAGCGAGTTAGCCGAACGTTAGCCACCAGCCACTTTTTCCTCTGTGATGGTATAAAACTTGCGATTTGGATTTCTGTTTTTGTCATTAGTACAACGCGTAACACAGCAGCTCTTTGGCATTGTGAAGGACTGAAGAAAATTCCGCTTGATTGTCTTTAATTTGACGCTTTAACGATCCGTTTCTGCACTAAATGAACCGTACACAATGTACCAGGCGGGGCAGTTTCCCCCCACGCTGCAGTTGCCTAGCAACAACAGACAGGAAGTTGACTTCGAGAATAGGGATTTATCATTGGGAAAATGGATTATCGGCTATTGTAACAATTCTGCTGCATGGAAATTGAAAAGCTTTCCATTTTTGCACAAAATCGCAATATTTTTTTATGATTAATTGGGAATATTTTCATGTTGAGCTATAGATTGTGGATGAATAAGCACAGAAAGGTACACCATGCCAATGTTAATGCTTTATTGTTACTCAGCTGATAGAGTTGTGCCCTTCCTGATGGCTTGTCGTACAGAACTTGTAAGTCGCTTTGGATAAAAGCGTCAGCTAAATGACTAAATGTAAATGTAAATGTTATTTGTTTCAAACGAGGCGACGGCCAGGTATCATAAAAACAAGCAATAAGCATACCCAAACATTGAAACATATATGCCTAAAAATATACAATACAAAAAAACTGCTAGAGGTAAATGCATGAGAAAACATGATGACAACATTTTACATAATTAAAGGTGCTATATAGATAACATTGTATTTAGCGCTAACCACTGGCCAGTATGGCTACTACCATAGTGTATTTATACTTGAATCATTGTACATAATAATACTGTAACACTGCACATGCATCAGATTAGCACTATTACTCAGTAGTACTCATTTATATATATTCCAGTTTAATCACTTGTACATTGTATAATATTGCTCTCTGCAGTTAGATGCCAACTTCTTTTCGTTGTACTGTACTTGTGCTGTATGATGGCAATACATTTCAATCTAATCTAATATAGTTTTGCTGTTTTTATTTTGCCCCCCATTGACTTCAGTTAATGAAGTATAGATACTGTGTTTGGATTCTCTGTGTCACACAAACTAATACGATTTTTTTTTTTTTTTTTTTTAAGTTTAATAAGTAAAAGGTTTTATTTGAAATAGACGAGAGGAAAGTACGTAAGAACTGCTCAAAACAGATAAAGACAAGATGTGCATGATAAACGGCCAAAATCTGTATGATATGTGTAGAAAAAAAGTATTACATTATAATAAATCTGAGATCATAAAAATTTTTTTAAAATGAAGTTACTTATTATTCTCTAACAATTTGCCAACACTACATTTGCATCAATGATTTGGCTGGTGTCCTGCTGCAGTTAACTAGTTAACTAGTGAAGGTAACCGGTCCATTAAAAGTGTTGCCAGTCATCTGATGAGCAGCGACCTTTGCACCACTCTGAGCAGAGATTGAGGGAGGAGCAGGAGGACGAGGAGCAGAAGAGGAGCCGGCGTCTCCTCCTCCCACGGCTGCCTGTCCATCTGGAGGGGAAGGGACAGAAACGGGGCATCAGACATGGAGAAATAGAGCCTGGTACATGAAATGACTCTTGAGGAAAAAAAGAACAGCCCTGTCTGACCTGCAGAGTCTATAGGCTAAATATCATCTGTAAGAAGTAGGGATGCACCAAACAGCCGATTCCCATTCTGAGAACTAAACTTGAATTTCATATACGAAGACGAGCGCCACTCGCTTTGACAACAAATGACCGCATTCAGGATAACGAATGCCCTTTTTTTTTTTTTTGTGTCAAAAATGTAGAGAATCAAGTGACTTTCCTTTTTATTTCTCTGACTTGTTAAAGGTGCTATAGATAACAATGAGCCACTAGATGTCCCACTACTGGAGCTCCAGCACGTCTCAACTATAGAAGCATGTTTATCTGCAGATCAGGTGCATTCCACGTGGGGAAAGAGGAAGTAGGGAGGGGAATAGGGGATACATGCACGCATGTAAACAACATTCATTTTGGACCCGCCAAATTATTTTTAATGATAAATACATAAATCAATAATTTATTTGGAGAAAAAGCAATACTTTTATTCTGCACCTTTCTAAAAGCTCTGTGGGAGTATTATTTAGAAAAGAAAAATGATTAATCTACATACAAATTAATGTTATCTGTAGCACCTTTAAATGTTTCTCTTGGTATACTGTATCAGGTTTTACTATTGAGGAAATTCTCCTGATACCTACTATACCTTTTAGCCTAGTATTGGCCCTATATCCGACACCGATATCGGTGCATCCCTCATAAGAAGATAATTGTACTGCTATAATACTAAATCTATAGAGAACATTTGTACCTCTAGGTCACACACCTTTGTATGCATTTAATTTATCTGCAGCATTGTGGTGGCCCATCTTCTTCAGAATCGCAATAGTGATAGTCACAGCCCCTTTTTCGAGGTATCTGTCCACCATTGCATCCACTGTGTCGCGCCGTTTCGCTCCCTCCATTAGGCCCCTGGGAATGGGTTCAAAACCCTCCAATATGTCCTCCAGAGTGAGGTACCATTGGAACGTCTTCACGTCGTCACCAACCATACCCTCCAGTATACGCAGGAGCCTCTGTTCGGTCATCGTAGATCACTGGCCACGGATGGGAAACCAATCTGTAATGTCAAGCCACATGTTATGGGGGAATACAGATACATGACAGCGTATAGGTCTTGCTGTGGAAATGCGCAACATGTCATCTTCTAACTAGTGCGAAATGAATAAATCACGTTCAAAATATAAATAACTTCTCCACCACTGTTTGTGATTCTGCCTAAATACTAGGGATGGGTACCGAATTCGGTACTTTTGAGGTACCGAACCGAAACACGTCGGTACTACCGAGTATCGATTCAAGTGAGATACAGAAAAAAATAAAAAATAATCTTTTTTTTTTACCTTTTTTTTTTTCATGTCAACGTTCACACGCACAATATATGCTTACCTAGGATTTGACTTGATTCAACAACAAAGCAGTCGGAGCAATGGCAAGCCGAAAACTGTAGAAATTGTAGTTATTTGAAGTTTGGATTTTTTTTCACGACTGAGGTAGGTAAATTAAATTTCTTGAGACTAAAGTACCGAAAAAAGGTACCGTTGGGTACCGGTATCGATTCACAGGTACCGGTACCGGTACCGTATCGGTTCAAATGTGAAAGGTACCCATCCCTACTAAATACATTTAATTTTTTAAAGCCAGGACTCGACAGTGCGTGCTTCACTAGTCGCATTTGATAACTTTTGTCTCTCTCTCTCTCTTTCTCTCCCTCTCACTCTCTGTACGTCCAATTATTTGAATTTAATTTAGTGTTTTGTGTGTGTGTGTGTGTGTGTGTGTCTGTGTGTGTGTACATTTACTATAGGCTATCTTTTTTACATGGATTAGGCTAATAATTACTAATTAGCTTTAACAATCCTGATTTCTTCAAAAGGAAGATATTGATTTACATAGTATATATAATCTTTTTTCAAGTCAAGAAAATACGATGAAGCTTATCTCATTCTTGGCAAGATTTCTCTCAATAAAATAAAAACACACAGTTCGAGTGTCTATTGAACTGTTTTGTTATATTATCGTATAGCTTACGCTCTGCACTCTAGTGGAACTATCCCTTTATCAATCTAATACTGAATAATTTTTCTCCACATGTACACACGCCTGGCCACACCCACATCCGCTCCTCTACATAAGCGGGGTCGTGGTCATACTAACAGCTCCTTCCCTATTTTCACCACCGTAGAAGTGACTGTATACACCACTTTGAGTTTAGTGCCGAAATAGTTGTTGGAAAGGCGCTACGTTGACATTGTATCTTTGTTTTTCTCTCTTTCGCAATTTTACAAGAAAAACTAAGAGATAATGTTTAGACCTTCGGAGGGTTTAGACGCTCGCAACGTCACCCTTCACCAGCGCTTCACCATCGCCGCGTCCTCCGTGCGTCGTGGGGCGTCTCTGGCTCCGCGGTCGTGGCAGCCAGATATGCCTGGGCGGCGCTCGGTGGTGAGTTTGCCTCGCCGAGGGGCTGTTGAGCCTCCATCTCCTGTGAGATGGCCTGGTTCCGGCCCTGGTTCCCCCGCCAGTGGACAGTCGGCCGATAGGCCGACAGCTCCTCTGGTGGCAGGGGATTTGCGATGCAGACTCTTTGCCTCAGCTTGCTCTCGTCGTAGGGCGGCGAGCTGCAGGGGCGAACGGCCTGGCTTTGATGTTGTGTTGGAGCCGGACAAGAGTTCTCTTGCCTCGTCTCCATTTCCGATGGAGACTGAGGATTACATGGAGGGGGCGAGAGCTCTCTTGTTCGAAGCCCCGGTAGAGGCGTATCACTCTCCCCCTCGGGGAGTGGCAGGGAGTGTTGCGTCTCCTTGGGGTCCCTTGTACTCCAGGGTTAGTTAGAACCTCCGACCCCGAGACAAGATGCCCAGCTATCTGCCGCGTCGGATGGTGACGCCCGAGGCAGCCTCCCGTACGCGAGGGACGTGGAGGGAGGTACGCAAGGGAAGTTGCTTGCCTTGTTCCCCGAGCTCATGGCGGCCGCCGCAGCCGCTAAGTCAAGTCAAGTCAAGTCAAGTCAAGAGTTTTAATTGTCACGGCATACAGGTATACAATGAAATGCGGGTGGTCTTGCCCGCAACGATGTGCAATACAGTGGTACATATAATAGAATCAAAAGAAGAAACAACATTGTGCAGTAACAGATAGCAGGTAACATGGAGTGACATCTCGGTATCTGTACATAGTTATTTACAGCGCATGTGTGACATGCTAGTTAGCTTTGGTAGTGCAATACACTGTTCCTGTTATTCTAATTTAAAGTGTCCTTTCCTTTGGCCATAAGTGTGCGTGTGTGCGACATGAGTGTGTGCCCGCTCATGTTAAAGTGTTAAGTGGCTGCTCGTGTGTGAGCGTGCACAGTGTGCGTGTCGTGTGTGTGTTCATGTGTGCTTGTGTGTGGACAGTTCAATGTTCTGAGCACTCAATGTACATTGTTCATGGCTCTGATGGCATGGGGGAAGAAGCTGAGCGTGGCGTGGCTAAGTTGCTTGCCTTGTTCCCCGAGCTCATGGCGGCCGCCGCAGCCGCTAATGGCGTGGCGTTGCCGCAGCCACTGCCGGCACCTGTTCCTGATGACATGATAGGTCATCTATCGCAACGTCGACCTGTGAGAGAGACAGGCGTTGTCTGCCCATTCTTCCCAGCGATGGAGGCCGTGACACAGGGACAGGTAATCTCCCTCATTGTTGGCCTTACCCCCGCCTACGTGCCAGTCACGCGGGTGGTGGGTTTGGTCCAGGGGCTAAAGGACGGGGTGCCTCGACTTGATAGCCCGATGGCATCCATACTTTCTCCCGAAATGGTGTGGGAGCCGTTAAGAAATGGGCTAGGCAGTTGGCTAACAGGTGTACATCGCCGCGACTCAGAGCTAGCGCGCTACATGTCGAGGCTGATGGCGGGCGGGTCGGTATTGGATGACCATCAACGATACCTTCACGCCTAGGCGGCTGGAGCCATCCTGCACCTAACCCAGCTGCAGGCGATAGCCGCCAGCGCCATCTTTGGCTGGAGCAGGCGCGAGTGCCGGACCAGAGGAGGATTCCGCTGCTCACGGCCCCCCTCTCCGATGCTGGGCTATTCGGGTCGGCCATGCAACAGATGACGGCAGCCTGCAGGGAGATGGAGGAGGAGCGCTCCGTGCTCCAGCCCCATTTCCCCCGACCCGATGCCACCGGTGATGTCCGGAAGAAGCAACGCCGGCAGAGGACAGCGACCGTTGCCTCCGCCACCACTGCTGGACCTTCGGCGAAGAAGGCCAGGAGTGGAGGGAGTGCCTCGTCTGCTGCAGCCAGCCGCCTCACGCCCGGAGGTAACGGTAGGGATCGTCGTGACCAGGCTCCCCAGAACCGTTCCTCCGGGCCGGCTCCCCGTGGGGGAAAGCAGCGCTCTGCACGCGGCAGGCGCCGCTAGTGACTCCCCTGTTTACCCCTATCCTCTTCCCCCCCCCCCCCCCCAACATATGATTTTGTTAATAAATAAAAAAGTCCCTCCTGGTGAGGGACTGGTTTTTGTTACAAAATGTGTGTTTATTCACTATATATTGGGGATACGATGTATAACCCTCAGCTAGCTGTGGGGTTGTGTGTTTGCTTAGGGCAGGGGTAGGCAACCCTAGGCACGCGTGCCCGCATAGGCACGTGGGGGCATTTTCATTGGCACAGGGGGCAGCATAAAAAAAAATATATATATATACTTTTTTTTTTTTTTTTACTTTGAAATATTATAGTGAAATATTTTGCACTGTTGTCGCATTTATCTTGTTGAAATCCTCCCACAGGTTCTTTTTTGTAAGTCGACTGTTTTGCACACCCCTATGACAGCTATACAGCTGTTCCCATGGTGCTCAGCTGTCAGCAGTCAGCTGGCCTCCCGCGCCCGCGCGCAGTTCCCAGGTAATCACACAGTGCTGCGGTTGCATTCTGTATGTGCTGTCTTTCATGATGGCAACCCCCGCTAAGAAAGTTAAAGCAAAGGAAATTCGGGCATTCCAGCCCTCGTGGACAGACGACTACGGGTTTGTGTGTCAGAAGGACCGTGCTGTGTGTACTTTATGTTTAGAAAATGTAGTTTGCAGAACGTCAGGTGTGAAACGCCATTTTGAGACGAAGCATCAAAAAAGTTAAGGCAGAATCGATTAAACGTGCCGTGGCCAGGTATGGAAAGCAAGCCAGCACCCTCAAAGTATTCACGACTGCTAAAAACCCACGCAACTGAAGCAAGCTATCGCATTGCTCATTGCATTGCGAAATGTGGAAAGCCATTCACTGATGGCGAGTATATCAAGGAGGCTTTTCTCTGTAGCTCAGATGTTTTGTTTGAAGGCTTGCCAAACAAAGAGACAATCAAATCAAGGATAAAAGATATCCCCATGTCAGCTCGAAGTGTCGAGCGACGCATCAACGAAATATCAGAGAACAGCAAACAGCTGGATTAAAAGATGCTCCCGTGTGCATCTTAAAGTGACCAACTACAGCCCCCAGATAACGGAGCTCAGTAAAGCAAAACTGTTTGTCTGCATTGCACCCCCGCCCCAACTCAGATTTAGGGTTGATACAACCATCATAATAATATTGTTAATAATAACAATAACAATAATGATGTAATAATGTAAAAATTATCATTAAAAATACCTGATTATGAAAAAAAATTACGATGCATGGAATATTGTTGATATGGCACAGGCACACTTACTTTACTTTACTTACTTAGGCCTTTTTATTCCTTTCGGAACATAGGCCATTGATGAAAAGTTTCCACCCCCGTCTGTCTTGCGCCATCCTCTCCAGCTGTTTCCACGTCAGCCCCCTCGTCTTGAGTTCCTGCTCAGTGTCTCTTCTCCAGGTGTTTTTGGGTCTTCCTCTGCCTCGCTTGCCTTGTGGGTTCCAGGTTAATGCCTGTTTGGTTATTGCGGTTTTGTGTCTTCGAAGTGTGTGCCCAATCCAGCTCCATTTTCTCCTGGTCAGCTGGACCTCCACTGATTCTTGCTTGGTGCATTCCCACAGCTTGATGTTGGTGATTGTGTTTGGCCAGAAGATCCTGAGGATACGTCTCAGACAATGGTTGATGAAGGTCTGCAGTTTATTGTTGATGTTAGTGGTGGTTTTCCAGGTTTCAGAGCCATATAGCAGAATGGATTTGACATTGGAGTTGAAGATTTTGAGCTTGGTGTTGAGTTTGATGTTTCGGGTTTTCCATATCTTGTTTAACATGTTGAATGTTGCTCTTGCTTTTCCTATTCTTGCCCTTACGTCTTCCTCAGTCCCGCCATCAACAGCTATAACACTACCCAAGTATGTGAATTTGTCAACCTCTTCCAGTGTCTGGCCCCCGATGGTTATGGGGTTTGTGCTTTTATTATTGACTCTGATTACTTGAGTTTTTTGTCCATTTATTTTGAGCCCAAGTCCAGCTGCAGTTGTTTCTAGCAGCTGGGTTTTGTCTTGCATCTGTTGATGGTTGTGTGAGAGTAGTGCAATGTCATCCGCAAAGTCCAGGTCTTTGAGGTGCTCCGTTAGACTCCACTGGATGCCAGTCTTTTTATTGGTTGTGGTTTGCCTCATGATCCAGTCGATGCATAGGAGGAAGAGGAAGGGGGAAAGTAGGCAGCCCTGTTTCACGCCGGTGAGCACTTTGAAGTGTTCTTGTGCACATCCGTTATGTAACACTTGGCATTTCATGTCCTGATACATGTTCTTGATTATGCTGATGTATTTTTTAGGGATTCCATAGTGTGCCATGAGTTTCCAAAGCAGCTCGCGGTCTACACTATCGAATGCCTTTTCAAAATCTATGAAATTGACATAGACAGGTGCGTGCCATTCTATGGATTGCTCGATGATGATCCTGAGGGTGGCAATTTGGTCAGTGCACGATCTACCGTTCCTGAAACCGGCTTGGTTTTCTCTCAGTTCATCATCGACCCCTTTTCGCAGTCTGTCCAAGATAATGCGGTTGAAAACTTTGCCTGGTGTTGAGAGCAACATAATCCCACGATAGTTGTTGCAGTTTTTAAGGTCTCCTTTCTTGGGTATAATAGCAATGAGCCGTCCTTCCAGTCTGTTGGTACATTTCCTTCTTTCTCCCAGATCCTTTTGATCAGCTGGTGTAGCATGGTGGCTGAGGTTTCAACGTCTGCCTTTAAAGCAGGGCTGTACGTTAACTTTTTTTGCACATAGCACTGGTGCTACAGAGGTTGATAGTTTTGTAGCACAGGCCAAAATCTTGTAGCACAAGTATAAAACGTGTTATATTTGTAACAGTCACAAATGTGCCTATTGTATTTGTGTTATTTAGTTGCAGTGCCATGTTTGGCTGTCATTTAGTATATCGCCATGTGTTATTATTACTATGATACTCTCATATGCTATTTTCAATTAATATCATAAACAACATAAGGAATATTAGCATAATTTTGAGTGGACTGAAGGAATGAGTCAGCGTTAATAGTTTTAAATGCAAATAATTTATTGAAACATAGAAGTGGGGTCGGTTGGGACACACACACACACACACACAATGGGGGACCCTGATGTAAACAAGACAAACGTCTTTCTCTGGTCTGCATCCCCTTAACAATTGTGTGTATTGAGCCGTACTGTACCCATTCTGCAATCTGTTAAATAAAGTTTTCATTCATTCATTCACACACACTGTTTCAACTCACCACCCCCGCATCATATTGTAGTCTAGTCTGTCTTCAAACTTCCACTCCTCTCGAAACTTGTTTATATTTGAATATCATCATTATCTGTCCATCCTCAGTTTACTATAATATACTCCTGTCCTGAGTCCTGACTAGTGACTTCATCGTCTTTCCAAACGCACGCACGAACACACACACACAGGGAAGGGGAGAGAGTGCCCCCCCATTTCCCTTTCCACACTGTGTCTGCTGGCTCTGCGCCTCTGATCAGGATTAGCTTGTTAGCTTGCTAACGTTGTAGTGATTGTAATGGTACATAAACGTTAATTTCGGGCGATGTGCGCATAAAGGAATGGCGACGGTGCAAAACATGTAGATGCATTTGACCCGTTGCGAGAAAGAAAAAACACCACGGACTTATTTCGGGACGTGTAGGCGCACTGCTGTGTTAACGCAGCAGTGCGCACCAACCGACCAACGCGCTGCTCCTTGCAGAAGCACGGATAGGGCGGATACGACTCGTTGAGTTGTCACAAGAGTTTTTTCAAAATAAGAGTATCATATGCACCTGAACGTTGCTAGCTTTCGGAGCCTAGCTGGAGCTGCGCGTGGGCAGAAATGAGACCCGCTACAGGATTTTCAAAATAAGAGTATCTATATGAACCAAATCCCTATCGCACCAGTGCTACTGAAGTAAATCCATCCATCGCACAGACAGCTGTTGCTGTAGCACGTGCGATATATATGTCGCACTGTACACCCCTGCTTTAAAGCTTCTGCTGGAATGTCATCTGGCCCTGCTGCCTTGTCACGTCGCAATGCATTGATAGCCTTTTTCACCTCATATCTTGTTGGGGGGGCACAGTTGATCTCCAGCATGTGTGCAGCTGGCGGAATCTCCACCTCTTGGACAGGGGGCTCTCTGTTGAGGAGCTCCCTAAAGTGCTCAGTCCACCTTTGGTGTTGTTCTTCCTTGGTGGTGAGCAGTCGTCCTTGTTTGTCACGGATTTGTGTGTTTGTCTGTCTAAACCTCCCGGTTAGTTTTTTGGTGGCACACTAGTTACAACTATATTTCAAACTGGCACTTCATGTCAAAAAGGTTGCTGACCCCTGGCTTAGGGAGTAGGACAGTTTTCTTGAAAATTCTGTTCTGGTCGCTATACATGTGTGCTTAGCAAGGCCTGTGGCTAGCACTCGGTCGAAAGACTTGTCTTGCCTCATCATGAAGAAGACGGCGTTCTTCTTGCAGTAGTAAGAGTGAACTTTACCTTTTTTATCTGAGGGGGTTGTGTGTATTCTGTTACGTTTGGGAAACATGGCATTGAGTCCACAACTAGGTTAGAGTGTTAGCCTACAGAAGTAATCACATATGTAGCTTGTACCGAGGTCTTTGACCCTCTCTTTAAACGTCTGTTGTTTCTCTTTACTTGGTGAAGTATGAAAACACGGGTGACGTTTTCGCACATGAGCCTAAAGCCTTGTATAAAAACCAGTTTTTTCACAAACGAGTTTATCGTCTGTGGCTGGCGTGCAATGGTTGAGCTTATCCCAGAGGATATACGCTTTTTCATGTAGCATGCTAGATAACTGGTATCATGCGCTCATCGTATCCGGGGTATGGGGTCATGAGGGGGTGAACTGATAAACCCCTCCCCCCCTTTTTACTGATTGGCCAGGGGGTTGGACCTCCTGTTCTTCGGTTTTCCTGTCACGCTGTCGGGTCAGCGAGTCACAGGGTGGGGAGAGGGGGGGGGGAGGGAGTTCCCTGGTCCCACGCCATATTTGGGCAGGTGGGTCACGGAATTTCCCCGGCCATAGAATACGTCACTGGGCGCGTTTCTATTGGTCATGAGACTTCCGTGAGTTCTTTTCAGGCTCCATGTTGTGGACCACTGTCATTGTCAAGATTGAGTTATGCGGTGCGTTGAAAACTGTTGTTTTCTGCTCTGCTCTCTATTGCATATGTGTTGAGCTTTTGGTCACGTGGCTCAATGTTTACATATATCTTTTCAATTTTACTCATGTGGGAGGTCTCTCTGGGGGTTCCCGGTCTCCTCTCTTTTATACAGAGCAGTGTTGACAGGGTTTTTTCCCTCAGACGTGTCATATGGGACCCATATCTGTGTCTTTTGGCCAGCTTCCTGCCGCTCGTCCCAGGCGGCGTTGGAGGGAACGTTATCTGGTTTCTTGTTAGAATTACCATTGATTAGTGATGCACGATATATCGGCCGCCGATATAATATCGGCCGATATGGCAGTTTTTTTACACATCGGTATCGGACCGATATCAAGATAGGGCCGATATTAAAAAAAAAAAAAAAAAAAATTTAATCTTTTTTTTTTCTTTTTACATGTTTTGGCCTTAAATAGTTTCAAAATATCAGTCATTTCTGAAAATAAGTTACAAAGGTAAAAAAATTATGCGTTTTGGAAAATAGCTCTTTATTTGATTATCATAAAAAAGTGTTTTCTATACAGAGATATCGACATCGGTAAATATCGGTATCGGCCAGAACAGCAATATTAATATCGGTTATCGGTATCGGCCACAATTTTCACATCGGTGCATCACTACCATTGATAGGGCGGTTAGGTGCCATAGCGGAGATTGCGTTCGTCACCAACCCCGGAGCTGTGAGCTGGATTCGCCTGTTCGAAACGCAGTTTTTATAATGAGCAACCAAGGCGTGCCAGCCCATGCGTGGTTCCATACTGTAAGCACCCAGGGCCAGCGCCATGTACACGTCGAGACCCAAAACACATCAATGGTAATTTTTTTTTTTTTGTATTGATCTTTTTCCCCCTCCATTTTCCTCCGCTTTTCTCCCATCCCAATGTTAGTCGTATGCCAATTCCCAACCCCTTCCTGGTCGCTGCGCACTTACCCCCCACAGTCAGATCATCTGGGAGAGTGGAGGCTATCACGTGCTTCCTCCGACACACGTCCAGCCAATCAACCGCTTCTTTTCACCTGGCAGCGCGGATCCTCCCTGAGAGGGCGTAGCGTGTGGAAGGATCACACTATCCCACTCAGGTCCTATCCACGCTTAGCAGGCGCCCCGACCGAACTGTAGGAGTCGCTGTTTACAACGACCCGGACCCACCCCGCCAGCTTCTCCCACCCTCTAATACAGCCAATTGTATTAGTGTGAACGGCCAGCCAAGCTGGTGACAACCCCGGAGCTGTGAGCTGGATTCGAACAGGCGAATCCAGCTCACAGCTCCGGGGTTGGTGATGAACGCAATCTCCGCTACACCACCTAACCGCCGACAGCCGCCTCCTGTTAAACTAAACATAGGGGGGTGGTTGATTCCCCGGTGTGTTGGTAGCAGAGTCGACTCTCGGGTTTAGGCCGGGCTTGACCCTGTCTGCCTGCGAGTGTGCCCCCGCACTTTTCATGACGTCTGCCAATCGTGTCAGCCTTCTCATGGACCTCGACCTCTCTAGGGGGTCGGGTTTTGTGGAGGCTGTGACATGGTGCACAGCATACCGAACGCCCCTTCCGCCGGGGTACTGTTTCACAGTAGACCCCTTAGGCGCCTGTCTAGTCCGCAGTGCTCCGGGCGCAGGTCAAGTTATGCTCTTGGCCTGTTGCCGGGATTGAGGGATCAACCTCTTGGGGGTTGTCTCCCCAGTGCGCCGACTGGCCCCACAGTGTTGTGGGGGTGTAGCCTCTGTGGAGTGCTTCAGGGCGGCGTGCTGTAGGGGGGAAGGGCCTGCTCTTGGATTGGGCCCTGTCCGATACACTGGCGATGTGGGGGGTGGTGTCACTACTAGTGACCGTCTGGTGGGGTCTCGATGCTACAGCATCGTTGGCCTCACCAGGCCCCCTTTCCGGGGGGTCCTGGCCCTCAGGCTGTTCCTGGGGCTGGGTCCTCCTCCGCGCTCCGCTGCTATGGCCTTGCCACAGGGTTGGGTTCTTGACCTTTGACCCCGTGATGTTAGGGGCTGTAACAGGTTTTTTTCCCTTCCCGTTCGTTCCCTAGTGGCATGTGGGATGCGCGCCTGAGTGGTCGCGGGTCCTTCTGTGTGAAGGTAAGTCCCACGATCTGCTCACCCTGTGCGTTGAGGTGCTAACCCCTCTTCACACAGTCGGATCCGATTCCCTCCCGTCCCCCTCTAGGGGGGTCCGGGGGCTGGGGTCCTCCCCAGTTCTGATGGTTGTGGGGGGCCTCAGTGGGTACATTTGTCGAGCTTCCGCTCTGCTCAACTCCTGTGTTCCACTAGAGTGCAGAGCGTAAGCTATACGATAATATAACATACGGTTATCCTATAACCATAGTTATATGAGTATAGCGAGCGCTCTGCACTGACTCACTGAGGACCCTGTGGTCTTCGCCTTCTGTGGTGAAAGACTTGGGAAGGAGCTGTTAGTATGGCTGGCCACGACCCCGAGGCGAAGAGTCTGCGTCGCAAATCCCCTGCCACCAGAGGAGCTGTCGGCCTATCGGCCGACTGTCCACTGGCGGGGGAACCAGGGCCGGAACCAGGCCATCTCACAGGAGATGGAGGCTCAAAAGCCCCTCGGCGAGGCAAACTCACCACCGGGCGCCGCCCAGGCATATCTGGCTGCCACGACCGCGGAGCCAGAGACGCCCCACGACACACGTAGGACGCGGCGATGGTGAAGCGCTGGTGAAGGGTGACGTTGCGAGCGTCTAAACCCTCCGAAGGTCTAAACATTATCTCTTTAGTTTTTCTCGTAAAATTGCGAGAGAGAGAAAAACAAAGATACAATGTCAACGTAGCTCCTTTCCAACAACTATTTCGGCACTAAACTCAAAGTGGTGTATACAGTCACTTCTACGGTGGTGAAAATAGGGAAGGAGCTGTTAGTATGGCCACGACCCCGCTTATGTAGAGGAGCGGATGTGGGTGTGGCCAGGCGGATGGGTGTGTACATGTGTAGAAAAATTATTCAGTATTAGATTGATAAAGGGATAGTTCCACTAGAGTGCAGAGCGCTCGCTATACTCATATAACTATAGTTATAGGATAACCGTATGTTATATATGTTATTATTCGAACAAAGGGATTACACATTTCATAATTTTTTCCCCTCAGTTTTTGGTTATTGTTACTGAATGTTATTGTTAAGTGGTCGCACAATTTGAAAGCTAATGATATTGATGTTATTTCAATCAATTTAAACTTGGTCCATTTCATGACTATTTTGTTGGGGCGAGGGGGGGCCCAAAACATTTTGGTCCTCCAAAGGGGGGCCTGACAGAACAGGTTTGAGAACCACTGTCTTAGAGAGAGACCAATGATCTAACCCCCCTGACTGAGCACAACATTTATAGGAAACAGGCACTGGAGGAGATCAGAATGTTGCATCAACATTCTGATTTCCTCCAGTGCCTGTTTCCTATTAATCTAATTTCCTAATTTATGCAAATGACATGTCGTCAGCTTGTGACTGCAACTTGTTCCTGTTTGCGGACGACTCAGCCCTGCTGGTCTCTGACAAGAACAAGTTACAGGTTGAAAAAACCCTCAGCTCAGAACTAGGCAAAATCTGCATATGGCTCGCCGACAACAAACTATCATTACACATGGGCAAAACAGAGTCCATTCTCTTCGGTTCAAATAACAAACTCAACAAGACCGACGGCTTCTCAGTTACAGTGGGTGACAATATTGTCACAAGGAAAGATGAAATTACCTACCTGGGTTCCATCCTAGAGGCTAATCTTTCCTGTGACAAAATGGCAACCAATGTAATAAAAAAAGTCAACCAACTAACTAGATTCTTGTACCGGATCTCCTCTCTGGTAAACAAGAATACCCTGAAGACTCTGGCAGGAGCACTCATTCAAGGGTACTACGACTATGCTTGCACCTCATGGTACCAAAGCACCTCAAAGGCGCTAAAAACAAAATTACAAACATCTCAAAACAAACTGGTCAGACTACTGCTTGACCTGACTCCTAGAACCCACCTCACCCCTGCCCACTTTGACAACCTAGGATGGCTTAGAGTAGACGACAGAGTACAGCAACTTGCAATGGGCCTGGTGTACAAGATACACTACACGACCAAGGTACCCATGTACATGTCAAAATACTTCCCAAAGGTCAGTGAATACCACGATCACAACACCAGAGGGAGCTCCACAAATCATGTTAAACCCAGATTCGGCTCAAACAAGGGACTAAACACGTTTAGCAATTATGCCACATCAATGTGGAACGCCCTACCCACAGCTGTAAAGGAATGTGAATCACTGCCCACTTTCAAAACCACTCTCAAAGAACACCTATGGGAGACTGCAATTCTAAACTGGCCCCTGTAAATGTCCTAACCCAACCCCCTCCAATGTACAGTAAATGACCAAGTATGGTTTTGTAAATATTCCAATGTACAGTTTTGCTTGTACAGTTGTACAGTGTTCCCCACCCACCCCTCCTACACAACCCCCCCCCCCCCCAACCACCTCCAATGTACAGCCCCCCCCCCCCACCCCACCTACCCAACCTCCTCCAATGTACTGTTTGTACGTCAAATGTGTATATACTCTCTTTTCTGGACTCTTTTTGTATCACAAACAGTACTGTATTTGCAAATCTGGTATGTCATAAATGTATAGATGTAGCAGTACTGTCTATCTGTATGTCATGTATGTCATATATGTCCTGATGA
Source organism: Notolepis coatsorum (assembly GCF_963971535.1). Lineage (NCBI taxonomy): Eukaryota > Metazoa > Chordata > Actinopteri > Aulopiformes > Paralepididae > Notolepis > Notolepis coatsorum. Next base: position 2,725,130 of record NC_140171.1, read on the forward strand.
ATTAAAAATGGGGGACCCTGATGTAAACAAGACGAAAGTCTTTCTCTGGTCTGCAACCCCTTAACAATTGTGTGTATTGAGCTGTACTGTATTGTACCCAGCCATTCTGCAATCTGTTAATAAAGTTGTCAATCAATCAATCAACAGCCTGGTGTAAGAATGGTTATTACACAGATATATGGTTGAATACAAAATATAGGCTGGCCAAGGAAATGGGTAGATCAGTGTACTGTTAGTAGTACCTATAGGCTAGACAGGTCAGGCAACACAGAACTCATAAAGAGTCATAATAACATTTAAAATGCGCATAAGGCTAGATCTAAGCTTGTTTTAGAACAAAACACACTATGAAAATCCTTGACAAATACAATATGGCTACACAACAATTTAAAAAAGCCTCCAATCACGGGCTCTCCAACGCGCTCTCTTACGCGCGCTGCGTAAAGTATTATTATAGTGCATCCATTACCACAATAGAGCACTACTAATATTAGAGCAGTTTGAGGGGGAAATATACTTACTTGTTAAAAGTACACGACGCTACTACTACAATCTCCAGATGATGACGCAGACGCACAACTGCAGCGAGTAGATGTTAGTTTCGATTTAAAGTTTCCGGAAAACTTCTTGACAGAAATGGAGAAGTATGCAACTGCAGAGACGCAGAGCGGCGCTCTCAGGACCGGCGGTCTGACGGCTCGGGCACATTGAACGCGCATGAATTTCACGCACGGGTTCCTAGCGGGATTGCGCGCCTGGCCAGACAGCAGTGTGCTAGGGAGAGTCCGACTTCTCAGCGCGCTGCAGCGCGGAGACCTGATAGAACCAGCAGCAGCACGAGCTCTCTCTCTCCCTCCCTCTCCCTCCCTCCCTCTCTCTCTCTCTCTCTCTCTCTCTCCCTCCCTCCCTCTCTCTCTCTCTCTCTCTCTCTCTCTCTCTCTCTCTCTCTCTCTCTCTTTCTCTCTCTCTCTCTCTCTCCCCCTCTCTCTCTCTCTCTCTCTCCCTCTCCCTCTCTCTCTGAGATGCTTCCAGCTGCAGCACGTCGGACCGCAGCGCTTACAAGCCCCGCGCTTACAAGCCCCGCACATAGCGACCCCTCGCTTCCATTGGCTGATTTTGGTCACGTGATTTGGGTCCCACCCAATGGCTGAGGTCCCCCGCGCTTAGATACCCCTCGCTTCCATTGGCTGATTTGGGTCACGTGATTTGGGGACCCAATGGCTGAGGTCCTCCGGCCGCTCGCTTCCATTGGCTGATTTGGGTCACGTGATTTGTGCAACCAAAACATTACGTGAAACTAAGTGAAGAAGAACACTAACAGATATAAAGTTTATAAACAAAATGGGCGCATCTTTCAACACCCCTGCGGCGGCGTGTCCTTTGTGTAAGTCTACATATCGCGACCCGATCACATTGAAGTGCGACCATCGGTTCTGCAAGCGCTGTATTGGAGACTTGTGGAGTGACTCCACGACCGGACCGTATTATTGTCCCGAGTGGCAGTGCCACACAGAGTATAAGACGCTTCCCTTTGAGCCAATAGTAACACGGCCGTCCGCATCTGGATCCCTCGCCCTCGCCCCTTGCTGCACCGCAGGTAAGTCAGAGCTTCAATTGGTCATTCAAAACTAAATTAAAAGATAAACATGTTTACCACATGCCCCCCCCAACATCCTCCAATGTACAGTTTCCCCATCCAACCTACCCAACCTCCTCCAATGTACAGTTTCTTCCCCCTCAAATGTATACTCTCTTTTTTAGACCCTTTTTGTATCACAAACAGTACTGTATTTGTAGATCTGGTATGTCATAAATGTATAGATGTAGCGGTACTGTCTATCTGTATGTCATATGATGAATTGAAAATGGGGGACCCTGATGTGAATGAATGAATGAATGAAAACTTTATTTAACAGATTGCAGAATGGGTACAATACAGTACGGCTCAATACATACAATTGTTAAGGGGATGCAGACCTGAGAAAGACGTTTGTCCTGTTTCCATCAGGGTCCCCCATTTTCAATTCATATAGACATTTATGACATACACAACATACATGACATTTATGGCATAGGGACATATAGGTATTTAGTACTGATACATTTGTGACATAAGCGGTATTCAAATATACAGTACTGTTACCCCTAGATCCTGACAGAGTATATACATATGATGGGGAGGGGACTGTACATTAGGAGGGGGTGGGTGGGTGGGAGGGAAATATACATACGGCGGGGAGGGAATATATACATGCGGTGGGGAGGAGACTGTCTATTAGGAGGTGGTGGGGGTTTTGGGCATTTACGGTGGCCAGTTTCGAATTGCAGCCTCCCGTAGGTGCTCTTTAAGAGCGGTTTTGAATGTGGGCAGGGATTCACTTTCCTTTACAGCTTTGGGTAGGGCGTTCCACATTGTTGTGGCATAATTGCGAAACGTGTTTAGTCCCTTGTTTGAGCCGAATCTGGGTTTAACATGATTTGTTGAGCTTCCTCTGGTGTAGTGGTTGTGGTATTCACTGACCTTTGGGAAGTATTTTGACATGTACATGGGCACCCCGGTCGTATAGTGTATCTTGTAGACCAGGCCCATTGCAAGTTGCTGTACTCTGTCGTCTACTCTAAGCCATCCTAGGTTGTCTGGGCAGGGGTGAGGTGGGTTCTGGGGTTCAGGTCAAGTAGTAGTCTGACCAGTTTGTTTTGTGATGTTTGTAATTTTGTTTTAAGCGCCTTTGAGGTGCTTTGGTACCATGAGGTGCACGCATATTCATAGTACCCTTGAATGAGTGCTCCTGCCAGAGTCTTCAGGGTATTCTTGTTTACCAGAGAGGAGATCCGGTACAAGAATCTAGTTCGTTGGTTGACTTTTTTTATTACATTGGATGCCATTTTGTCACAGGAAAGATTTTCCTCTAGGATGGAACCCAGGTAGCTAATTTCGTCTTTCCTTGTGACAATATTGTCACCCACTGTAACTGAGAAGCCGTCGGTCTTGCTGAGTTTGTTATTTGAACCGAAGAGAATGGACTCTGTTTTGCCCATGTGTAATGATAGTTTGTTATCAGCGAGCCATATGCATATTTGTAAACAAGACGAAAGTCTTTCTCTGGTCTGCATCCCCTTAACAATTGTGTATTGAGCTGTACTGTACTGTACCCATTGATTGATTGATTGATTGAAACGTTTATTAACAGATTGCAGAATGGGTACTGTGGAATAATATAATGATTCATTCCCCAACTATCTCATTTAGACATTCCCCTCCCCCTTCTCCCCAATCCTGTGCCCCCCCCCCCCTCTCCCCAATCCTGTATCCCCCCCCTGTGAACTATATGACTCTAAGACTCCTCCCAACAACATTCCAGTTCACAGGGGGGGGGGGGGGTACAGGATTGGGGAGAGGGGGAGGGGTCACAGGATTTGGGAGAAGGGGGAGGGGAATGTCTAAATGAGATAGTTGAACTCTTCGGTTCAAATAACAAACTCAACAAGACCGACGGCTTCTCAGTTACAGTGGGTGACAATATTGTCACAAGGAAAGATGAAATTACCTACCTGGGTTCCATCCTAGAGGCTAATCTTTCCTGTGACAAAATGGCAACCAATGTAATAAAAAAAGTCAACCAACAAACTCGATTCTTGTACCGGATCTCCTCTCTGGTAAACAAGAATACCCTGAAGACTCTGGCAGGAGCACTCATTCAAGGGTACTACGACTATGCTTGCACCTCATGGTACCAAAGCACCTCAAAGGCGCTAAAAACAAAATTACAAACATCTCAGAACAAACTGGTCAGACTACTGCTTGACCTGACTCCTAGAACCCACCTCACCCCTGCCCACTTTGACAACCTAGGATGGCTTAGAGTAGACGACAGAGTACAGCAACTTGCAATGGGCCTGGTGTACAAGATACACTACACGACCAAGGTACCCATGTACATGTCAAAATACTTCCCAAAGGTCAGTGAATACCACGATCACAACACCAGAGGGAGCTCCACAAATCATGTTAAACCCAGATTCGGCTCAAACAAGGGACTAAACACGTTTAGCAATTATGCCACATCAATGTGGAACGCCCTACCCACAGCTGTAAAGGAATGTGAATCACTGCCCACTTTCAAAACCACTCTCAAAGAACACCTATGGGAGACTGCAATTCTAAACTGGCCCCTGTAAATGTCCTAACCCAACCCCCTCCAATGTACAGTAAATGACCAAGTATGGTTTTGTAAATATTCCAATGTACAGTTTTGCTTGTACAGTTGTACAGTGTTCCCCACCCACCCCTCCTACCCAACCCCCCCCCCCCCCCCCCCCCCCAACCACCTCCAATGTACTGTTTGTACGTCAAATGTGTACTCTCTTTTCTGGACTCTTTTTGTATCACAAACAGTACTGTATTTGCAAATCTGGTATGTCATAAATGTATAGATGTAGCAGTACTGTCTATCTGTATGTCATGTATGTCATACATGTTATGATGAATTGAAAATGGGGGACCCTGATGTAAACAAGACGAAAGTCTTTCTCTGGTCTGCAACCCCTTAACAATTGTGTGTATTGAGCTGTACTGTATTGTACCCAGCCATTCTGCAATCTGTTAATAAAGTTTTCAATGAATCAATCAACAGCCTGGTGTAAGAATGGTTATTACACAGATATATGGTTGAATACAAAATATAGGCTGGCCAAGGAAATGGGTAGATCAGTGTACTGTTAGTACCTATAGGCTAGACAGGTCAGGCAACACAGAACTCATAAAGAGTCATAATAACATTTAAAATGCGCATAAGGCTAGATCTAAGCTTGTTTTAGAACAAAACACACTATGAAAATCCAATATGGCTACACAACAATTAAAAAAAAGCCTCCAATCACGGGCTCTCCAACGCGCTCTCTTACGCGCGCTGCGTAAAGTATTATTATAGTGCATCCATTACCACAATAGCGCACTACTAATATTAGAGCAGTTTGAGGGGGAAATATACTTACTTGTTAAAAGTACACGACGCTACTACCACAATCTCCAGATGATGACGCAGACGCACAACTGCAGCGAGTAGATAGTAAAGTAAACCAGCCAACAAACACACGGATACGTGTTAAAGGTAGTCTATAGGAAAACTATCCATTGCAAATGACCAAATTGGTCGAAAACTCCACCCACTGCTTCCTCATCGGACTTCTCTCTGTGTCCTGGTGTGTGTGTGTGTGTGTGACTGACAAACTGAATGCGCTAATAAGACTTACAACAACAAATACAAACAACACAATACAACAAATAGCCTATATGACACGAATCGGAATTGAGTTTGGTGTGAAAAGAACAACTTAACCGTTGTACCGTCTTTTACTAGTACTCTGCTATAGTGATCTCCCTTGCCTATATTACTAACTATATGCTAATTATGTCTAAACTACTATGCACTGAATGAATGAATGAATGAATGAATGAATGAATGAATGAATGAAAACTTTATTTAACAGATTGCAGAATGGGTACAATACAGTACGGCTCAATACATACAATTGTTAAGGGGATGCAGACCTGAGAAAGACGTTTGTCTTGTTTCCATCAGGGTCCCCCATTTTCAATTCATATAGACATATATGACATACATGACATACAGATAGTCAGTACTGCTACATCTATACATTTATGACATACCAGATTTGCAAATACAGTACCGTTTGTGTAGACTGTAGCACCCAAGTTCGAAGAACAATTTTACTGTTAATTTTACTCTGAAAGTCCAGAGTTGCACCCGAATTCCTGCTGACTTGTACACAACTTGTAAGTCGCTTTGGATAAAAGAGTCAAGCTAAATTACTAAAATGTAAATGCTATGTAAAATGTAAAATGTAAATGCCCCCCCCCCCACCCACCCAACCACCTCCAATGTACAGTCCCCCCCCCCCCCCCTCCTACCCAACCCCCCCCCCCCCCCACTCCTACCCACCCCCCCCCACTCCTACCCCCCCCCCCCCCCAACCACCTCCAATGTACAGTCCCCCCCCCCACCCCCACCTACCCAATCCAATGTACAGTTTCTACGCCTAATGTATATACTCTTTTCTTTCTGGACTCTTTTTGTATCACAAACAGTACTGTAATTGCAAATCTGGTATGTCATAAATGTATAGATGTAGCAGTACTGTCTATCTGTATGTCATGTATGTCATATATGTTACGATGAATTGAAAATGGGGGACCCTGATGTAAACAAGACGAAAGTCTTTCTCTGGTCTGCATCCCCTTAACAATTGTATGTATTGAGCTGTACTGTACTGTACCCATTCTGCAATCTGTTAATAAAGTTTTCATTCATTCATTCATTCAGATGTTAGTTTCGATTTAAAGTTTCCGGAAAACTTCTTGACAGAAATGGAGAAGTATGCAACTGCAGAGCCGCAGAGCGGCGATCTCAGGACCGGCGGTCTGACGGCTCGGGCACATTGAACGCGCACGAATTTCACGCACGGGTTCCTAGCGGGATCGCGCGCCTGGCCAGACAGCAGTGTGCTAGGGAGAGTCCGACTTCTTGATTGATTAATTGATTGATTGATTGATTGATTGAAAAGTTTATTAACAGATTGCAGAATGGGTACAGTACAGTACAGCTCAATACACACAATTGTTAAGGGGATGCAGACCAGAGAAAGACTTTCGTCTTGTTTACATCAGGGTCCCCCATTTTCAATTCATCAACATATATGACATATACACGACATACAGATAGACAGTACTGCTACATCTATACATTTATGACATACCAGATTTGCAAATACAGTACTGTTTGTGATACAAAAAGTGTCCAGAAAAAGAGTGATACATTTGATGTAGAAACTGGACATTGGGGGAAGTTGGGTAGGTGGGGTTGGGTGGGGGGGGGGGGGTAGGGGGGACACACTGTACACTGTACATTGGAATACTGACAAAGCCATACTTGGTAATTTACTGTACAACTGGGTTAGGACATTTGTAGGGGGCCAGTTTCGAATTGCAGTGTTTTTGAAAGTGGGTAGTGATTCACATTCCTTTACAGCTTTGGGTAGGGCGTTCCACATTGATGTGGCATAATTACGAAACGTGTTTAGTCCCTTGTTTGAGCCGAATCTGGGTTTAACATGATTTGTGGAGCTCCCTCTGGTGTTGTGATCGTGGTATTCACTGACCTTTGGGAAGTATTTTGACATGTACATGGGTACCTTGGTCGTGTAGTGTATCTTGTAGACCACCCAATGGCTGAATTGGGTCACGAGACCGCCGCCATCTTAGCGCCAAATGAATATAAATATAGGATTGATTGATTGAAAACTTTATTTAACAGGTTGCAGAATGGGTACAGTACAGTCAAGATATTGTGTGAGCAAAAGTATAGTTAATTTACTCATACAGCTCACAGTGCGACGAAGTGCAATACTCCAATTCAGCCATTGGGTGGGAGGCGCTGCTGAGCGGATCGCTAGACCGCCGGTCTGCGTCTATTTTTTTACCAACGGATTTCCAGTTCCGCGTTCGCGTTCTGCGATCTGATTGGCCACTGACGTTTCTGGTGCGATCTGATTGGACACTGACGTTTCTGGTCATGTGACATGTGCGCCCAATCGCGTGACGCCTGTGTCTTTGCCCATTTCCGCCTCGAACGGCATGCAAACTACCTAACGCCTAGTTTATCACTGGTTAAGATTAGGCGACTCTTTCGAAGTTGGTTAAGGTTAGAGTTTGGAATCAGGGCTGGTGTTCTATCGCCCTGCTCCAAGACAAACTCTAACCTTAACCAACTTCGAAAGAGTGCCTAAGCTTAACCGGTGAAAGAAACAGGCGTCACACGATTGGCCGCACATGTCACACGACCAGAAACGTCAGTGGCCAATCAGATCGCAGAACGCGCACGCGGAACTGGAAATCCGTTGGTAAAAGTATTGACGCCGCCGGTCTTCGCTCTGAGGCTCTGCAGTTGCATACTATTGGAGAAATGTGGAAGATTGACAATCCAGAGAGACTCTGTGCGCAATCTGCGCGTGCCGATGGACTGGTCTCTCCGCATTCAGGAGACTTATAGAAATTAATATGTGCCATAATAACTGGTGTTATTTGTCTAATAGCCTTCAAAAATATACCACAGTATACAAATCAAATCAACATTTATTTATAAGGCCCGACAACACACGTTAATGTCCCCATGGGCCGTACAGGTCTTCTTTAAACAAGTCAAGAAGAAAACATAACAATAAGTCAAGAACAGAACAAGAACACCATAAGGTCCAAACATTTTTAGATGAATGCAAATAAATGAAAGAATGCAAGCACTCCCAGACATACCCCACGCGAAGGTAAGGAAAAACTCACTAAAACCTAACAATAGGGAAAAAAGCTCCACAGGCAGTGTGGAGGAGAGAAACCTTAGAAGGGCCATTCAAGGGGGGATCTCCCTTCTTAGATGTTGGTGATAGTAGTGTTGCAGACGGACAGTTGGTAAGCATGCACTCATGTGTGTAGTGAAACACAGATGAGTGCATGCAATAGCAACTGAACATTTTGAAAGATTAAAGATAGAGCTAATAGCGATAGCAACTGAACATTTTGAAAGATTAAAGATAGAGCTGATAGCGGATCTATTTGAGGCACAGGGGCGGCGCAAAGAGGGTCACGTCCTCCCCGTCTTAGTCACGGGACATTCAACACTCCGGTCATTGCTCAGGGACAGCCGGAGACAGGGAGATAGGGGGCGGCGCAGAGAGGGTCGCGAACTCCCCGACATCATCGCGGGACATCCGGCACTCCGGTCACCACTACGAGACCTCCGGAGACAGGGGGGCACGCAGAGGGGGTCGCAACCTCCCGGCCTTCATCACGGGACGTCCGACACTCCGGTCAGCACTCCAGGACAGCAAGTCATAGGGCGACAGGGAGACGGGACAGGCGTTAGACAGCTCATGAGATTGTAGTGGACGGACATTTCATTTCATTTCAAACCTTTATTTATACTCGTGAAAGCACTGAGGTTTCCCTCATTTACAGTGATGACGAGTTAACAAAGGACACAAATATCATAACAGTTAATAATTACAATGAATTACAATTACTACAATGATGGATTAAAAACAATTACATGATTCAGTACATCAGTCAAGTGCAATGCCTTTAAACTCCATGAATGACGGGAATGTTCAAGTCAAGTCAAGTCAAGAGTTTTAATTGTCACGGCATACAGGTATACAATGAAATGCGGGTGGTCTTGCCCGCAACGATGTGCAATACAGTGGTACATATAATAGAATCAAAAGAAGGAAACAACATTGTGCAGTAACAGGTAGCAGGTAACATGGAGTGACATCTCGGTATCTGTACATAGTTATTTACAGAGCATATGGGACATGCTAGTTAGCTTTGGTAGTGCAATACACTGTTCCTGTTATTCTAATTTAAAGTGTCCTTTCCTTTGGCCATAAGTGTGCGTGTGTGCGACATGAGTGTGTGCCCGCTCATGTTAAAGTGTTAAGTGGCTGCTCGTGTGTGAGCGTGCACAGTGTGCGTGTCGTGTGTGTGTTCATGTGTGCTTGTGTGTGGACAGTTCAATGTTCTGAGCACTCAATGTTCATTGTTCATGGCTCTGATGGCCTGGGGGAAGAAGCTGAGCCTAAGCCGCTCTGTCCTAGTAGCTGGGGTTCGCAGGCGTCTGCCTGACCTTAGCAGCTGAAACAGGCTGTTATTGGGGTGGTGAGGGTCTTTCATTATCCTGCAGGCTCTGGATTTGCACCTCTTGTTGTATAGAACCTGCAGGGGGGGTAGTGCAATACCCGTGGTACGCTCGGCTGAGCGCACCACTCTCTGTAGGGCCTTCTTGTCCTGTGCCGTGCTGTTTCCATACCAGGCAGTGATGTTTCCGGTCAGGATGCTCTCTACAGCTCCTGAGTAGAAGGACTGGAGTATCTTTCCCGATACTCTGAACTTCCTTAACTGTCTCAGGTGGTAGAGACGCTGTTTCGCCTTCTTTACTACTGTGTCTATGTGTGTTGACCATGTCAGGTCCTCTGAGATGTGGACCCCCAGGTACCGACATAGCAATAGATACAAGTGGTAAGCATATATGTGAATGGAGTAGATATATGAAGTAAGCGTATTATGTGAATAGAATAGAAGTACTTAACCCAGCAATGAAAACCGCGTTGACTGTTAATCTGTTAACAGTCTGTTAATACTGTTAATCAGTTGACGGGGACCACGGACAGACGACGGTGAATAACTGATCCAAGGCCTCGGAGGTGCATGTAGAGCAGTCACTACAATCTTGGCCAAGACCCCGAGGCATCCATCACCTTAGTCAGCGCCAGGAGACGGGCACTCAGAGAGATAGGAGGGGGAGGGGGGGGGGGGGGGAGAGTTAGAGAGTTCCCATGTTTGTGGTGCTGCAAAAGAGCAGACATGTAGTACCCTGTAGTGCCATGTAGTACCATGTCGTACCCCGTAGTGTGCCATGTAGTACCCTGTCGTACCCCGTAGTGCCATGTAGTACCCTGTAGTACCCCGTAGTGCCATGTAGTACGCTGTAGTACCCCGTAGTACCCTGTAGTGCCATGTAGTACCCTGTAGTGCCCTGTAGTACCATGTAGTACCCTGTAGTGCCATGTAGTGCCATGTAGTACCACGTAGAGCCATGTAGTACCCTGTAGTGCCATGTAGTACCATGGAGTACTCTGTGGTACCATGTAGTACCCTGTACCCTAACTAAACTAGACAGATTAATCTAAAGGTCAGTCCCCGACCAGGTGAGATCAGGGTAGGTTGAAGGAGAGAGAGAAAAGATGAGTCTTAAGCAGGGATTTAAAAGCTTCGACAGAGCAGGCGCCCCTGATGACGGCAGGTAATTTGTTCCACAGGTAGGGAGCGCGGTAGACAAAGGCTCTGTGGCCGGCGGATTTCTTTTTAACCCTAGGGGTCGATAGAAGCCCCGCATTTTGTGAGCGCAGAGCACGAGCGGGCGAGTATCGGGAGATGAGATCGGATAGATAGAGCGGTGCAAGCCCATTTAAAATTTTGTAGGTGAGGAGTAGCACTTTAAAGTCAGAACGGGCTTGGATAGGAAGCCAGTGTAGGGCGGACAAAACTGGTGTGATGTGATCAAATTTTCTAGTTCTAGTTAGTATCCGTGCAGCCGCATTTTGCACGAGTTGAAGATTTTTGATGCTTGAATTAGGTAGGCCTGAAAAAAGTGCATTACAGTAGTCCAGACGTGATGAGACAAAAGCATGAATCAGGGTTTCAGCATCAGCCAGAGTTAAAATGGGGCGTATTTTTGCGATATTACGAAGATGGAAGAATGCAATTTTGGTGACATTTTTTATATGTGCATTAAATGAGAGGGGGGAATCAAAAATGACTCAGAGGTTTTTTATGGTGGAGCTCTGGGATACATGACAGGTATCAAAGTTGAGGGAGATGTCCTGAAACAGGCCTCTGTGGTTTGGGGGGCCAACAATTAACTCAGTTTTTTCCCGATTTTTCTCCCATCCCACCCTTCCTGGTTGTTGCGTACTTTCCCCTACTGTTGATCTGGGAGACCGGAGACTGTCACATGCTTTCCTCCGACGCATGTGCAGCCTGGGGCAGGCCAACCTGGCCGCGCAGGTTCTCACCGGGGAGAGTGTAGCGTGTGGGAGGCCACACTATCTCTCCTCAGTTCCAACCCTCGCTGAGCAGGCGCCCCGACCGAACTGTAGGGGTCGCTGTCCACAACGCCCAGGACCCACCCTTCAGCTTTCCCACCCCCTGATACAGCCAATTGTATCAGTGTGAGAGGACAGCCAAGCTGATAGCAACGCCGGGAGCTGGATTCGAACAGACATCCATTTTTTGACGGCAAGCAAGCAGGCCTCAAGGTTTTGTAGTTGGGAGGAATCATTTGGCTTAATAGGTATATATAATTGGGTGTCATCAGCGTAAAAATGAAAGTTTATGCCAAATTTGCGTATGATATCGCCGAGGGGTAGCATGTAAATCGAAAATAGCAAAGGGCCCAGGACAGAGCCTTGTGGGACACCACATTGCACTGGGAGGGTCTCAGATGTTAAATCATTATAGACCACGCAGTGTGTTCTATCAGTTAAATAGGATTTAAACCAAGCTAGTGCGAGACCCCGAATGCCAACATGATTCTCAAGCCGACCTAGAAGAATCGAGTGATCGATAGTGTCAAAGTCTATTGGATCATGTGCAGCAGCACCCTCACAGCCGTAGATACAAACAACCACTTAATGCTAAGGCTCTCATGATGTCTCATCCACATTCATTCATCTTCTCCCCTCTCTCTCTCCCATGAGCTCAATGTAACGCAGTGGTCTATCCTCCCACAAACAGCTCATCGAACTGTAATTAATACAACACAATTAAGCGTTCAGCACCCACGGTTGACATTTCACGGAGGACAAGTTCAAACTAATTTGTTCAAAATGCATTCATGGAAGACAATTTTGGGATATGCGCGAGCGAGATTATGTGCAAAATTAATGTTAGCATTGCTTTATTTGTTGTTGGTGAAATGCCCCTTCAATATTTAGGCTGCATTGATTTGGGCTAATTTGATGTAGGATTCAGGAAAGCATCTATATTAATGACCAAGAACATAGCTGTTGACTATATATCATGCATGACCTAAACTATATAGATAGTAAATTATATTGACCATATTGATCAAATTGTTTACACTGCCTGTGTTGTCTTTTACTTTTACTACCTGTATACTGTGTTGTTTTACTACCTGTACCCCTCCCCCCCTCCCCCCCATGCTGCTATGATGCCTGAATTTCCCCAAGGGGATCAATAAAGGAATATCTTATCTTATCTTATCTTAAACTATATAAGAAGATTAAATGCATTTATTAAGGAATGCCAATACTCTGGCATGCATGGGTTGGGATTGGGAAGCAATAGTTTACAAATAAAGATACAGTACATGTCAAGTTAGTAGCTTACACTTACTGGGAAATGTTAATCAAAACTGCATTCATCCCATTCACCTTATTTTTTTTCTTTTTACTTTGAAATCTCAAACTAATTATGATTTGTGACACACTCTTCTCATTTCCCCAAAACAAACAGGGCCATCATATTATACTTTATCTTTTCTTTTAAAGGTCCCATATTGTAAAAAATTGCCTTTTCCAGTGTTTTGCATTGTTTTCAAGCAATCTTCAGCCTATTCCTTTTTTCGGTCATTGAGTTTGGATTTGGTGTGTGAGCTTACTTTGAATATGTACATTTGTGATTATTTATTATTATTATTTTTTCTTTTCTTTTGAAAGTCCACACAAGTGTGTTTTTGATTGATCTGTAAACAAAGACTGAAAATAAACTATCCATCATCAAAACTATATTCATCATCATCATGTGGGGGCGACAGTGGGTCGGGACTGGAGAGCAGTCGTCTGGCAATCCGGAGGTTCCCGGTTCGATTCCCGCTCCTCCCGGGCAGCATGTCGATGTGTCCTTGAGTTGAGCAAGACATTTAACCCCTAATTGCTCCCGATTAGCAGGTTGGCACCTTGCATGGTTGCCTCCGCCGTCAGTGTGTTAATGAATGGGTAAATGTGAGGAACAAATTGTAAAGCGCTTTGGATAAAAGCGCTATATAAAAAAGCAGCCATTTACCATTTAAAAAGCAGCTATGTGGGTTAACTTGTACCAACAACACTGACAAAATGTGAAATCTGTACCACGTCCCGTTTCTGCAGTTCAGCTGAGACAGAAACGCCCCCTACTGAAACAAGCCATTCTGAATAGGGAGGTATAGTCTGACGTCACTGGTTGTTCCACCCGTATATAGGGATTTATCATTGGGAAAATGGATTATCGGCTATTGTAACAATTCTGCTGCATGGAAATTGAAAAGCTTTCCATTTTTGCACAAAATGAGTTCCCTTCTATCACTAACATTATTGTTTAAAAAGATTTGGTTGAAATAAAATTTCGCGATATTTTTGTATGATTAATTGGGAATATTTTCATGTTGAGCTATAGATTGTGGATGAATAAGCACAGAAAGGTACACCATGCCAATGTTAATGCTTTATTTGTTTTAAATGAGGCGACGGCCAGGTATCATAAAAACAAGCAATAAGCATACCCAAACATTGAAACATATATGCCTAAAAATATACAATACAAAAAAACTGCTAGAGGTAAATGCATGAGAAAACATGATGACAACATTTTACATAATTAAAGGTGCTATATAGATAACATTGTATTTAGCCCTAACCACTGGCCAGTATGGCTACTACCATAGTGTATTTATACTTGAATCATTGTACATAATAATACTGTAACACTGCACATGCATCAGATTAGCACTATTACTCAGTAGTACTCATTTATATATATTCCAGTTTAATCACTTGTACATTGTATAATATTGCTCTCTGCAGTTAGATGCCAACTTCTTTTCGTTGTACTGTACTTGTGCTGTATGATGGCAATACATTTCAATCTAATCTAATATAGTTTTGCTGTTTTTCTTTTGCCCCCCATTGACTTCAGTTAATGAAGTATAGACACTGTGTTTGGATTCGCTGTGTCACACAAACTAATAAGACTGTTTTTTTTTTTTTAAAGTTTAATAAGTAAAAGGTTTTATTTTAAATAGATGAGAGGAAAGTACGTAATAACTGCTCAAAACAGATAAAGACGAGATGTGCATGATAAACGGCCAAAATCTGTATCATATATGTAGAAAAAAAGTATTACATTATAATAAATCTGAGATCATTAAAAAAAAGAAAAAAATGTAAGTTACTTATTATTCTCTAACAATTTGCCAACACTACATTTGCATCAATGATTTGGCTGGTGTCCTGCTGCAGAAGTGAAGTTAACCGGTGCATTAAAAGTGTTGCCAGTCATCTGATGAGCAACGACGACTGCACCATTCTGAGCAGAGATTGAGGGAGGAGCAGGAGGACGAGTCATGTGATGAGCAGCGACGACTGCACAATTCTGAGCAGAGATTGAGGGAGGAGCAGGAGGACGAGGAGCAGAAGAGAAGCCGGCGTCTCCTCCTCCCACGGCTGCCTGTCCACCTGGAGGGGAAGGGACAGAAACGGGGCATCAGACACAGAGAAATAGAGCCTGGTACATGAAATGACTCTTGAGGGGAAAAAGAACAGCCCTGTCTGACCTGCAGAGTCTATAGGCTAAATATCATCTGTAAGAAGTAGGGATGCACCAAGCAGCCGATTCCCATTCTGAGAACTAAACTTGAATTTCATATACGAAGAAGAGCGCCACTCGCTTTGACAACAAATGACCGCATTCAGGATAACGAATGCCCTTTTTTTTTCTGTGTCAAAAATGTAGAGAATCAAGTGACTTTCCTTTTTATTTCTCTGACTTGTTAAAGGTGCTATAGATAACAATGAGCCACTAGATGTCCCACTACTGGAGCTCCAGCATGTCTCAACTATAGAAGCATGTTTATCTGCAGATCAGGTGCATTCCACGTGGGGAAAGAGGAAGTAGGGAGGGGAATAGGGGATACATGCACGCAACATGTAAACAACATTCATTTTGGACCCGCCAAATTATTTTGTAATGATAAATACATAAATCAATCATTTATTTGGAGAAAAAGCAATACTTTTATTCTGCACCTTTCTAAAAGCTCTGTGGGAGTATTATTTAGAAGAAGAAAAAAGATTTATCTACATACAAATTAATGTTATCTGTAGCACCTTTAAATGTTTCTCTTGGTATACTGTATCAGGTTTTACTATTGAGGAAATTCTCCTGATACCTACTATACCTTTTAGCCCAGTACTTGAAATATATATTTTTTAATATTTTTCTTATTTTACTACAGTTTTTATTTAATTTTGTACTGTAAATAGTTAAAACGTATAATAAATAATAAAGTTGTCCCCCGAAGAGCGGGGGAAGGTGGATGGAGTGCCCTCAAAAAAGGTCCGGGGAAAAAGAGGGGAAAAAAAATGTTGTTAGTTCGGAATCTTGGAACTTGTTTGACTTGTTCTAGCGACTCGCTGGTAACACTCTAAAGTTCTTCCAACATTTACTGAATTTAAGTGTATGATTTCCAATCACTGTGTCAACTTGTGACTGTTTTAACTAATGTTTAAAACATTTTATAGCTCATTCGGCTTATTGACTCCCTGAAACGTCTAATTTTAGAATTGTATACCTTGTACATTTTATACAGAATCAGTTACCGTAAGCCCATTCAAGGGTATGATGATGACGTCAATGTTAAATAATATCTGTGTAGGTTAGTTAATTTGCATGCTGTAGTAGTAAACTAAGCTTACTTTAGCCCAATTCTGAATTAAGTGGGCGCGTTCTTCTAAAGAGTCCAATTTTATAGAAATACTTTTATTAGAAATACTTTTATTATCCCGTGGGAAATTTGACACTTACATTTGACACTTATGATTCTGAAGAGGGCTGAAGAAGCCCCACGTTTTAAAGTAGGCTACCTTAGGTGACAAAAACGAAAGTGTGACTCGAGGCTGCCACGTTGCGGCGAAACTCATCTGACAATGAAACGAAAGGTGTAACCGGCGCCTAATTACATAGGCCTACTGCACCAGAGATAACATGCAAGTCAATGTAGGTAGGCTACGCCTATTCTCATGCATGAGGCAAATTGTGGGGGGGAAGTGGGAACTGTCTCATTGATTTCGCTGCTTCAAAGCCGAGGAGCCAAACCAGTAACAAGTTCCCTTTTTTTTTTTTTTTTTTTTTTTTTTTTTTTTTACTCGTTTATGGTGTACTATTTGTCAAATAAACAAATCTAAACATTGTGCATCGACAAAAAAGCTTTAATAAAATTGAGCGCGAGTAACCTAAATGATGGAGAGGAGAGAGAGAGATTTGATTGATTTTGGGGCTCATTATTACACTTATTGGACCGAAGCCACATTTCCCGAGTCTAATTCAAAATGTATGAACCTGTACTTTTCATATCGTGCCTGCGGCCCTGGTCACATAATTTCCAAGGCAAAATAAATAGGTCTAATTCTAAATAATTATCTCATATAGCTGAATGAATGAATGAATGAATGCAAACTTTATTTAACAGATTGCAGAATGGGTACATGAATACAGTACACCTCAATACACACAATTGTTAAGGGGATGCAGACCAGAGAAAGACGTTTGTCTTGTTTACATCAGGGTCCCCCATTTTCAATTCATAGTGAAGAGCGCGCTTTGCTGCTCGTTTAATAAACTTTGAGTAGAGGCAAAAAAAATAGCCACCACCTATTATTTATTTTCATATAGTAAAACTTGCCTGCTGTCGATAACTTTGACTCCAGTTCCTTTGCATTGTTGTTGCAGCCGATCGCCGCCAGTAGCTTGACGGTCTCTTGAATGGCACGGGGTTCAGTGAAGACTTGAACCAGTTTATCGGCGAGATCCAGGCAATCAGCGTTCTGGACCGCATTGCGACGCACGCGTGGTTCCTCTCTGCGATCGATCAGTTTGTCCCGAAATCTTTTCAGGTCCCCGTCGCTCAAGTCTTCCAATGCCTCCACTATAAAGGCATGGGCGGTTTTGGCCATGTCTGTTCAAACGTGAAATATACAACAGCGCAGTCTCGTTGAGTCCAAAACGAAAGTGAGTTACACAGACAGACATACAGTTACATAAACACGCTAAGATACGGAACTAATAATGCTTCCTGCAGGGGCGAACTTTCCTCTATAGGGAGGGAGGGACAGGGGGGCCCGGGGCCGGGGGACATGTCCCCCTCTAGCCTTCAAATAAGCTGAGACCAGCAGAAAAACGTGTTTGTAAGTGTTAAGGTATTTTATGACTACACACAGCACCACGGTTTAAAGGAGGAAGGGTGATCTTATCTCTTTTCAAACAGATATACTGAGACGGAGCAGGATGAAAATCATACAGGAGGCCGCACTCCTTAAATTACTGAAAAGTGTCTTAAATTATCTATGCATTATAGGCAAACGAGTCAATATCTATGGCATGATTTGGCATTCATTTAGAAGATTAAAAGGATACTAAATATTTATAGTCTAAAATGTAAAGTACATATAAATAAACATAACGTTCTCTCTGATTATAAGAACAGGTAATGAGGATGATCAAACGATACAAGAATTGTTTAGCCTATGTAGATTATGTTTTGAATTAGAAATGACAATAACCACATGATTGTAATTAATCTGATAAAGTCTTTTTCAGGTATAATAGAAGGTACAAACAATAATAAAAGAAGCGATGTGTTTGTCTTTGAAAATTACCAAACAATATATATGTCTATGGTGGAATTGATAAGTGTACTGTTTTAACCAGGATAAAATTAATCTCCTCTAATACGGGCAGTGGTGCAGTCGTAATATGGGCCAAGGCCAAACGCCACGCGCACGCGCATACACGTCTCTCTCCTCTTTCATGAGGCGGAGCTGGGGACGAGACGGGCGGTCTTTTGTCACATAACACACACACACACACCTACACACACACACACACACGCACACACACACACACGCACACACACACACACACACCCACACACACACACACACACACACACACACACACACACACACACACACACACACCTACACACACACACACACACACACACACACACAGTCTAGGTGATAAGTGCCGGCCGGGGTATACAGCGCGACGAGTCATTTTTGTGTCGTCGCGCCGTATACCCCGGCCGGCACTTATCACCTAGACTTTGCAGAATAATAGGATGCGCGCACTTCTGCCTCAGTGACGTAGCCTAAACGGCGTTTAACCGCGTTTGACCACCACTGCATGCCTGAATACGGGGAAGAGGAGTGTCGGAAACAAACTTCCCCAGTTATCAAAGTCCAGACCAGGCTGCAGAAACAAATGAGTGGGGGGGCATAAAATGTTCTCGGGGGGGGGGGGGGGGGCACAAATGGTTTTTCAACACAGGTTCCCTTTTATACATTTCAGCTGGGACAGCGGCGCTGTGGCTTGCTTGGCGCTACCCACGGTGCTGAACTAAACAGCAAAGAGGCAATTGAAAAATCAAATTTCTCTCAGTAACAGATGTACAACACCACAGAGTACTCTCCTAGAATTATAGTATACCTCACGGGCCGCTGAACTCCTGTTACCATAGTAGCTATACCAATTCCCCTGTAGTCTGGCTAAACCGAGTGTTTGATTGATTGATTGAAAACTTTATTAACATATTGCAGAATGGGTACAATACAGTACAGCTCAATACAAACAACTGCTAAGAGGATACAGACCAGAAAAATACTTTAGTCTTGTTTACATCAGGGTCCCCCATTTTCAATTCATCATAACATATATGACATATACACGACATACAGATAGACAGTACTGCTACATCTATACATTTATGACATACCAGATTTGCAAATACAGTACTGTTTGTGATACAAAAAGTGTCCAGAAAAAGAGTAGAAACTGGACATTGGGGGAGGTTGGGTAGGTGGGGTTGGGTGGGGGGGGTGGGGGGGGGGGGGGGTAGGGGACACACACTGTACACTGTACATTGGAATACTGACAAAGCCATACTTGGTAATTTACTGTACAACTGGGTTAGGACATTTGTAGGGGCCAGTTTCGAATTGCAGTGTTTTTGAAAGTGGGTAGTGATTCACATTCCTTTACAGCTTTGGGTAGGGCGTTCCACATTGATGTGGCATAATTACGAAACGTGTTTAGTCC
This sequence comes from Notolepis coatsorum, assembly GCF_963971535.1. Lineage (NCBI taxonomy): Eukaryota > Metazoa > Chordata > Actinopteri > Aulopiformes > Paralepididae > Notolepis > Notolepis coatsorum. The sequence goes on from NC_140171.1 coordinate 2,744,850, forward strand.
CTTGTTTCAGCCGAATCTGGGTTTAACATGATTTGTGGAGCTCCCTCTGGTGTTGTGATCGTGGTATTCACTGACCTTTGGGAAGTATTTTGACATGTACATGGGTACCTTGGTCGTGTAGTGTATCTTGTAGACCACCCAATGGCTGAATTGGGTCACGAGACCGCTGCCATCTTAGCGCCAAATGAATATAAATATAGGATTGATTGATTGAAAACTTTATTTAACAGGTTGCAGAATGGGTACAGTACAGTCAAGATATTGTGTGAGCAAAAGTATAGTTAATTTACTCATACAGCTCACAGTGCGACGAAGTGCAATACTCCAATTCAGCCATTGGGTGGGAGGCGCTGCTGAGCGGTCGCCAGACCGCCGGTCTGCGTCTATTTTTTTACCAACGGATTTCCAGTTCCGCGTTCGCGTTCTGCGATCTGATTGGCCACTGATGTTTCTGGTGCGATCTGATTGGACACTGACGTTTCTGGTCATGTGACATGTGCGCCCAATCGCGTGACGCCTGTGTCTTTGCCCATTTCCGCCTCGAACGGCATGCAAACTACCTAACGCCTAGTTTATCACTGGTTAAGCTTAGTTGGTTAAGCTTAGTCGAAGTTGGTTAAGGTTAGAGTTTGGAATCAGGGCTGGTGTTCTATCGCCCTGCTCCAAGACAAACTCTAACCGTAACCAACTTCGAAAGAGTGCCTAAGCTTAACCGGTGAAAGAAACAGGCGTCACACGATTGGCCGCACATGTCACACGACCAGAAACGTCAGTGGCCAATCAGATCGCAGAACGCGCACGCGGAACTGGAAATCCGTTGGTAAAAGTATTGACGCCGCCGGTCTTCGCTCTGAGGCTCTGCAGTTGCATACTATTGGAGAAATGTGGAAGATTGACAATCCAGAGAGACTCTGTGCGCAATCTGCGCGTGCCGATGGACTGGTCTCTCCGCATTCAGGAGACTTATAGAAATTAATATGTGCCATAATAACTGGTGTTATTTGTCTAATAGCCTTCAAAAATATACCACAGTATACAAGTCTATTGGATCATGTGCAGCAGCACCCTCACAGCCGTAGATACAAACAACCACTTAATGCTAAGGCTCTCATGATGTCTCATCCACATTCATTCATTTTCTCCCCCCTCTCTCTCTCCCATGAGCTCAATGTAACGCAGTGGTCTATCCTCCCACAAACAGCTCATCGAACTGTAATTAATACAACACAATTAAGCGTTCAGCGCCCACGGTTGACATTTCATGGACAAGTTCAAACAAATTTGTTCAAAATGCATTCATGGAAGACAATTTTGGGATATGCGCGAGCGAGATTATGTGCCAAATTAATGTTAGCATTGCTTTAGTTGTTGTTGGTGAAATGCCCCTTCAATATTTAGGCTGCATTGATTTGGGCTAATTTGATGTAGGATTCAGGAAAGCATCTATATTAATGACCAAGAACATAGCTGTTGACTATATATCATGCATGACCTAAACTATATAAGAAGATTAAATGCATTTATTAAGGAATGCCAATACTCTGGCATGCATGGGTTGGGATTGGGAAGCAATAGTTTACAAATAAAGATACAGTACATGTCAAGTTAGTAGCCTACACTTACTGGGAAATGTTAATCAAAACTGCATTCATCCCATTCACCTTATTTTTTTTCTTTTTACTTTGAAATCTCAAACTAATTATGATTTGTGACACACTCTTCTCATTTCCCCAAAACAAACAGGGCCATCATATTATACTTTATCTTTTCTTTTAAAGGTCCCATATTGTAAAAAATTGCCTTTTCCAGTGTTTTGCATTGTTTTCAAGCAATCTTCAGCCTATTCCTTTTTTCGGTCATTGAGTTTGGATTTTGTGTGTGAGCTTACTTTGAATATGTACATTTGTGATTATTTATTATTATTATTATCATTTTTATTATTATTTTTCTTTTCTTTTGAAAGTCCACACAAGTGTGTTTTTGATTGATCTGTAAACAAAGACTGAAAATAAACTATTCATCATCAAAACTATATTCATCATCATCATGTGGGGGCGACAGTGGCTCGGGACTGGAGAGCAGTCGTCTGGCAATCCGGAGGTTCCCGGTTCGATTCCCGCTCCTCCCGGGCAGCATGTCAATGTGTCCTTGAGTTGAGCAAGACATTTAACCCCTAATTGCTCCCGATGAGCAGGTTGGCACCTTGCATGGTTGCCTCCGCCGTCGGTGTGTGAATGTGTGAATGAATGGGTAAATGTGAGGAACAAATTGTAAAGCGCTTTGGATAAAAGCGCTATATAAAAAAGCAGCCATTTACCATTTAAAAAGCAGCCATATGGGGTTGTACCAACACTGACAAAATGTGAAATCTGTACCACGTCCCGTTTATGCAGTTCAGCTGAAACAAAAACGCCCTCTACTGAAACAAGCCATTCTGAATAGGGAGGTATAGTCTGACGTCACTGGTTGTTCCACCCGTATTCTCGAAGACACTCTGGTGTCACGAGACCGCCGCCATCTTGGTATAGGGGGACCATACGGATTTCTACCATCAAATGCATGCGTTGAGGTCCGTTTTTATTACATGTTTTATCACATTCTTGTTCATTTCATAACATTTTCATACGATTTGTTTTGAAAATATTGAGGCCAACATGGCATTTCACTATTTCGAAAGCCTTTCTGGTGATTCTAAGGTGAGATATGAGTCAAAGATCTCCCCCTGATTGACTTGACATAATGTCCATACAAAACACCTGCAGACATGGCCATCTCTCGAATACCCAAATTGAAGCTGCTGTGTTACGTTTTGTACTAATAACAAACACAGAAATCCAAATCGCAAGTTTTATATAATACCAACTGATGCATCACGGAGGAAAAAGTGGCTGGTGGCTAACGTTCGGCTAACTCGCTCTGTGTTGTGGTCATGGTAGCTACATGCTAAGCTAACGTTAATTACATAATATCGAACCGATAGGAGCTTATCTTATCTAATCTTACGTGGTGGTACCACGTGTGCCACTACCCGATCAAACATCAACGTAAGATTAGATAAGCTCCTATCGGTTCGATATTATGTAATTAACGTTAGCTTAGCATGTAGCTACCACGACCACAACTGAGCGAGTTAGCCGAACGTTAGCCACCAGCCACTTTTTCCTCTGTGATGGTATAAAACTTGCGATTTGGATTTCTGTTTTTGTCATTAGTACAACGCGTAACACAGCAGCTCTTTGGCATTGTGAAGGACTGAAGAAAATTCCGCTTGATTGTCTTTAATTTGACGCTTTAACGATCCGTTTCTGCACTAAATGAACCGTACACAATGTACCAGGCGGGGCAGTTTCCCCCCACGCTGCAGTTGCCTAGCAACAACAGACAGGAAGTTGACTTCGAGAATAGGGATTTATCATTGGGAAAATGGATTATCGGCTATTGTATCAATTCTGCTGCATGGAAATTGAAAAGCTTTCCATTTTTGCACAGAATGAGTTCCCTTCTATCACTAACATTATTGTTTAAAAAAATTTGGTTGAAATAAAATTTCGCGATATTTTTTTATGATTAATTGGGAATATTTTCATGTTGAGCTATAGATTGTGGATGAATAAGCACAGAAAGGTACACCATGCCAATGTTAATGCTTTATTGTTACTCAGCTGATAGAGTTGTGCCCTTCCTGATGGCTTGTCGTACAGAACTTGTAAGTCGCTTTGGATAAAAGCGTCAGCTAAATGACTAAATGTAAATGTAAATGTTATTTGTTTCAAACGAGGCGACGGCCAGGTATCATAAAAACAAGCAATAAGCATACCCAAACATTGAAACATATATGCCTAAAAATATACAATACAAAAAAACTGCTAGAGGTAAATGCATGAGAAAACATGATGACAACATTTTACATAATTAAAGGTGCTATATAGATAACATTGTATTTAGCGCTAACCACTGGCCAGTATGGCTACTACCATAGTGTATTTATACTTGAATCATTGTACATAATAACATGCATCAGATTAGCACTATTACTCAGTAGTACTCATTTATATATATTCCAGTTTAATCACTTGTACATTGTATAATATTGCTCTCTGCAGTTAGATGCCAACTTCTTTTCGTTGTACTGTACTTGTGCTGTATGATGGCAATACATTTCAATCTAATCTAATATAGTTTTGCTGTTTTTCTTTTGCCCCCCATTGACTTCAGTTAATGAAGTATAGATACTGTGTTTGGATTCTCTGTGTCACACAAACTAATACGATTTTTTTTTTTTTTGCCAACACTACATTTGCATCAATGATTTGGCTGGTGTCCTGCTGCAGTTAACTAGTTAACTAGTGAAGTTAACCGGTGCATTAAAAGTGTTGCCAGTAATCTGATGAGCAACGACCTTTGCACCACTCTGAGCAGAGATTGAGTGAGGAGCAGGAGGACAAGGAGCAGAAGAGAAGCCGGCGTCTCCTCCTGCCACGGCTGCCTGTCCATCTGGAGGGGAAGGGACAGAAATGGGGCATCAGACATGGAGAAATAGAGCCGGGTACATGAAATGACTCTTGAGGGGAAAAAGAACAGCCCTGTCTGACCTGCAGAGTCTATAGGCTAAATATCATCTGTAAGAAGTAGGGATGCACCTTGACGAAGACGGACAGGAGCACTTGGATTGGTCCCCTGGCGCGGCTCACGTTGACGCATGTCTGCTCCCGGCTGCCCTTGGGGGGGAAGGACGACGGGATGGGTTAATCGCAGATACGAATCGCATTCATGCATCGCATGCGTGCCGAATGATGACCTCTGAGCAGGTCCTAAATTATTATTACCAAGCAGCCGATTCCCATTCTGAGAACTAAACTTGAATTTCATATACGAAGACGAGCGCCACTCGCTTTGACAACAAATTACCGCATTCAGGATAACGAATGCCTTTTTTTTTTTTTTAAATGTAGAGAATCAAGTGACTTTCCTTTTTATTTCTCTGACTTGTTAAAAGTGCTATAGATAACAATGAGCCACTAGATGTCCCACTACTGGAGCTCCAGCACGTCTCAACTAGAAGCACGTTTATCTGATCAGGTGCTGTAAAGGCCATATGAGTGTTTTGGTTATTATTATTATTATTATTTCAAATAGAAGGATATGATTTATGGGAATGTTATGATTTATCTGTGTAAGAGCCAAAGCTATATATATTTCGGTTATTGTATTACATGAATGTTTAATATTGATTGGATTTAGATAAAGTCATTGAACCGTCGTATTTGTCATAATAGGGCATTCTGGAACCTAGAACCTTCTAGAGCGTTGTGGTGATGTCATAATAGATCTGTCTGGAACATAAAACAGACTGGAACGTTTGTGGTGATGTCATAATAGTCTTTCTAGAACATAGAACATTCTAGAACCACAGTGTGTCATAACCGAACATTCTAGAACATTTGGGTCTCTATTTATATAGCCACGATTCTCTCTCTGTGTCAGTTGCATCTTCGAAAGGATGGACTCAACAATGAACTGAAGCCAGAAGCCAGCAAGTAGATTTACGGCTGGTACACTACGAAGGAATTTTCCTGTGTGGAGTCGGCGGTGATTTTGGAGACTGGGAAAATACAGTTTTCTTACCTTGTAGTAGTATGTGCATGAGTGACAAGAATATTTAGGAAAGTAGATTTAGGACCACTTCTGTAAAGAAAGACTTTGCAAATAAACCATTTGAATATCTTTACTATACACGGAGCTGTGGACATTGCTTTTCTTTATCAACGGACGTACTACTCACGAGTAAGTAATTTGACCAGTGGAGTGGAGCCCCGGCCCTCACAGGTGCATTCCACATGGGGAAATGGGAACTAGGGAGGGGATATATGCACGATTGCACGCAACATGTAAACAACATTCATTTTGGACCCGCCAAATTATTATTATTATTATATATATTTTTTAAATCTTTTCCCCCCTCCTTTTTCCGATTTTTTCTCCCATCCCACTGTTAGTCGTTATGCCAATTCCCAACCCCCTTCCTGGTTGTTGCGCACCCCCCCCTTACTGTTGGTCCGAGAGGCCGGAGACTGTCACATGCTTTCCTCCGACGCATGTGCAGCCAGCCGGCAGCCAGCCTGGCAGCTCAGATTCTCACTGGGAGAGTGTAACGTGTGGAAGGTCGCACTACCTCTCTCCAGATCCTACCCTCGCTGAGCAGGCGCCCCGACCGAACTGTGGGGGTCGCTGTCCACAACGCCCAGGACCCACCCGCCAGCTTTCCCACCCCCTAATACTGCCAATTGTATTAGTGTGAACGGCCAGCCAAGCTGGTGACAGCGCCGGGAGCTGGGCTCGAACCCAGCATCTCCGGCGTTGGTGACGAACGCAATCTCCGCTACGCCACCTGACCGCCCCGCCAAATAATTTTTAATGATAAATACATAAATCAATAATTTAATTGGAGGAGGAGCAATACTTTTATTCTGCACCTTTCTAAAAGCTCTGTGGAAGTATTATTTAGAAAAGAAAAATGATTATACAAATTAATGTTATCTATAGCACCTTTAAATGTTTCTCTTGGTATACTGTATCAGGTTTTACTATTGAGGAACCCACTATACCTTTTAGCCTAGTATTGGCCCTATATCCGACACCGATATCGGTGCATCCCTCATAAGAAGATAATTGTACTGCTATAATACTAAATCTATAGAGAACATTTGTACCTCTGGTCACTCTGGTTTCCTTCTTTAAGTTATCTGCAGCATTGTGGTTGTTCATCTTCTTCAGAATCGCAATAGTGATAGACACAGCCCCCTCTTCGAGGTATCTGTCCACCATTGCATCCACTATGTCGTGCAGATTCGCTCCCTCCATTAGGCCCCTGGGAATGGGTGCAAAACCCTCCAATGTTTCCAGAGTGAGGTACCATTTGAACTTCATCACGTCTTTACGGCCTAGTTCCTCCAGTATATGCAAGAGCCGCTGTTCGGTCATCGTAGATCACTGACCACGGATGGGAAACCAATCTGTAATGTCAAGCCACATGTTATGGGGGAATACAGATACATGACAGCGTATATAGGTCTTGCTGTGGAAATGCGCAACATGTCATCTAACTAGTGCGAAATGAATAAATCACGTTCAAAATATAAATAACTTCTCCACCACTGTTTGTGATTCTGCCTAAATACTAGGGATGGGTACCGAATTCGGTACTTTTGAGGTACCAAACCGAAACACGTCGGTACTACCGAGTATCGATTCAAGTGAGATACAGAAAAAAATAAAAAATAATTTTTTTTTTTTACCTTTTTTCTTTTCATGTCAACGTTTTCATGTCAAGCCGAAAACTGTAGAAATTGTAGTTATTTGAAGTTTGGATTTTTTTTCACGACTGAGGTAGGTAAATTACATTTCTTGAGACTAAAGTACCGAAAAAAGGTACCGTTGGGTACCGGTATCGATTCACAGGTACCGGTTCAAATGTGAAAGGTACCCATCCCTACTAAATACATTTAATCTTTTAAAGCCAGGACTCAACAGTGCGTGCTTCACTAGTCGCATTTGATAACTTTTGTCTCTCTCTCTCTCTTTCTCTCCCTCTCACTCTCTGTACGTCCAATTATTTGAATTTAATTTAGTGTTTTGTGTGTGTGTGTGTGTGTGTGTGTGTGTGTGTGTGTGTGTGTGTGTGTGTGTGTGTGTGTGTGTGTGTACATTTACTATAGGCTATCTTTTTTACATGGATTAGGCTAATAATTACTAATTAGCTTTAACAATCCTGATTTCTTCAAAAGGAAGATATTGATTTACATAGTATATATAATCTTTTTTCAAGTCAAGAAAATACGATGAAGCTTATCTCATTCTTGGCAAGATTTCTCTCAATAAAATAAAAACACACAGTTCGAGTGTCTATTGAACTGTTTTGTTATATTATCGTATAGCTTACGCTCTGCACTCTAGTGGAACTATCCCTTTATCAATCTAATACTGAATAATTTTTCTCCACATGTACACACGCCTGGCCACACCCACATCCGCTCCTCTACATAAGCGGGGTCGTGGCCATACTAACAGCTCCTTCCCTATTTTCACCACCGTAGAAGTGACTGTATACACCACTTTGAGTTTAGTGCCGAAATAGTTGTTGGAAAGGCGCTACGTTGACATTGTATCTTTGTTTTTCTCCCTTTCGCAATTTTACAAGAAAAACTAAGAGATAATGTTTAGACCTTCGGAGGGTTTAGACGCTCGCAACGTCACCCTTCACCAGCGCTTCACCATCGCCGCGTCCTCCGTGCGTCGTGGGGCGTCTCTGGCTCCGCGGTCGTGGCAGCCAGATATGCCTGGGCGGCGCCCGGTGGTGAGTTTGCCTCGCCGAGGGGCTGTTGAGCCTCCATCTCCTGTGAGATGGCCTGGTTCCGGCCCTGGTTCCCCCGCCAGTGGACAGTCGGCCGATAGGCCGACAGCTCCTCTGGTGGCAGGGGATTTGCGATGCAGACTCTTTGCCTCAGCTTGCTCTCGTCGTAGGGCGGCAAGCTGCAGGGGCGAACGGCCTGGCTTTGATGTTGTGTTGGAGCCGGACAAGAGTTCTCTTGCCTTTTCTCCCATCCCAATGTTAGTCGTATGCCAATTCCCAACCCCTTCCTGGTCGCTGCGCACTTACCCCCCACAGTCAGATCATCTGGGAGAGTGGAGGCTATCACGTGCTTCCTCCGACACACGTCCAGCCAATCAACCGCTTCTTTTCACCTGGCAGCGCGGATCCTCCCTGAGAGGGCGTAGCGTGTGGAAGGATCACACTATCCCACTCAGGTCCTATCCACGCTTAGCAGGCGCCCCGACCGAACTGTAGGAGTCGCTGTTTACAACGACCCGGACCCACCCCGCCAGCTTCTCCCACCCTCTAATACAGCCAATTGTATTAGTGTGAACGGCCAGCCAAGCTGGTGACAACCCCGGAGCTGTGAGCTGGATTCGAACAGGCGAATCCAGCTCACAGCTCCGGGGTTGGTGATGAACGCAATCTCCGCTACACCACCTAACCGCCGACAGCCGCCTCCTGTTAAACTAAACATAGGGGGGTGGTTGATTCCCCGGTGTGTTGGTAGCAGAGTCGACTCTCGGGTTTAGGCCGGGCTTGACCCTGTCTGCCTGCGAGTGTGCCCCCGCACTTTTCATGACGTCTGCCAATCGTGTCAGCCTTCTCTTGGACCTCGACCTCTCTAGGGGGTCGGGTTTTGTGGAGGCTGTGACATGGTGCACAGCATACCGAACGCCCCTTCCGCCGGGGTACTGTTTCACAGTAGACCCCTTAGGCGCCTGTCTAGTCCGCAGTGCTCCGGGCGCAGGTCAAGTTATGCTCTTAGCCTGTTGCCGGGATTGAGGGATCAACCTCTTGGGGGTTGTCTCCCCAGTGCGCCGACTGGCCCCACAGTGTTGTGGGGGTGTAGCCTCTGTGGAGTGCTTCAGGGCGGCGTGCTGTAGGGGGGAAGGGCCTGCTCTTGGATTGGGCCCTGTCCGATACACTGGCGATGTGGGGGGTGGTGTCACTACTAGTGACCGTCTGGTGGGGTCTCGATGCTACAGCATCGTTGGCCTCACCAGGCCCCCTTTCCGGGGGGTCCTGGCCCTCAGGCTGTTCCTGGGGCTGGGTCCTCCTCTGCGCTCCGCTGCTATGGCCTTGCCACAGGGTTGGGTTCTTGACCTTTGACCCCGTGATGTTAGGGGCTGTAACAGGTTTTTTTCCCTTCCCGTTCGTTCCCTAGTGGCATGTGGGATGCGCGCCTGAGTGGTCGCGGGTCCTTCTGTGTGAAGGTAAGTCCCACGATCTGCTCACCCTGTGCGTTGAGGTGCTAACCCCTCTTCACACAGTCGGATCCGATTCCCTCCCGTCCCCCTCTAGGGGGGTCCGGGGGCTGGGGTCCTCCCCAGTTCTGATGGTTGTGGGGGGCCTCAGTGGGTACATTTGTCGAGCTTCCGCTCTGCTCAACTCCTGTGTTCCACTAGAGTGCAGAGCGTAAGCTATACGATAATATAACATACGGTTATCCTATAACCATAGTTATATGAGTATAGCGAGCGCTCTGCACTGACTCACTGAGGACCCTGTGGTCTTCGCCTTCTGTGGTGAAAGACTTGGGAAGGAGCTGTTAGTATGGCTGGCCACGACCCCGAGGCGAAGAGTCTGCGTCGCAAATCCCCTGCCACCAGAGGAGCTGTCGGCCTGTCGGCCGACTGTCCACTGGCGGGGGAACCAGGGCCGGAACCAGGCCATCTCACAGGAGATGGAGGCTCAAAAGCCCCTCGGCGAGGCAAACTCACCACCGGGCGCCGCCCAGGCATATCTGGCTGCCACGACCGCGGAGCCAGAGACGCCCCACGACACACGTAGGACGCGGCGATGGTGAAGCGCTGGTGAAGGGTGACGTTGCGAGCGTCTAAACCCTCCGAAGGTCTAAACATTATCTCTTTAGTTTTTCTCGTAAAATTGCGAGAGAGAGAAAAACAAAGATACAATGTCAACGTAGCTCCTTTCCAACAACTATTTCGGCACTAAACTCAAAGTGGTGTATACAGTCACTTCTACGGTGGTGAAAATAGGGAAGGAGCTGTTAGTATGGCCACGACCCCGCTTATGTAGAGGAGCGGATGTGGGTGTGGCCAGGCGGATGGGTGTGTACATGTGTAGAAAAATTATTCAGTATTAGATTGATAAAGGGATAGTTCCACTAGAGTGCAGAGCGCTCGCTATACTCATATAACTATAGTTATAGGATAACCGTATGTTATATATGTTATTATTCGAACAAAGGGATTACACATTTCATAATTTTTTCCCCTCAGTTTTTGGTTATTGTTACTGAATGTTATTGTTAAGTGGTCGCACAATTTGAAAGCTAATGATATTGATGTTATTTCAATCAATTTAAACTTGGTCCATTTCATGACTATTTTGTTGGGGCGAGGGGGGGCCCAAAACATTTTGGTCCTCCAAAGGGGGGCCTGACAGAACAGGTTTGAGAACCACTGTCTTAGAGAGAGACCAATGATCTAACCCCCCTGACTGAGCACAACATTTATAGGAAACAGGCACTGGAGGAGATCAGAATGTCGCATCAACATTCTGATTTCCTCCAGTGCCTGTTTCCTATTAATCTAATTTCCTAATTTATGCAAATGACATGTCGTCAGCTTGTGACTGCAACTTGTTCCTGTTTGCGGACGACTCAGCCCTGCTGGTCTCTGACAAGAACAAGTTACAGGTTGAAAAAACCCTCAGCTCAGAACTAGGCAAAATCTGCATATGGCTCGCCGACAACAAACTATCATTACACATGGGCAAAACAGAGTCCATTCTCTTCGGTTCAAATAACAAACTCAACAAGACCGACGGCTTCTCAGTTACAGTGGGTGACAATATTGTCACAAGGAAAGATGAAATTACCTACCTGGGTTCCATCCTAGAGGCTAATCTTTCCTGTGACAAAATGGCAACCAATGTAATAAAAAAAGTCAACCAACAAACTCGATTCTTGTACCGGATCTCCTCTCTGGTAAACAAGAATACCCTGAAGACTCTGGCAGGAGCACTCATTCAAGGGTACTACGACTATGCTTGCACCTCATGGTACCAAAGCACCTCAAAGGCGCTAAAAACAAAATTACAAACATCTCAAAACAAACTGGTCAGACTACTGCTTGACCTGACTCCTAGAACCCACCTCACCCCTGCCCACTTTGACAACCTAGGATGGCTTAGAGTAGACGACAGAGTACAGCAACTTGCAATGGGCCTGGTGTACAAGATACACTACACGACCAAGGTACCCATGTACATGTCAAAATACTTCCCAAAGGTCAGTGAATACCACGATCACAATACCAGAGGGAGCTCCACAAATCATGTTAAACCCAGATTCGGCTCAAACAAGGGACTAAACACGTTTAGCAATTATGCCACATCAATGTGGAACGCCCTACCCACAGCTGTAAAGGAATGTGAATCACTGCCCACTTTCAAAACCACTCTCAAAGAACACCTATGGGAGACTGCAATTCTAAACTGGCCCCTGTAAATGTCCTAACCCAACCCCCTCCAATGTACAGTAAATGACCAAGTATGGTTTTGTAAATATTCCAATGTACAGTTTTGCTTGTACAGTTGTACAGTGTTCCCCACCCACCCCTCCTACCCAACCCCCCCCCCCCCCCCAACCACCTCCAATGTACAGCCCCCCCCCCCCCACCCCACCTACCCAACCTCCTCCAATGTACTGTTTGTACGTCAAATGTGTATATACTCTCTTTTCTGGACTCTTTTTGTATCACAAACAGTACTGTATTTGCAAATCTGGTATGTCATAAATGTATAGATGTAGCAGTACTGTCTATCTGTATGTCATGTATGTCATATATGTCCTGATGAATTAAAAATGGGGGACCCTGATGTAAACAAGACGAAAGTCTTTCTCTGGTCTGCAACCCCTTAACAATTGTGTGTATTGAGCTGTACTGTATTGTACCCAGCCATTCTGCAATCTGTTAATAAAGTTTTCAATCAATCAATCAACAGCCTGGTGTAAGAATGGTTATTACACAGATATATGGTTGAATACAAAATATAGGCTGGCCAAGGAAATGGGTAGATCAGTGTACTGTTAGTAGTACCTATAGGCTAGACAGGTCAGGCAACACAGAACTCATAAAGAGTCATAATAACATTTAAAATGCGCATAAGGCTAGATCTAAGCTTGTTTTAGAACAAAACACACTATGAAAATCCTTGACAAATACAATATGGCTACACAACAATTAAAAAAAGCCTCCAATCACGGGCTCTCCAACGCGCTCTCTTACGCGCGCTGCGTAAAGTATTATTATAGTGCATCCATTACCACAATAGAGCACTACTAATATTAGAGCAGTTTGAGGGGGAAATATACTTACTTGTTAAAAGTACACGACGCTACTACTACAATCTCCAGATGATGACGCAGACGCACAACTGCAGCGAGTAGATGTTAGTTTCGATTTAAAGTTTCCGGAAAACTTCTTGACAGAAATGGAGAAGTATGCAACTGCAGAGACGCAGAGCGGCGCTCTCAGGACCGGCGGTCTGACGGCTCGGGCACATTGAACGCGCATGAATTTCACTGCGACCTGAACACTGTGACCTCTTTTTTTTACTTCTAATTTTTACTATGTTTTTATTTCATACTTATCTTGTCATGCACAGTCTCTGGAGCGCAACAGTAAGAAGCATTTTGTACAAAAGTATTCTGTACTTCTGTATGACAACTATTAAAGAAACTTGAAACTTGAAAACTAGAACCAGCAGCAGCACGAGCTCTCTCTCTCTCTCTCTCTCCCTCTCCCTCTCTCTCTCTCTCTCTCTCTCTCTCTCTCTCTCTCCCCCTCTCTCTCTCTCTCTCTCTCTCTCTCTCTCTCTCTCTCTCTCTCCCCCTCTCTCTCTCTCTCTCTCTCTCTCTCTGAGATGTTTCCAGCTGCAGCACATCAGACCGCAGCGCTTACAAGCCCCGCGCTTACAAGCCCTGCACATAGCGACCCCTCGCTTCCATTGGCTGATTTTGGTCACGTGATTTGGGTCCCACCCAATGGCTGAGGTCCCCCGCGCTTAGATACCCCTCGCTTCCATTGGCTGATTTGGGTCACGTGATTTGGGGACCCAATGGCTGAGGTCCTCCGGCCGCTCGCTTCCATTGGCTGATTTGGGTCACGTGATTTGTGCAACCAAAACATTACGTGAAACTAAGTGAAGAAGAACACTAACAGATATAAAGTTTATAAACAAAATGGGCGCATCTTTCAACACCCCTGCGGCGGCGTGTCCTTTGTGTAAGTCTACATATCGCGACCCGATCACATTGAAGTGCGACCATCGGTTCTGCAAGCGCTGTATTGGAGACTTGTGGAGTGACTCCACGACCGGACCGTATTATTGTCCCGAGTGGCAGTGCCACACAGAGTATAAGACGCTTCCCTTTGAGCCAATAGTAACACGGCCGTCCGCATCTGGATCCCTCGCCCTCGCCCCTTGCTGCACCGCAGGTAAGTCAGAGCTTCAATTGGTCATTCAAAACTAAATTAAAAGATAAACATGTTTACCACATGCCCCCCCCAACATCCTCCAATGTACAGTTTCCCCATCCAACCTACCCAACCTCCTCCAATGTACAGTTTCTTCCCCCTCAAATGTATACTCTCTTTTTTAGACCCTTTTTGTATCACAAACAGTACTGTATTTGTAGATCTGGTATGTCATAAATGTATAGATGTAGCGGTACTGTCTATCTGTATGTCATATGATGAATTGAAAATGGGGGACCCTGATGTGAATGAATGAATGAATGAAAACTTTATTTAACAGATTGCAGAATGGGTACAATACAGTACGGCTCAATACATACAATTGTTAAGGGGATGCAGACCTGAGAAAGACGTTTGTCCTGTTTCCATCAGGGTCCCCCATTTTCAATTCATATAGACATTTATGACATACACAACATACATGACATTTATGGCATAGGGACATATAGGTATTTAGTACTGATACATTTGTGACATAAGCGGTATTCAAATATACAGTACTGTTACCCCTAGATCCTGACAGAGTATATACATATGATGGGGAGGGGACTGTACATTAGGAGGGGGTGGGTGGGTGGGAGGGAAATATACATACGGCGGGGAGGGAATATATACATGCGGTGGGGAGGAGACTGTCTATTAGGAGGTGGTGGGGGTTTTGGGCATTTACGGTGGCCAGTTTCGAATTGCAGCCTCCCGTAGGTGCTCTTTAAGAGCGGTTTTGAATGTGGGCAGGGATTCACTTTCCTTTACAGCTTTGGGTAGGGCGTTCCACATTGTTGTGGCATAATTGCGAAACGTGTTTAGTCCCTTGTTTGAGCCGAATCTGGGTTTAACATGATTTGTTGAGCTTCCTCTGGTGTAGTGGTTGTGGTATTCACTGACCTTTGGGAAGTATTTTGACATGTACATGGGCACCCCGGTCGTATAGTGTATCTTGTAGACCAGGCCCATTGCAAGTTGCTGTACTCTGTCGTCTACTCTAAGCCATCCTAGGTTGTCAAAGTGGGCAGGGGTGAGGTGGGTTCTGGGGTTCAGGTCAAGTAGTAGTCTGACCAGTTTGTTTTGTGATGTTTGTAATTTTGTTTTAAGCGCCTTTGAGGTGCTTTGGTACCATGAGGTGCACGCATATTCATAGTACCCTTGAATGAGTGCTCCTGCCAGAGTCTTCAGGGTATTCTTGTTTACCAGAGAGGAGATCCGGTACAAGAATCTAGTTCGTTGGTTGACTTTTTTTATTACATTGGATGCCATTTTGTCACAGGAAAGATTTTCCTCTAGGATGGAACCCAGGTAGCTAATTTCGTCTTTCCTTGTGACAATATTGTCACCCACTGTAACTGAGAAGCCGTCGGTCTTGCTGAGTTTGTTATACCACGATCACAACACCAGAGGGAGCTCCACAAATCATGTTAAACCCAGATTCGGCTCAAACAAGGGACTAAACACGTTTAGCAATTATGCCACATCAATGTGGAACGCCCTACCCACAGCTGTAAAGGAATGTGAATCACTGCCCACTTTCAAAACCACTCTCAAAGAACACCTATGGGAGACTGCAATTCTAAACTGGCCCCTGTAAATGTCCTAACCCAACCCCCTCCAATGTACAGTAAATGACCAAGTATGGTTTTGTAAATATTCCAATGTACAGTTTTGCTTGTACAGTTGTACAGTGTTCCCCACCCACCCCTCCTACCCAACCCCCCCCCCCCCCCCCCCCACCTCCAATGTACAGCCCCCCCCCCCCCCCACCCCACCTACCCAACCTCCTCCAATGTACTGTTTGTACGTCAAATGTGTATATACTCTCTTTTCTGGACTCTTTTTGTATCACAAACAGTACTGTATTTGCAAATCTGGTATGTCATAAATGTATAGATGTAGCAGTACTGTCTATCTGTATGTCATGTATGTCATATATGTCCTGATGAATTAAAAATGGGGGACCCTGATGTAAACAAGACGAAAGTCTTTCTCTGGTCTGCAACCCCTTAACAATTGTGTGTATTGAGCTGTACTGTATTGTACCCAGCCATTCTGCAATCTGTTAATAAAGTTTTCAATGAATCAATCAACAGCCTGGTGTAAGAATGGTTATTACACAGATATATGGTTGAATACAAAATATAGGCTGGCCAAGGAAATGGGTAGATCAGTGTACTGTTAGTGTTAGTACCTATAGGCTAGACAGGTCAGGCAACACAGAACTCATAAATTATTATAAATATTATTATGAGTCATAATAACATTTAAAATGCGCATAAGGCTAGATCTAAGCTTGTTTTAGAACAAAACACACTATGAAAATCCTTGAAAAATACAATATGGCTACACAACAATAAAAAAAGTCTCCAATCAAGGGCTCTCCAACGCGCTCTCTTACGCGCGCTGCGTAAAGTGCCTATTATAGTGCATCCATTACCACATGGGGGACCCTGATGGAAACAAGACAAACGTCTTTCTCAGGTCTGCATCCCCTTAACAATTGTATGTATTGAGCCGTACTGTATTGTACCCATTCTGCAATCTGTTAAATAAAGTTTTCATTCATTCATTCATTCACAATAAAGCACTACTAATATTAGAGCAGTTTGAGGGGAAAATATACTTACTTGTTAAAAGTACACGACGCTACACAATCTCCAGAGGATGACGCAGACGCACAACTGCAGCGAGTAGATGTTAGTTTCGATTTAAAGTTTCCGGGAAACTTCTTGACTGAAATGCAGAGAGACTCTGTGCGCAATCTGCGCGTGCGGAGGTTGGGAGTAGGTGCGTAAAAGTGCCGATGGACTGGTCTCTCCGCCTTCAGGGGACTAATAGGCGTGACTGAATTCCACACGTTTGGTCGAAAACTCCACCCACTGCTTCCTCATCGGACTTCTCTCTGTGTCCTGGTGTGTGTGTGTGTGTGTGTGACTGACAATCTGAATGCGCTAATAAGACTTACAACAACAAATACAAACAACACAATACAACAAATAGCCTATATGACACGAATCGGAATTGAGTTTGGTGTGAAAAGAACAACTTAACCGTTGTACCGTCTTTTACTAGTACTCTGCTATAGTGATCTCCCTTGCCTATATTACTAACTATATGCTAATTATGTCTAAACTACTATGCACTCAAGACTGTAGCACCCAAGTTCGAAGAACAATTTTACTGTTAATTTTACTCTGAAAGTCCAGAGTTGCACCCGAATTCCTGCTGACTTGTACACAACTTGTAAGTCGCTTTGGATAAAAGAGTCAAGCTAAATTACTAAAATGTAAATGCTATGTAAAATGTAAATGCCCCCCCCCCCCCCCACCCACCCAACCACCTCCAATGTACAGTCCCCCCCCCCCCTCCTACCCCCCCCCCCCCCCCACTCCTACCCAACCCCCCCCCCCCCCCCCCCCAACCACCTCCAATGTACAGTCCCCCCCCCACCCCCACCTACCCAATCCAATGTACAGTTTCTACGCCTAATGTATATACTCTTTTCTTTCTGGACTCTTTTTGTATCACAAACAGTACTGTAATTGCAAATCTGGTATGTCATAAATGTATAGATGTAGCAGTACTGTCTATCTGTATGTCATGTATGTCATATATGTTACGATGAATTGAAAATGGGGGACCCTGATGTAAACAAGACGAAAGTCTTTCTCTGGTCTGCATCCCCTTAACAATTGTATGTATTGAGCTGTACTGTACTGTACCCATTCTGCAATCTGTTAATAAAGTTTTCATTCATTCATTCATTCAGATGTTAGTTTCGATTTAAAGTTTCCGGAAAACTTCTTGACAGAAATGGAGAAGTATGCAACTGCAGAGCCGCAGAGCGGCGCTCTCAGGACCGGCGGTCTGACGGCTCGGGCACATTGAACGCGCACGAATTTCACGCACGGGTTCCTAGCGGGATCGCGCGCCTGGCCAGACAGCAGTGTGCTAGGGAGAGTCCGACTTCTTGATTGATTAATTGATTGATTGATTGATTGATTGAAAAGTTTATTAACAGATTGCAGAATGGGTACAGTACAGTACAGCTCAATACACACAATTGTTAAGGGGATGCAGACCAGAGAAAGACTTTCGTCTTGTTTACATCAGGGTCCCCCATTTTCAATTCATCAACATATATGACATATACACGACATACAGATAGACAGTACTGCTACATCTATACATTTATGACATACCAGATTTGCAAATACAGTACTGTTTGTGATACAAAAAGTGTCCAGAAAAAGAGTGATACATTTGACGTAGAAACTGGACATTGGGGGAAGTTGGGTAGGTGGGGTTGGGTGGGGGGGGGGTAGGGGGGACACACTGTACACTGTACATTGGAATACTGACAAAGCCATACTTGGTAATTTACTGTACAACTGGGTTAGGACATTTGTAGGGGCCAGTTTCGAATTGCAGTGTTTTTGAAAGTGGGTAGTGATTCACATTCCTTTACAGCTTTGGGTAGGGCGTTCCACATTGATGTGGCATAATTACGAAACGTGTTTAGTCCCTTGTTTGCGCCGAATCTGGGTTTAACATGATTTGTGGAGCTCCCTCTGGTGTTGTGATCGTGGTATTCACTGACCTTTGGGAAGTATTTTGACATGTACATGGGTACCTTGGTCGTGTAGTGTATCTTGTAGACCACCCAATGGCTGAATTGGGTCACGAGACCGCTGCCATCTTAGCGCCAAATGAATATAAATATAGGATTGATTGATTGAAAACTTTATTTAACAGGTTGCAGAATGGGTACAGTACAGTCAAGATATTGTGTGAGCAAAAGTATAGTTAATTTACTCATACAGCTCACAGTGCGACGAATTGCAATACTCTAATTCAGCCATTGGGTGGGAGGCGTTGCTGAGCGGTCGCTAGACCGCCGGTCTGCGTCTATTTTTTTACCAACGGATTTCCAGTTCCGCGTGCGCATTCTGCGATCTGATTGGCCACTGACGTTTCTGGTCGTGTGACATGTGCGGCCAATCGTGTGACGCCTGTTTCTTTCACCGGTTAAGCTTAGGCACTCTTTCGAAGTTGGTTAAGGTTAGAGTTTGTCTTGGAGCAGGGCGATAGAACACCAGCCCTGATTCCAAACTCTAACCTTAACCAACTTCGAAAGAGTCGCCTAAGCTTAACCAGTGATAAACTAGGCGTTAGGTAGTTTGCATGCCGTTCGAGGCGGAAATGGGCAAAGACACAGGCGTCACGCGATTGGGCGCACATGTCACATGACCAGAAACGTCAGTGTCCAATCAGATCGCACCAGTAAATGTAAATGTTATTTGTTTCAAACGAGGCGACGGCCAGGTATCATAAAAACAAGCAATAAGCATACCCAAACATTGAAACATATATGCCTAAAAATATACAATACAAAAAAACTGCTAGAGGTAAATGCATGAGAAAACATGATGACAACATTTTACATAATTAAAGGTGCTATATAGATAACATTGTATTTAGCGCTAACCACTGGCCAGTATGGCTACTACCATAGTGTATTTATACTTGAATCATTGTACATAATAATACTGTAACACTGCACATGCATCAGATTAGCACTATTACTCAGTAGTACTCATTTATATATATTCCAGTTTAATCACTTGTACATTGTATAATATTGCTCTCTGCAGTTAGATGCCAACTTCTTTTCGTTGTACTGTACTTGTGCTGTATGATGGCCATACATTTCAATCTAATCTAATATAGTTTTGCTGTTTTTCTTTTGCCCCCCATTGACTTCAGTTAATGAAGTATAGATACTGTGTTTGGATTATCTGTGTCACACAAACTAATACGACTTTTTTTTTTTTTTTTTTTTTAAGTTTAATAAGTAAAAGGTTTTATTTGAAATAGACGAGAGGAAAGTACGTAAGAACTGCTCAAAACAGATAAAGACAAGATGTGCATGATAAACGGCCAAAATCTGTATATGTGTAGAAAAAAGTATTACATTATAATAAATCTGAGATCATTAAAAAAAAGAAAAAAATTTAAGTTACTTATTATTCTCTAACAATTTGCCAACACTACATTTGCATCAATGATTTGGCTGGTGTCCTGGTGCAGAAGTGAAGTTAACCGGTCCATTAAAAGTGTTGCCAGTCATCTGATGAGCAACGACGACTGCACCATTCTGAGCAGAGATTGAGGGAGGAGCAGGAGGACGAGGAGCAGAAGAGAAGCCGGCGTCTCCTCCTCCCACGGCTGCCTGTCCACCTGGAGGGGAAGGGACAGAAACGGGGCATCAGACACAGAGAAATAGAGCCTGGTACATGAAATGACTCTTGAGGGGAAAAAGAACAGCCCTGTCTGACCTGCAGAGTCTATAGGCTAAATATCATCTGTAAGAAGTAGGGATGCACCAAGCAGCCGATTCCCATTCTGAGAACTAAACTTGAATTTCATATACGAAGAAGAGCGCCACTCGCTTTGACAACAAATGACCGCATTCAGGATAACGAATGCCCCTTTTTTTTTTCTGTGTCAAAAATGTAGAGAATCAAGTGACTTTCCTTTTTATTTCTCTGACTTGTTAAGGTGCTATAGATAACAATGAGCCACTAGATGTCCCACTACTGGAGCTCCAGCATGTCTCAACTATAGAAGCATGTTTATCTGCAGATCAGGTGCATTCCACGTGGGGAAAGAGGAAGTAGGGAGGGGAATAGGGGATACATGCACGCAACATGTAAACAACATTCATTTTGGACCCGCCAAATTATTTTGTAATGATAAATACATAAATCAATCATTTATTTGGAGAAAAAGCAATACTTTTATTCTGCACCTTTCTAAAAGCTCTGTGGGAGTATTATTTAGAAGAAGAAAAAAGATTTATCTACATACAAATTAATGTTATCTGTAGCACCTTTAAATGTTTCTCTTGGTATACTGTATCAGGTTTTACTATTGAGGAAATTCTCCTGATACCTACTATACCTTTTAGCCCAGTACTTGAAATATATATTTTTTAATATTTTTCTTATTTTACTACAGTTTTTATTTAATTTTGTACTGTAAATAGTTAAAACGTATAATAAATAATAAAGTTGTCCCCCGAAGAGCGGGGGAAGGTGGATGGAGTGCCCTCAAAAAAGGTCCGGGGAAAAAGAGGGGGAAAAAAATGTTGTTAGTTCGGAATCTTGGAACTTGTTTGACTTGTTCTAGCGACTCGCTGGTAACACTCTAAAGTTCTTCCAACATTTACTGAATTTAAGTGTATGATTTCCAATCACTGTGTCAACTTGTGACTGTTTTAACTAATGTTTAAAACATTTTATAGCTCATTCTGCTTATTGCCTTCCTGAAACGTCTAATTTTAGAATTGTATACCTTGTACATTTTATACAGAATCAGTTACCGTAAGCCCATTCAAGGGTATGATGATGACGTCAATGTTAAATAATATCTGTGTAGGTTAGTTAATTTGCATGCTGTAGTAGTAAACTAAGCTTACTTTAGCCCAATTCTGAATTAAGTGGGCGCGTTCTTCTAAAGAGTCCAATTTTATAGAAATACTTTTATTAGAAATACTTTTATTATCCCGTGGGAAATTTGACACTTACATTTGACACTTATGATTCTGAAGAGGGCTGAAGAAGCCCCACGTTTTAAAGTAGGCTACCTTAGGTGACAAAAACGAAAGTGTGACTCGAGGCTGCCACGTTGCGGCGAAACTCATCTGACAATGAAACGAAAGGTGTAACCGGCGCCTAATTACATAGGCCTACTGCACCAGAGATAACATGCAAGTCAATGTAGGTAGGCTACGCCTATTCTCATGCATGAGGCAAATTGTGGGGGGGAAGTGGGAACTGTCTCATTGATTTCGCTGCTTCAAAGCCGAGGAGCCAAACCAGTAACAAGTTCCCTTTTTTTTTTCTTTTTTTTTAACTCGTTTATGGTGTACTATTTGTCAAATAAACAAATCTAAACATTGTGCATCGACAAAAAAGCTTTAATAAAATTTAGCGCGAGTAACCTAAATGATGGAGAGGAGAGAGAGAGATTTGATTGATTTTGGGGCTCATTATTACACTTATTGGACCGAAGCCACATTTCCCGAGTCTAATTCAAAATGTATGAACCTGTACTTTTCATATCGTGCCTGCGGCCCTGGTCACATAATTTCCAAGGCAAAATAAATAGGTCTAATTCTAAATAATTATCTCATATAGCTGAATGAATGAATGAATGAATGAATGCAAACTTTATTTAACAGATTGCAGAATGTGTACAATACAGTACACCTCAATACACACAATTGTTAAGGGGATGCAGACCAGAGAAAGACGTTTGTCTTGTTTACATCAGGGTCCCCCATTTTCAATTCATAGTGAAGAGCGCGCTTTGCTGCTCGTTTAATAAACTTTGAGTAGAGGCAAAAAAAATAGCCACCACCTATTATTTATTTTCATATAGTAAAACTTGCCTGCTGTCGATAACTTTGACTCCAGTTCCTTTGCATTGTTGTTGCAGCCGATCGCCGCCAGTAGCTTGACGGTCTCTTGAATGGCACGGGGTTCAGTGAAGACTTGAACCAGTTTATCGGCGAGATCCAGGCAATCAGCGTTCTGGACCGCATTGCGACGCACGCGTGGTTCCTCTCTGCGATCGATCAGTTTGTTCCGAAATCTTTTCAGGTCCCCGTCGCTCAAGTCTTCCAATGCCTCCACTATAAAGGCATGGGCGGTTTTGGCCATGTCTGTTCAAACGTGAAATATACAACAGCGCAGTCTCGTTGAGTCCAAAACGAAAGTGAGTTACACAGACAGACATACAGTTACATAAACACGCTAAGATACGGAACTAATAATGCTTCCTGCAGGGGCGAACTTTCCTCTATAGGGAGGGAGGGACAGGGGGGCCCGGGGCCGGGGGACATGTGCAGTGTGCTAGGGAGAGTCCGACTTCTTGATTGATTAATTGATTGATTGATTGATTGATTGATTGATTGAAAAGTTTATTAACAGATTGCAGAATGGGTACAGTACAGTACGGCTCAATACACACAATTGTTAAGGGGTTGCAGACCAGAGAAAGACTTTCGTCTTGTTTACATCAGGGTCCCCCATTTTCAATTCATATAGACATATATGACATATACACGACATACAGATAGACAGTACTGCTACATCTATACATTTATGACATACCAGATTTTTTGTTTACCACATGCCCCCCCCCCAACATCCTCCAATGTACAGTTTCCCCATCCAACCTCCCCAACCTCCTCCAATGTACAGTTTCTTCCCCCTCAAATGTATACTCTCTTTTTTAGACCCTTTTTGTATCACAAACAGTACTGTATTTGTAGATCTGGTATGTCATAAATGTATAGATGTAGCAGTACTGTCTATCTGTATGTCATATGATGAATTGAAAATGGGGGACCCTGATGTGAATGAATGAATGAATGAAAACTTTATTTAACAGATTGCAGAATGGGTACAATACAGTACGGCTCAATACATACAATTGTTAAGGGGATGCAGACCTGAGAAAGACGTTTGTCTTGTTTCCATCAGGGTCCCCCATTTTCAATTCATATAGACATTTATGACATACACAACATACATGACATTTATGGCATAGGGACATATAGGTATTTAGTACTGATACATTTGTGACATAGGCGGTATTCAAATATACAGTACTGTTACCCCTAGATCCTGACAGAGTATATACATATGATGGGGAGGGGACTGTACATTAGGAGGGGGTGGGTGGGTGGGAGGGAAATATACATACGGCGGGGAGGGAATATATACATGCGGTGGGGAGGAGACTGTCTATTAGGAGGTGGTGGGGGTTTTGGGCATTTACGGTGGCCAGTTTCGAATTGCAGCCTCCCGTAGGTGCTCTTTAAGAGCGGTTTTGAATGTGGGCAGGGATTCACTTTCCTTTACAGCTTTGGGTAGGGCGTTCCACATTGTTGTGGCATAATTGCGAAACGTGTTTAGTCCCTTGTTTGAGCCGAATCTGGGTTTAACATGATTTGTTGAGCTTCCTCTGGTGTAGTGGTTGTGGTATTCACTGACCTTTGGGAAGTATTTTGACATGTACATGGGCACCCCGGTCGTATAGTGTATCTTGTAGACCAGGCCCATTGCAAGTTGCTGTACTCTGTCGTCTACTCTAAGCCATCCTAGGTTGTCAAAGTGGGCAGGGGTGAGGTGGGTTCTGGGGTTCAGGTCAAGTAGTAGTCTGACCAGTTTGTTTTGTGATGTTTGTAATTTTGTTTTAAGCGCCTTTGAGGTGCTTTGGTACCATGAGGTGCACGCATATTCATAGTACCCTTGAATGAGTGCTCCTGCCAGAGTCTTCAGGGTATTCTTGTTTACCAGAGAGGAGATCCGGTACAAGAATCTAGTTCGTTGGTTGACTTTTTTTTATTACATTGGATGCCATTTTGTCACAGGAAAGATTTTCCTCTAGGATGGAACCCAGGTAGGTAATTTCGTCTTTCCTTGTGACAATATTGTCACCCACTGTAACTGAGAAGCCGTCGGTCTTGCTGAGTTTGTTATTTGAACCGAAGAGAATGGACTCTGTTTTGCCCATGTGTAATGATAGTTTGTTATCAGCGAGCCATATGCATATTTGTAAACAAGACGAAAGTCTTTCTCTGGTCTGCATCCCCTTAACAATTGTGTATTGAGCTGTACTGTACTGTACCCATTGATTGATTGATTGATTGAAACGTTTATTAACAGATTGCAGAATGGGTACTGTGGAATAATATAATGATTCATTCCCCAACTATCTCATTTAGACATTCCCCTCCCCCTTCTCCCCAATCCTGTGCCCCCCCCCCCCCCCTCTCCCCAATCCTGTATCCCCCCCCTGTGAACTATATGACTCTAAGACTCCTCCCAACAACATTCCAGTTCACAGGGGGGGGGGGGGGTACAGGATTGGGGAGAGGGGGAGGGGTCACAGGATTTGGGAGAAGGGGGAGGGGAATGTCTAAATGAGATAGTTGAACTCTTCGGTTCAAATAACAAACTCAACAAGACCGACGGCTTCTCAGTTACAGTGGGTGACAATATATGTCACAAGGAAAGATGAAATTACCTACCTGGGTTCCATCCTAGAGGCTAATCTTTCCTGTGACAAAATGGCAACCAATGTAATAAAAAAAGTCAACCAACAAACTCGATTCTTGTACCGGATCTCCTCTCTGGTAAACAAGAATACCCTGAAGACTCTGGCAGGAGCACTCATTCAAGGGTACTACGACTATGCTTGCACCTCATGGTACCAAAGCACCTCAAAGGCGCTAAAAACAAAATTACAAACATCTCAAAACAAACTGGTCAGACTACTGCTTGACCTGACTCCTAGAACCCACCTCATAGTGATGGGTCGGTCATGAGCGACTCGTTCATAAGAGCCGAGTCATTGCCGTGAGCGTGAGTCGCATCGCTCACGTCTGGCAATGAGTCGGTTCACGCGCCCCCCCCCCCCCCCCCCCCGGCATGCACAACAGACACACACAATGAACTCAACGGATATCGTCGATCGGGGGCTCAACTAGAGTCTGACACGTTTCTATGATAAACTGAATGAATAGACAGACATTGACACAGACAACTGAATGAATAGCATACTACTTATTTGGTTGTATAGGAGTCGAGTGGCGCTAATGAGTGTCTTTTGTCAAACAACAGTAGTCTATGAATAGGCTATGCTAACGTAACGTGATGCAAATATGCAATTGATCACTTGGCATGCTAACTGGGAGCATCACCTTGATACAAGCATTCCACCTTGCTTCTCCATCAAATGGCTTAATGAAGTCCTGAACTCAACGGATATCGATATTTTTTACTTCACTTTGAAATATTATAGTGAAATATTTTGCAATGTTGTCGCAATTATCTTGTTGAAATCCTCCAACAGGCTCTTTTTTGTAAGTTGACTGGTTTGCACACCAATAATACAGTGCAATAATAGAATAGTAGAATAGATAGTAAAATGATGCAATAGAATGGCCAGAGTAAAATAGTGCTACAGTACAATCAACAGTCAGCGGGGTGTATTAGAAGGCTATGGTGAAGAGGTACGTTTTTAGCTTATTTCTGAAAATATTAAGAGATCTAGCTTCCCTAATGTCCATAGGTAGTGTGTTCCATAACTTTGGTGCATAGTTAGCAAAGGCTGCATCCCTGATTTTCATCTAACATTGTAGATGATCGCAATGTTTATCCTTTGTATATAAGGAGGAGGACCTTGAAATCAATTCTAAATGTTACCGATGATTACTGATGTAAACAGGGGGATCCTGATGTCTGCATCCCCTTAACAATTGTATGTATAATTGTATGTAATTGTATAACATCGGCCAAATTTTTTTCGCGCTCGCGCTGCGCGCTCGGGCTTCATATTTTGGTTTACGCAACTTCCTCCGGAAGTGTCAATGATCCGTGAGCCGTGAGTCGCTTCCGTGAATCGGTTCATTGCGGTGAGCGTGTATCGAATCGCTCACTCACTGAAATGATCCGTTTGGCACATCACTACCACCTCACCCCTGCCCACTTTGACAACCTAGGATGGCTTAGAGTAGACGACAGAGTACAGCAACTTGCAATGGGCCTGGTGTACAAGATACACTACACGACCAAGGTACCCATGTACATGTCAAAATACTTCCCAAAGGTCAGTGAATACCACGATCACAACACCAGAGGGAGCTCCACAAATCATGTTAAACCCAGATTCGGCTCAAACAAGGGACTAAACACGTTTAGCAATTATGCCACATCAATGTGGAACGCCCTACCCACAGCTGTAAAGGAATGTGAATCACTGCCCACTTTCAAAACCACTCTCAAAGAACACCTATGGGAGACTGCAATTCTAAACTGGCCCCTGTAAATGTCCTAACCCAACCCCCTCCAATGTACAGTAAATGACCAAGTATGGTTTTGTAAATATTCCAATGTACAGTTTTGCTTGTACAGTTGTACAGTGTTCCCCACCCACCCCTCCTACCCAACCCCCCCCCCCCCCCCCAACCACCTCCAATGTACAGCCCCCCCCCCCCACCCCACCTACCCAACCTCCTCCAATGTACTGTTTGTACGTCAAATGTGTATATACTCTCTTTTCTGGACTCTTTTTGTATCACAAACAGTACTGTATTTGCAAATCTGGTATGTCATAAATGTATAGATGTAGCAGTACTGTCTATCTGTATGTCATGTATGTCATATATGTCCTGATGAATAAAAAATGGGGGACCCTGATGTAAACAAGACGAAAGTCTTTCTCTGGTCTGCAACCCCTTAACAATTGTGTGTATTGAGCTGTACTGTATTGTACCCAGCCATTCTGCAATCTGTTAATAAAGTTTTCAATCAATCAATCAACAGCCTGGTGTAAGAATGGTTATTACACAGATATATGGTTGAATACAAAATATAGGCTGGCCAAGGAAATGGGTAGATCAGTGTACTGTTAGTACCTATAGGCTAGACAGGTCAGGCAACACAGAACTCATAAAGAGTCATAATAACATTTAAAATGCGCATAAGGCTAGATCTAAGCTTGTTTTAGAACAAAACACACTATGAAAATCCTTGACAAATACAATATGGCTACACAACAATTAAAAAAAAGCCTCCAATCACGGGCTCTCCAACGCGCTCTCTTATGCGCGCTGCGTAAAGTATTATTATAGTGCATCCATTACCACAATAGAGCACTACTAATATTAGAGCAGTTTGAGGGGGAAATATACTTACTTGTTAAAAGTACACGACGCTACTACCACAATCTCCAGATGATGACGCAGACGCACAACTGCAGCGAGTAGATGTTAGTTTCGATTTAAAGTTTCCGGAAAACTTCTTGACAGAAATGGAGAAGTATGCAACTGCAGAGCCGCAGAGCGGCGCTCTCAGGACCGGCGGTCTGACGGCTCGGGCACATTGAACGCGCACGAATTTCACGCACGGGTTCCTAGCGGGATCGCGCGCCTGGCCAGACAGCAGTGTGCTAGGGAGAGTCCGACTTCTTGATTGATTAATTGATTGATTGATTGATTGATTGATTGATTGATTGAAAAGTTTATTAACAGATTGCAGAATGGGTACAGTACAGTACAACTCAATACATACAGATCGAAAAATACCTCGCGGAAAAAAATCTAATCTACGAATTCCAATCTGGCTTCAGAACATCCCACTCCACTGACACATGCCTTCTCTACTTGAACGACCACATCAAACAAGAGGTGGACGCGGGCAAATACTGCGGCATGGTCATGCTGGACCTACAAAAGGCCTTCGACACTGTCAATCACACCATTCTGATTGACAAGCTAAAAGCAATTGGTTTTGATAGTTTATCAGTGAGCTGGATACAATCCTACCTGGAGGGGAGGGAACAGATGGTGGAAGTAAACGGTACCCTATCCCCCCCCCTCACAGTGAGCTGTGGTGTTCCACAAGGAAGCATACTAGGACCGCTACTATTCCTAATTTATGCAAATGACATGTCGTCAGCTTGTGACTGCAACTTGTTCCTGTTTGCGGACGACTCAGCCCTGCTGGTCTCTGACAAGAACAAGTTACAGGTTGAAAAAGCCCTCAGCTCGGAACTAGGCAAAATCTGCATATGGCTCGCCGACAACAAACTATCATTACACATGGGCAAAACAGAGTCCATTCTCTTCGGTTCAAATAACAAACTCAGCAAGACTGACGACTTCTCGGTTACAGTGGGTGACAATATTGTCACAAGGAAAGATGAAATTACCTACCTGGGTTCCATCCTAGAGGCTAATCTTTCCTGTGACAAAATGGCATCCAATGTAATAAAAAAAGTCAACCAACGAACGCGATTCTTGTACCGGATCTCCTCTCTGGTAAACAAGAATACCCTGAAGACTCTAGCAGGAGCACTCATTCAAGGGTACTACGACTATGCTTGCACCTCATGGTACCAAAGCACCTCAAAGGCACTAAAAAACAAATTACAAACATCTCAAAACAAGCTAGTCAGACTACTACTTGACCTGACTCCTAGAACCCACCTCACCCCTGCCCACTTTGACAACCTAGGATGGCTTAGAGTAGACGACAGAGTACAGCAACTTGCAATGGGCCTGGTCTACAAGATACACTACGCGACCAAGGTACCCATGTACATGTCAAAATACTTCCCAAAGGTCAGTGAATACCACGATCACAACACCAGAGGGAGCTCCACAAATCATGTAAAACCCAGATTCGGCTCAAACAAGGGACTAAACACGTTTCGCAATTATGCCACATCAATGTGGAACGCCCTGCCTAAAGCTGTAAAGGAATGTGAATCACTACCCACCTTCAAAAACACTCTCAAAAAACACCTACGTGAGACTGCAATTCGAAACTGGCCCCTACAAATGTCCTAACCTAGTTGTACAGTAAATGACCAAGTAAGGCTTTGTCAACATTCCAATGTACAGTGTAAAATGTGTGTGTGTCCCCTACCCAACCCCCCCCCCCCCCCCCCCCCCCCACCTCCAATGTACAGCCCTCACCCAACCCACCCAACCCCACCCCACCAACCTCCTCCAATGTACAGTTTCTACGCCAAATGTATATACACTCCTTTTCTGGACACTTTTGTATCACAAACAGTACTGTATTTGCAAATCTGATATGTCATAAATGTATAGATGTAGCAGTACTGTCTATCTGTATGTCATGTATGTCATATATGTTATGATGAATTGAAAATGGGGGACCCTGGTGGAAACAAGACGAAAGTCTTTCTCTGGTCTGCATCCCCTTAACAATTGTATGTATTGAGATGTACTGTACTGTACCCATTCTGCAATCTGTTAATAAACTTTTCAATCAATCAATCAATCAATCCAATGTAAATTACCCAGTATGGTTGTCAATATCCCAGTGTACCCAACCCCCCCCACCCAACCTCCTCCAATGTACAGTTTCTACGTCAAATGTATATACTCCCTTTTCTTGACTCCTTCTGTATCACAAACAGTACTGTATTTGCAAATCTGGTATGTCATAAATGTATAGATGTAGCAGTACTGACTATCTGTATGTCATGTATGTCATATATGTCCTGATGAATTGAAAATGGGGGACCCTGGTGGAAACAAGACGAAAGTCTTTCTCTGGTCTGCATCCCCTTAACAATTGTGTGTATTGAGCTGTACTGTATTGTACCCATTCTGCAATCTGTTAATAAAGTTTTCAATCAATCAATCAATCAATCAATCAATACAATTGTTAAGGGGATGCAGACCAGAGAAAGACTTTCGTCTTGTTTACATCAGGGTCCCCCATTTTCAATTCATCATAATAGATATATGACATACATGACATACAGATAGACAGTACTGCTACATCTATACATTTATGACATACCAGATTTGCAAATACAGTACTGTTTGTGATACAAAAAGTGTCCAGAAAATGAGTGTATATACATTTGACGTAGAAACTGGACATTGGGGGAGGTTGGGTAGGTGGGGTTGGGTGGGGGGGGGTTGGGGTAGGGGGGACACACTGTACACTGTACATTGGAATACTGACAAAGCCATACTTGGTAATTTACTGTACAACTGGGTTAGGACATTTGTAGGGGCCAGTTTCGAATTGCAGTCTCCCGTAGGTGTTCTTTGAGAGTGTTTTTGAAAGTGGGTAGTGATCCACATTCCTTTACAGCTTTGGGTAGGGCGTTCCACATTGTTGTGGCATAATTACGAAACGTGTTTAGTCCCTTGTTTGAGCCGAATCTGGGTTTAACATGATTTGTGGAGCTCCCTCTGGTGTTGTGGTCGTGGTATTCACTGACCTTTGGGAAGTATTTTGACATGTACATGGGTACCTTGGTCGTGTAGTGTATCTTGTAGACCACCCAATGGCTGAATTGGGTCACGAGACCGCCGCCATCTTAGCGCCAAATGAATATAAATATAGGATTGATTGATTGAAAACTTTATTTAACAGGTTGCAGAATGGGTACAGTACAGTTAAGATATTGTGTGAGCAAAAGTATAGTTAATTTACTCATACAGCTCACAGTGCGACGAAGTGCAATACTCCAATTCAGCCATTGGGTGGGAGGCGCTGCTGAGCGGTCGTCAGACCGCCGGTCTGCGTCTATTTTTTTAACAACGGATTGTCACGGACGCTGTTTCTTGCCTCCCACAAGCCGGCTGCAATGTGGACTAAGTCATACATAGCACAAGTCCCCTCCGGTACGTGAGGTAACAGCAGTTGCATCTTTTCACCTGCGCAGCTCGATCTCTCAGTGGCGAGGAGTAACGCGTGGGAGGCTCACGCTGCCCCCGACACTTCCTGATTCTACTGCGCAGGCGCACCAACCGACCTGTAGGAGTCGCTGTCCACAACGCCCGATCCCCACCCATCAGTTTCCCACCCCCTAATACGGCCAATGTGTATTTAGTATGAATGACCAGCTAAACTGAAAGCAATGTGGAGCGCTGGGCTCGAACAGGCGAGCCCAGCGTCTCCGTCATTCGTGGCGAGCGCCTTGCCCACTACGCCACGTAGCCGCCCACCCTGAGCACAACATTTATAGGAAACAGGCACTGGAGGAAATCAGAATGTTGCATCAACAGCCTGGTGTAAGATGGTTATTACGCAGATATATGGTTGAATACAAAATATAGGCTGGCCAAGGAAATGGGTAGATCAGTGTACTGTTAGTGTTAGTACCTATAGGCTAGACAGGTCAGGCAACACAGAATGAATGAATGAATGAAAACTTTATTTAACAGATTGCAGAATGGGTACAATACAGTACGGCTCAATACATACAATTGTTAAGGGGATGCAGACCAGAGAAAGACGTTTGTCTTGTTTCCATCAGGGTCCCCATTTTCAATTCATATAGTATCTCATAGAAGAACTCATAGAACTCATAATAACATTTAAAATGCGCATAAGGCTAGATCTAAGCTTGTTTTAGAACAAAACACACTATGAAAATCCTTGACAAATACAATATGGCTACACAACAATAAAAAAAGTCTCCAATCAAGGGCTCTCCAACGCGCTCTCTTACGCGCGCTGCGTAAAGTGCCTATTATAGTGCCGCCATTACCACATGGGGGACCCTGATGGAAACAAGACAAACGTCTTTCTCAGGTCTGCATCCCCTTAACAATTGTATGTATTGAGCCGTACTGTATTGTACCCATTCTGCAATCTGTTAAATAAAGTTTTTATTCATTCATTCATTCACAATAAAGCACTACTAATATTAGAGCAGTTTGAGGGGAAAATATACTTACTTGTTAAAAGTACACGACGCTACACAATCTCCAGAGGATGACGCAGACGCACAACTGCAGCGAGTAGATGTTAGTTTCGATTTAAAGTTTCCGGGAAACTTCTTGACTGAAATGCAGAGAGACTCTGTGCGCAATCTGCGCGTGCGGAGGTTGGGAGTAGGTGCGTAAAAGTGCCGATGGACTGGTCTCTCCGCCTTCAGGGGACTAATAGGCGTGACTGAATTCCACACGTTTGGTCGAAAACTCCACCCACTGCTTCCTCATCGGACTTCTCTCTGTGTCCTGGTGTGTGTGTGTGTGTGTGACTGACAATCTGAATGCGCTAATAAGACTTACAACAACAAATACAAACAACACAATACAACAAATAGCCTATATGACACGAATCGGAATTGAGTTTGGTGTGAAAAGAAACAACTTAACCGTTGTACCGTCTTTTACTAGTACTCTGCTATAGTGATCTCCCTTGCCTATATTACTAACTATATGCTAATTATGTCTAAACTACTATGCACTCAAGACTGTAGCACCCAAGTTCGAAGAACAATTTTACTGTTAATTTTACTCTGAAAGTCCAGAGTTGCACCCGAATTCCTGCTGACTTGTACACAACTTGTAAGTCGCTTTGGATAAAAGAGTCAAGCTAAATTACTAAAATGTAAATGCTATGTAAAATGTAAAATGTAAATGCCCCCCCCCACCCACCCACCCAACCACCTCCAATGTACAGTCCCCACCCACCCCTCCTACCCAACCCCCCCCCCCCCCACTCCTACCCCCCCCCCCCCACTCCTACCCAACCCCCCCCCCCCCCCCCCCCCCCCAACCACCTCCAATGTACAGTCCCCCCCCCACCCCCACCTACCCAATCCAATGTACAGTTTCTACGCCTAATGTATATACTCTTTTCTTTCTGGACTCTTTTTGTATCACAAACAGTACTGTAATTGCAAATCTGGTATGTCATAAATGTATAGATGTAGCAGTACTGTCTATCTGTATGTCATGTATGTCATATATGTTACGATGAATTGAAAATGGGGGACCCTGATGTAAACAAGACGAAAGTCTTTCTCTGGTCTGCATCCCCTTAACAATTGTATGTATTGAGCTGTACTGTACTGTACCCATTCTGCAATCTGTTAATAAAGTTTTCATTCATTCATTCATTCAGATGTTAGTTTCGATTTAAAGTTTCCGGAAAACTTCTTGACAGAAATGGAGAAGTATGCAACTGCAGAGCCGCAGAGCGGCGATCTCAGGACCGGCGGTCTGACGGCTCGGGCACATTGAACGCGCACGAATTTCACGCACGGGTTCCTAGCGGGATCGCGCGCCTGGCCAGACAGCAGTGTGCTAGGGAGAGTCCGACTTCTTGATTGATTAATTGATTGATTGATTGATTGATTGAAAAGTTTATTAACAGATTGCAGAATGGGTACAGTACAGTACAGCTCAATACACACAATTGTTAAGGGGATGCAGACCAGAGAAAGACTTTCGTCTTGTTTACATCAGGGTCCCCCATTTTCAATTCATCAACATATATGACATATACATGACATACAGATAGACAGTACTGCTACATCTATACATTTATGACATACCAGATTTGCAAATACAGTACTGTTTGTGATACAAAAAGTGTCCAGAAAAAGAGTGATACATTTGACGTAGAAACTGGACATTGGGGGAAGTTGGGTAGGTGGGGTTGGGTGGGGGGGGGGGGGGGGGGGGGGGTAGGGGACACACACTGTACACTGTACATTGGAATACTGACAAAGCCATACTTGGTAATTTACTGTACAACTGGGTTAGGACATTTGTAGGGGCCAGTTTCGAATTGCAGTGTTTTTGAAAGTGGGTAGTGATTCACATTCCTTTACAGCTTTGGGTAGGGCGTTCCACATTGATGTGGCATAATTACGAAACGTGTTTAGTCCCTTGTTTGAGCCGAATCTGGGTTTAACATGATTTGTGGAGCTCCCTCTGGTGTTGTGATCGTGGTATTCACTGACCTTTGGGAAGTATTTTGACATGTACATGGGTACCTTGGTCGTGTAGTGTATCTTGTAGACCACCCAATGGCTGAATTGGGTCACGAGACCGCCGCCATCTTAGCGCCAAATGAATATAAATATAGGATTGATTGATTGAAAACTTTATTTAACAGGTTGCAGAATGGGTACAGTACAGTCAAGATATTGTGTGAGCAAAAGTATAGTTAATTTACTCATACAGCTCACAGTGCGACGAAGTGCAATACTCCAATTCAGCCATTGGGTGGGAGGCGCTGCTGAGCGGTCGCTAGACCGCCGGTCTGCGTCTATTTTTTTACCAACGGATTTCCAGTTCCGCGTTCGCGTTCTGCGATCTGATTGGCCACTGACGTTTCTGGTGCGATCTGATTGGACACTGACGTTTCTGGTCATGTGACATGTGCGCCCAATCGCGTGACGCCTGTGTCTTTGCCCATTTCCGCCTCGAACGGCATGCAAACTACCTAACGCCTAGTTTATCACTGGTTAAGCTTAGGCGACTCTTTCGAAGTTGGTTAAGGTTAGAGTTTGGAATCAGGGCTGGTGTTCTATCGCCCTGCTCCAAGACAAACTCTAACCTTAACCAACTTCGAAAGAGTGCCTAAGCTTAACCGGTGAAAGAAACAGGCATCACACGATTGGCCGCACATGTCACACGACCAGAAACGTCAGTGGCCAATCAGATCGCAGAACGCGCACGCGGAACTGGAAATCCGTTGGTAAAAGTATTGACGCCGCCGGTCTTCGCTCTGAGGCTCTGCAGTTGCATACTATTGGAGAAATGTGGAAGATTGACAATCCAGAGAGACTCTGTGCGCAATCTGCGCGTGCCGATGGACTGGTCTCTCCGCATTCAGGAGACTTATAGAAATTAATATGTGCCATAATAACTGGTGTTATTTGTCTAATAGCCTTCAAAAATATACCACAGTATACAAATCAAATCAAAATTTATTTATAAGGCCCGACAACACACGTTAATGTCCCCATGGGCCGTACAGGTCTTCTTTAAACAAGTCAAGAAGAAAACATAACAATAAGTCAAGAACAGAACAAGAACACCATAAGGTCCAAACATTTTTAGATGAATGCAAATAAATGAAAGAATGCAAGCACTCCCAGACATACCCCACGCGAAGGTAAGGAAAAACTCACTAA
Source organism: Notolepis coatsorum (assembly GCF_963971535.1). Taxonomy (NCBI): domain Eukaryota; kingdom Metazoa; phylum Chordata; class Actinopteri; order Aulopiformes; family Paralepididae; genus Notolepis; species Notolepis coatsorum. The sequence continues at coordinate 2,780,445 of NC_140171.1, forward strand.
AACCTAACAATAGGGAAAAAAGCTCCACAGGCAGTGTGGAGGAGAGAAACCTTAGAAGGGCCATTCAAGGGGGGATCTCCCTTCTTAGATGTTGGTGATAGTAGTGTTGCAGACGGACAGTTGGTAAGCATGCACTCATGGAAGTAGTGAAACACAGATGAGTGCATGCAATAGCAACTGAACATTTTGAAAGATTAAAGATAGAGCTAATAGCGATAGCAACTGAACATTTTGAAAGATTAAAGATAGAGCTGATAGCGGATCTATTTGAGGCACAGGGGCGGCGCAAAGAGGGTCACGTCCTCCCCGTCTTAGTCACGGGACATTCAACACTCCGGTCATTGCTCAGGGACAGCCGGAGACAGGGAGATAGGGGGCGGCGCAGAGAGGGTCGCGAACTCCCCGACATCATCGCGGTACATCCGGCACTCCGGTCACCACTACGAGACCTCCGGAGACAGGGGGGCACGCAGAGGGGGTCGCAACCTCCCGGCCTTCATCACGGGACGTCCGACACTCCGGTCAGCACTCCAGGACAGCAAGTCATAGGGCGACAGGGAGACGGGACAGGCGTTAGACAGCTCATGAGATTGTAGTGGACGGACATTTCATTTCATTTCAAACCTTTATTTATACTCGTGAAAGCACTGAGGTTTCCCTCATTTACAGTGATGACGAGTTAACAAAGGACACAAATATCATAACAGTTAATAATTACAATGAATTACAATTACTACAATGATGGATTAAAAACAATTACATGATTCAGTACATCAGTCAAGTGCAATGCCTTTAAACTCCATGAATGACGGGAATGTTCAAGTCAAGTCAAGTCAAGAGTTTTAATTGTCACGGCATACAGGTATACAATGAAATGCGGGTGGTCTTGCCCGCAACGATGTGCAATACAGTGGTACATATAATAGAATCAAAAGAAGGAAACAACATTGTGCAGTAACAGGTAGCAGGTAACATGGAGTGACATCTCGGTATCTGTACATAGTTATTTACAGAGCATATGGGACATGCTAGTTAGCTTTGGTAGTGCAATACACTGTTCCTGTTATTCTAATTTAAAGTGTCCTTTCCTTTGGCCATAAGTGTGCGTGTGTGCGACATGAGTGTGTGCCCGCTCATGTTAAAGTGTTAAGTGGCTGCTCGTGTGTGAGCGTGCACAGTGTGCGTGTCGTGTGTGTGTTCATGTGTGCTTGTGTGTGGACAGTTCAATGTTCTGAGCACTCAATGTTCATTGTTCATGGCTCTGATGGCCTGGGGGAAGAAGCTGAGCCTAAGCCGCTCTGTCCTAGTAGCTGGGGTTCGCAGGCGTCTGCCGGACCTCAGCAGCTGAAACAGGCTGTTATTGGGGTGGTGAGGGTCTTTCATTATCCTGCAGGCTCTGGATTTGCACCTCTTGTTGTATAGAACCTGCAGGGGGGGTAGTGCAATACCCGTGGTACGCTCGGCTGAGCGCACCACTCTCTGTAGGGCCTTCTTGTCCTGTGCCGTGCTGTTTCCATACCAGACAGTGATGTTTCCGGTCAGGATGCTCTCTACAGCTCCTGAGTAGAAGGACTGGAGTATCTTTCCCGATACTCTGAACTTCCTTAACTGTCTCAGGTGGTAGAGACGCTGTTTCGCCTTCTTTACTACTGTGTCTATGTGTGTTGACCATGTCAGGTCCTCTGAGATGTGGACCCCCAGGTACCGACATAGCAATAGATACAAGTGGTAAGCATATATGTGAATGGAGTAGATATATGAAGTAAGCGTATTATGTGAATAGAATAGAAGTACTTAACCCAGCAATGAAACCGCGTTGACTGTTAATCTGTTAACAGTCTGTTAATACTGTTAATCAGTTGACGGGACCACGGACAGACGACGGTGAATAACTGATCCAAGGCCTCGGAGGTGCATGTAGAGCAGTCACTACAATCTTGGCCAAGACCCCGAGGCATCCATCACCTTAGTCAGCGCCAGGAGACGGGCACTCAGAGAGATAGGGGGAGGGGGGGGGGGGAGGGGGGGGGGGAAAGGGGGGGGGGGAGAGTTCCCATGTTTGTGGTGCTGAAAAAGAGCAGACATGTAGTACCCTGTAGTGCCATGTAGTACCATGTCGTACCCCGTAGTGCCATGTAGTACCCTGTAGTACCCCGTAGTGCCATGTAGTACGCTGTAGTACCCCGTAGTACCCTGTAGTGCCATGTAGTACCCTGTAGTGCCCTGTAGTACCATGTAGTACCCTGTAGTGCCATGTAGTGCCATGTAGTACCACGTAGAGCCATGTAGTACCCTGTAGTGCCATGTAGTACCATGGAGTACTCTGTGGTACCATGTAGTACCCTGTACCCTAACTAAACTAGACAGATTAATCTAAAGGTCAGTCCCCGACCAGGTGAGATCAGGGTAGGTTGAAGGAGAGAGAGAAAAGATGAGTCTTAAGCAGGGATTTAAAAGCTTCGACAGAGCAGGCGCCCCTGATGACGGCAGGTAATTTGTTCCACAGGTAGGGAGCGCGGTAGACAAAGGCTCTGTGGCCGGCGGATTTCTTTTTAACCCTAGGGGTCGATAGAAGCCCCGCATTTTGTGAGCGCAGAGCACGAGCGGGCGAGTATCGGGAGATGAGATCGGATAGATAGAGCGGTGCAAGCCCATTTAAAATTTTGTAGGTGAGGAGTAGCACTTTAAAGTCAGAACGGGCTTGGATAGGAAGCCAGTGTAGGGCGGACAAAACTGGTGTGATGTGATCAAATTTTCTAGTTCTAGTTAGTATCCGTGCAGCCGCATTTTGCACGAGTTGAAGATTTTTGATGCTTGAATTAGGTAGGCCTGAAAAAAGTGCATTACAGTAGTCCAGACGTGATGAGACAAAAGCATGAATCAGGGTTTCAGCATCAGCCAGAGTTAAAATGGGGCGTATTTTTGCGATATTACGAAGATGGAAGAATGCAATTTTGGTGACATTTTTTATATGTGCATTAAATGAGAGGGAGGAATCAAAAATGACTCAGAGGTTTTTTATGGTGGAGCTCTGGGATACATGACAGGTATCAAAGTTGAGGGAGATGTCCTGAAACAGGCCTCTGTGGTTTGGGGGGCCAACAATTAACTCAGTTTTATCTGCATTAAGGAGTAGAAAGTTTTGCGACATCCATTTTTTTTTTTTTTTTTTTTTTTAATATATCTTTCTTCCCCTCCTTTTTCCCGATTTTTCTCCCATCCCACCCTTCCTGGTTGTTGCGTACTTTCCCCTACTGTTGATCCGGGAGACCGGAGACTGTCACATGCTTTCCTCCGACGCATGTGCAGCCTGGGGCAGGCCAACCTGGCCGCGCAGGTTCTCACCGGGGAGAGTGTAGCGTGTGGGAGGCCACACTATCTCTCCTCAGTTCCAACCCTCGCTGAGCAGGCGCCCCGACCGAACTGTAGGGGTCGCTGTCCACAACGCCCAGGACCCACCCTTCAGCTTTCCCACCCCCTGATACAGCCAATTGTATCAGTGTGAGAGGACAGCCAAGCTGATAGCAACGCCGGGAGCTGGATTCGAACAGACATCCATTTTTTGACGGCAAGCAAGCAGGCCTCAAGGTTTTGTAGTTGGGAGGAATCATTTGGCTTAATAGGTATATATAATTGGGTGTCATCAGCGTAAAAATGAAAGTTTATGCCAAATTTGCGTATGATATCGCCGAGGGGTAGCATGTAAATCGAAAATAGCAAATGGCCCAGGACAGAGCCTTGTGGGACACCACATTGCACTGGGAGGGTCTCAGATGTTAAATCATTATAGACCACGCAGTGTGTTCTATCAGTTAAATAGGATTTAAACCAAGCTAGTGCGAGACCCCGAATGCCAACATGATTCTCAAGCCGACCTAGAAGAATCGAGTGATCGATAGTGTCAAAGTCTATTGGATCATGTGCAGCAGCACCCTCACAGCCGTAGATACAAACAACCACTTAATGCTAAGGCTCTCATGATGTCTCATCCACATTCATTCATCTTCTCCCCTCTCTCTCTCCCATGAGCTCAATGTAACGCAGTGGTCTATCCTCCCACAAACAGCTCATCGAACTGTAATTAATACAACACAATTAAGCGTTCAGCACCCACGGTTGACATTTCACGGAGGACAAGTTCAAACTAATTTGTTCAAAATGCATTCATGGAAGACAATTTTGGGATATGCGCGAGCGAGATTATGTGCAAAATTAATGTTAGCATTGCTTTATTTGTTGTTGGTGAAATGCCCCTTCAATATTTAGGCTGCATTGATTTGGGCTAATTTGATGTAGGATTCAGGAAAGCATCTATATTAATGACCAAGAACATAGCTGTTGACTATATATCATGCATGACCTAAACTATATAAGAAGATTAAATGCATTTATTAAGGAATGCCAATACTCTGGCATGCATGGGTTGGGATTGGGAAGCAATAGTTTACAAATAAAGATACAGTACATGTCAAGTTAGTAGCTTACACTTACTGGGAAATGTTAATCAAAACTGCATTCATCCCATTCACCTTATTTTTTTCCTTTTTACTTTGAAATCTCAAACTAATTATGATTTGTGACACACTCTTCTCATTTCCCCAAAACAAACAGGGCCATCATATTATACTTTATCTTTTCTTTTAAAGGTCCCATATTGTAAAAAATTGCCTTTTCCAGTGTTTTGCATTGTTTTCAAGCAATCTTCAGCCTATTCCTTTTTTCGGTCATTGAGTTTGGATTTGGTGTGTGAGCTTACTTTGAATATGTACATTTGTGATTATTTATTATTATTATTATTTTTTTTTCTTTTCTTTTGAAAGTCCACACAAGTGTGTTTTTGATTGATCTGTAAACAAAGACTGAAAATAAACTATTCATCATCAAAACTATATTCATCATCATCATGTGGGGGCGACAGTGGGTCGGGACTGGAGAGCAGTCGTCTGGCAATCCGGAGGTTCCCGGTTCGATTCCCGCTCCTCCCGGGCAGCATGTCGATGTGTCCTTGAGTTGAGCAAGACATTTAACCCCTAATTGCTCCCGATGAGCAGGTTGGCACCTTGCATGGTTGCCTCCGCCGTCAGTGTGTGAATGAATGGGTAAATGTGAGGAACAAATTGTAAAGCGCTTTGGATAAAAGCGCTATATAAAAAAGCAGCCATTTACCATTTAAAAAGCAGCTATGTGGGTTAACTTGTACCAACAACACTGACAAAATGTGAAATCTGTACCACGTCCCGTTTCTGCAGTTCAGCTGAGACAGAAACGCCCCCTACTGAAACAAGCCATTCTGAATAGGGAGGTATAGTCTGACGTCACTGGTTGTTCCACCCGTATATAGGGATTTATCATTGGGAAAATGGATTATCGGCTATTGTAACAATTCTGCTGCATGGAAATTGAAAAGCTTTCCATTTTTGCACAAAATGAGTTCCCTTCTATCACTAACATTATTGTTTAAAAAGATTTGGTTAAAATAAAATTTCGCAATATTCTTTTATGATTAATTGGGAATATTTTCATGTTGAGCTATAGATTGTGGATGAATAAGCACAGAAAGGTACACCATGCCAATGTTAATGCTTTATTTGTTTTAAACGAGGCGACGGCCAGGTATCATAAAAACAAGCAATAAGCATATACCCAAACATTGAAACATATATGCCTAAAAATATACAATACAAAAAAACTGCTAGAGGTAAATGCATAAGAAAACATGATGACAACATTTTACATAATTAAAGGTGCTATATAGATAACATTGTATTTAGCCCTAACCACTGGCCAGTATGGCTACTACCATAGTGTATTTATACTTGAATCATTGTACATAATAATACTGTAACACTGCACATGCATCAGATTAGCACTATTACTCAGTAGTACTCATTTATATATATTCCAGTTTAATCACTTGTACATTGTATAATATTGCTCTCTGCAGTTAGATGCCAACTTCTTTTCGTTGTACTGTACTTGTGCTGTATGATGGCAATACATTTAAATCTAATCTAATATAGTTTTGCTGTTTTTCTTTTGCCCCCCATTGACTTCAATTAATCAAGTATAGATACTGTGTTTGGATTCTCTGTGTCACACAAACTAATACGATTTTTTTTTTTTTTTTTTTTTACGTTTAATAAGTAAAGGGTTTTATTTGAAATAGATGAGAGGAAAGTACGTAAGAACTGCTCAAAACAGATAAAGACGAGATGTGCATGATAAACGGCCAAAATCTGTATCATATGTGTAGAAAAAAAGTATTACATTATAATAAATCTGAGATCATAAAAAAAAAAAAAAAAATGAAGTTACTTATTATTCTCTAACAATTTGCCAACACTACATTTGCATCAATGATTTGGCTGGTGTCCTGCTGCAGTTAACTAGTTAACTAGTGAAGGTAACCGGTCCATTAAAAGTGTTGCCAGTCATCTGATGAGCAGCGACCTTTGCACCACTCTGAGCAGAGATTGAGGGAGGAGCAGGAGGACGAGGAGCAGAAGAGGAGCCGGCGTCTCCTCCTGCCACGGCTGCCTGTGCATCTGGAGGGGAAGGGACAGAAACGGGGCATCAGACACAGAGAAATAGAGCCGGGTACATGAAATGACTCTTGAGGAAAAAAAGAACAGCCCTGTCTGACCTGCAGAGTCTATAGGCTAAATATCATCTGTAAGAAGTAGGGATGCACCAAACAGCCGATTCCCATTCTGAGAACTAAACTTGAATTTCATATACGAAGACGAGCGCCACTCGCTTTGACAACAAATGACCGCATTCAGGATAACGAATGCCCCTTTTTTTTCTGTGTCAAAAATGTAGAGAATCAAGTGACTTTCCTTTTTATTTCTCTGACTTGTTAAAGGTGCTATGAGTATAGATAACAATGAGCCACTAGATGTCCCACTACTGGAGCTCCAGCATGTCTCAACTATAGAAGCATGTTTATCTGCAGATCAGGTGCATTCCACGTGGGGAAAGAGGAAGTAGGGAGGGGAATAGGGGATACATGCACGCAACATGTAAACAACATTCATTTTGGACCTGCCAATTTTTTTTTTTTATTATAAATACATAAATCAATCATTTATTTGGAGAAAAAGCAATACTTTTATTCTGCACCTTTCTAAAAGCTCTGCGGGAGTATTATTTAGAAGAAGAAAAAAAGATGTATCTACATACAAATTAATGTTATCTGTAGCACCTTTAAATGTTTCTCTTGGTATACTGTATCAGGTTTTACTATTGAGGAAATTCTCCTGATACCTACTATACCTTTTAGCCCAGTACTTGAAATATATATTTTTTAATATTTTTCTTATTTTACTACAGTTTTTATTCAATTTTGTACTGTAAATAGTTAAAACGTATAATAAATAATAAAGTTGTCCCCCGAAGAGCGGGGGAAGGTGGATGGAGTGCCCTCAAAAAAGGTCCGGGGAAAAAGAGGGGGAAAAAAATGTTGTTAGTTCGGAATCTTGGAACTTGTTTGACTTGTTCTAGCGACTCGCTGGTAACACTCTAAAGTTCTTCCAACATTTACTGAATTTAAGTGTATGATTTCCAATCACTGTGTCAACTTGTGACTGTTTTAACTAATGTTTAAAACATTTTATAGCTCATTCTGCTTATTGACTTCCTGAAACGTCTAATTTTAGAATTGTATACCTTGTACATTTTATACAGAATCAGTTACCGTAAGCCCATTCAAGGGTATGATGATGACGTCAATGTTAAATAATATCTGTGTAGGTTAGTTAATTTGCATGCTGTAGTAGTAAACTAAGCTTACTTTAGCCCAATTCTGAATTAAGTGGGCGCGTTCTTCTAAAGAGTCCAATTTTATAGAAATACTTTTATTAGAAATACTTTTATTATCCCGTGGGAAATTTGACACTTACATTTGACACTTATGATTCTGAAGAGGACTGAAGAAGCCCCACGTTTTAAAGTAGGCTACCTTAGGTGACAAAAACGAAAGTGTGACTCGAGGCTGCCACGTTGCAGCGAAACTCATCTGACAATGAAACGAAAGGTGTAACCGGCGCCTAATTACATAGGCCTACTGCACCAGAGATAACATGCAAGTCAATGTAGGTAGGCTACGCCTATTCTCATGCATGAGGCAAATTGTGGGGGGGAAGTGGGAACTGTCTCATTGATTTCGCTGCTTCAAAGCCGAGGAGCCAAACCAGTAACAAGTTCCCTTTTTTTTTCTTTTCTTTTTTTTACTCGTTTATGGTGTACTATTTGTCAAATAAACAAATCTAAACATTGTGCATCGACAAAAAAGCTTTAATAAAATTGAGCGCGAGTAACCTAAATGATGGAGAGGAGAGAGAGAGATTTGATTGATTTTGGGGCTCATTATTACACTTATTGGACCGAAGCCACATTTCCCGAGTCTAATTCAAAATGTATGAACCTGTACTTTTCATATCGTGCCTGCGGCCCTGGTCACATAATTTCCAAGGCAAAATAAATAGGTCTAATTCTAAATAATTATCTCATATAGCTGAATGAATGAATGAATGCAAACTTTATTTAACAGATTGCAGAATGTGTACAATACAGTACACCTCAATACACACAATTGTTAAGGGGATGCAGACCAGAGAAAGACGTTTGTCTTGTTTACATCAGGGTCCCCCATTTTCAATTCATAGTGAAGAGCGCGCTTTGCTGCTCGTTTAATAAACTTTGAGTAGAGGCAAAAAAAATAGCCACCACCTATTATTTATTTTCATATAGTAAAACTTGCCTGCTGTCGATAACTTTGACTCCAGTTCCTTTGCATTGTTGTTGCAGCCGATCGCCGCCAGTAGCTTGACGGTCTCTTGAATGGCACGGGGTTCAGTGAAGACTTGAACCAGTTTATCGGCGAGATCCAGGTTCCGAAATCTTTTCAGTTCCACGTCGCTCAAGTCTTCCAATACCTCAAATATAAAGGCATGGGCGGTTTTGGCCATGTCTGTTGTTCAAACGTGAAATATACAACAGCGCAGTCTCGTTGAGTCCAAAACTAAAGTGAGTTACACAGACAGACATACAGTTGGCTGGCTGTCACAAAACAGTCACATCTAGAGACCTCAAAACCTACTCTAGCGAGGCCTTTAACCTTGAACTGGAGAGTCTGGACTGGTCAGATGAACTCAATGGTACACTGGTTGAAGAAACTTGGCTTGGCTTCAAAACCAAATTTTCATCAATACTAAACAAAATGGCCCCCCTAAGAACCACCAGGGTAAAAAATCGCGCTGAGCCATGGATGCACACTGAAATACTGACCGCTATGAAAGCCAGAGACAAAAAATGCTCTGAGTTTCGTAAAAGTCAGTCAAAGCTTACCAAAAGCACGAGCAGTGAACTCCAAGACCACGTGACTGAACTCAAACTAGAAAGAAACAGACTAAGAAATGACGTAAACTCCATGATCAAAACTGCTAAAAAAAATTTCATCAATGACAAAACCGAGGAAAACAAAAATAAACCACGTGAACTTTGGAAATTACTCAACAATCAACTAGGCTGCAGTAAAAAACTCAAAACCAGGTTCTCAAACATAAACATAAAGACGGACAACACGCTCATCACAGACAAGCTGGATGTAGCCAATTACTTAAACACTTTCTTCACAAACATAGCCACAACACTGGTAAACAAACTACCCTCCCACTCAGGGCAGTATGGGGTAGAACACATAGTAGCATACTACATGAACCTAGGCGTCCACAAAGACGACTTCAAACTGGAAATAGTAACTACAGATGAGGTACTCAAAAAACTGAGCGCCCTCCAACCAAACAAGGCCACTGGCCATGACAACATCCCCTCCAAATTCCTCAGAGACTCAGCAGCAGCCATCACCCCAGTCATCACACACATAATAAACCTCTCCATAAAACAGGGACACGTCCCCAAGGACTTCAAAATTGCGAGAGTAACACCCCTGCACAAAAAGGGCAGCAAATTAGACCTGGGTAACTACCGCCCTGTTTCTATCCTTACATCCATCTCGAAAGTCATGGAAAAAATAGTATACGAACAGATCGAAAAGTACCTCGCGGAAAAAAATCTAATCTACGAATTCCAATCTGGCTTCAGAACATCCCACTCCACTGACACATGCCTTCTCTACTTGAACGACCACATCAAACAAGAGGTGGACGCGGGCAAATACTGCGGCATGGTCATGCTGGACCTACAAAAGGCCTTCGACACTGTCAATCACACCATTCTGATTGACAAGCTAAAAGCAATTGGTTTTGATAGTTTATCAGTGAGCTGGATACAATCCTACCTGGAGGGGAGGGAACAGATGGTGGAAGTAAACGGTACCCTATCCCCCCCCCTCACAGTGAGCTGTGGTGTTCCACAAGGAAGCATACTAGGACCGCTACTATTCCTAATTTATGCAAATGACATGTCGTCAGCTTGTGACTGCAACTTGTTCCTGTTTGCGGACGACTCAGCCCTGCTGGTCTCTGACAAGAACAAGTTACAGGTTGAAAAAGCCCTCAGCTCGGAACTAGGCAAAATCTGCATATGGCTCGCCGACAACAAACTATCATTACACATGGGCAAAACAGAGTCCATTCTCTTCGGTTCAAATAACAAACTCAGCAAGACCGACGGCTTCTCGGTTACAGTGGGTGACAATATTATCACAAGGAAAGATGAAATTACCTACCTGGGTTCCATCCTAGAGGCTAATCTTTCCTGTGACAAAATGGCATCCAATGTAATAAAAAAAGTCAACCAACGAACGCGATTCTTGTACCGGATCTCCTCTCTGGTAAACAAGAATACCCTGAAGACTCTAGCAGGAGCACTCATTCAAGGGTACTACGACTATGCTTGCACCTCATGGTACCAAAGCACCTCAAAGGCACTAAAAAACAAATTACAAACATCTCAAAACAAGCTAGTCAGACTACTACTTGACCTGACTCCTAGAACCCACCTCACCCCTGCCCACTTTGACAACCTAGGATGGCTTAGAGTAGACGACAGAGTACAGCAACTTGCAATGGGCCTGGTCTACAAGATACACTACGCGACCAAGGTACCCATGTACATGTCAAAATACTTCCCAAAGGTCAGTGAATACCACGATCACAACACCAGAGGGAGCTCCACAAATCATGTTAAACCCAGATTCGGCTCAAACAAGGGACTAAACACGTTTCGCAATTATGCCACATCAATGTGGAACGCCCTACCCAAAGCTGTAAAGGAATGTGAATCACTACCCACTTTCAAAACCACTCTCAAAGAACACCTACGGGAGGGCGGTCAGGTGGCGTAGCTGAGATTGCGCTCGTCACCAATGCAGGAGACGCTGGGTTCGAGCCCAGCTCTCGGCGTTGGCTGGCCGTTCATACTAATACAATTGGCAGTATTAGGGGCTGGGAAAGCTATAGGAGAAAGAGAAGGTTAAAAAGAAAAGAAAAAAATAACACCTACGGGAGACTGCAATTCGAAACTGGCCCCTGTAAATGTCCTAACCCAACCCCCTCCAATGTACAGTAAATTACAAAGTATGGTTTCGTCAATATTCCAATGTACAGTTTTGCTTGTACAGTGTCCCCCACCCACCCCTCCTACCCACCCCCCACCTCCAATGTACAGTCCCCCCCCCACCCACCCAACCTCCTCCAATGTACAGTTTCTACGTCAAATGTATATACTCTCATTTCTAGACTCTTTTTGTATCACAAACAGTACTGTATTTGCAAATCTGGTATGTCATAAATGTATAGATGTAGCAGTACTGTCTATCTGTATGTCATGTATGTCATATATGTTATGATGAATTGAAAATGGGGGACCCTGATGTAAACAAGACGAAAGTCTTTCTCTGGTCTGCATCCCCTTAACAATTGTATGTATTGTATTCTGCAATCTGTTAATAAAGTTTTCAATCAATCAATCAATCAGGACTGAGCTCCGGACCTGGGGCGACGGGGCCTTCGCTGCAGCTGCCCCCACCCTCTGGAACGCCCTGCCCCGACCATATCCGTCATGCAGACGACACCCTCTCATCATTTAAAAAAAAACAACTAAAAACCCACTTTTTACCCTGGCCTTCAAGCCTTGAACTCCTTCCTCTCTCACCTTTTATATCATTTTTTTTTTCTTTTTCTAAAACTGTATTGTTTATTTTGCTCTGTAAAGTGTCTTTGAGCATTCGGAAAAGCGCTATACAAAATTGATGTATTATTAATAGGGATGCTCGATATTGGCTTTTTTACCGATACCGATATTCCGATATTGTCCAACTCTTAATTTCCGATACCGATACCAACCGATACCGATATATGAAGGGTTTCCCCCCCAAAAAAACGGAATAATTTCAGGTAACTAATAATTTCACTGGATGCAATATTGTTATTGTTTTTTTTATCTTTTTACCGATACCGATATTTTCCGATATCACATTTTACTGCCGATATCGGCCGATAATATCGGCCATCCCTAATTATTAATTATTAGTGTCCTCTCAGTGACCGCATAAACTAACGTGTGTAGTACATGCAGCCACCAGCAGGGGATCCCCAGAGAGGGGAACAGAACTGAAGGATCTTGTGTAGATAGGTAGGCCATACAAATGACTGACCGTACCAGGGGAATCTCCACTGCAATTCTGTCTCTATCATGTTGTCTATAAGAGATCAGTGAACAAGTGCTCAGGCTTTTTCACCACCGCCGCCTCTGTGGGAGTGTGAGGAAGAGACCACCTGCACGCAATTGAATAAAGTACCAGAGAAAACGCACTCTCTGGCTTTTTTTTTTTTTTTTTTTTAGTTCTTTTAACCCTTTCACTGCCACACGACAGCCGGTTGTACCCTTTCACTGTTACAGTACAGAAGGTTAGCCCTTTACTATCACACAACCGACGGCGACGCTCCATCATTAGCTCTGTCGTGTGGCAGTGAAAGGGTTCATCTCTGAAGTGTCCACGACAAAAGCGCTTTGGATAGAAGCTCTATATACAGTAAATGCACCGTTTATGTAAATATTTAGTGGGGCAGGCCTAATGAACGAGCCAATGCGAATACTTTATGATTTGTATATATTATTGACCACAGTGTAGTAGTAGTCGTAGTAGTAGTAGGAACCCATACCTTTGTATGGATCCATGACGGTAGCACAGCTTGGCCCCCCGGGGGACCATGTCGGCAAACAATCTGGCGCCAAAATAGAAGCTTTGTGAAAAGGTCTCTACCTCCCACTCCTATTTTGATGTAGCGGAGGTCCGTGAGTCATATGCACAGTGTTGTGATGAAGTGACCGTGGCACTCGTGGCAGTAAGCGGTACTGCGAGTTAAACTCACTTCCCCTCCTTAAAAGACACACAAGACACGTTACCAAGGAGTGAATTCACCTCTCGGTATAGTGGTCTGTGCTGTGGCCCGCGGTGCGGCCGACCCGGGTTCGAAACTCCCTCGGGGCATCAAACTGTAACACAGCGCAAAGGAGTCCGATACGATCGGTCACATTGAGGTACAGTATGGTGACTGTACAGTATGGTGACTCTTAGGGCGCGTTCACACCTACCCTTAGATCGATAGTCCGTTTGGTTTGTATGAACGCAAACCGAACTATAATGAGGACCAAACAACCGAACCATGGTCCTCTTGAAAAGTTGGGACTCGGTTCGTTTCAAAGTGGACCATGGTTCGTTTGCTGTTGGTGTGAACGCAAAACGAACTTTATATAGTATCTAATCTAGAGCAAATGAGTGACAGGTGCCTAGTGGCGGCGGTCGCGCGACCCAACTCAAATGAATGACAGGCGCGCGGAGTCCCGCGGACAGTCTCTCTCTTCCTCTCTCTCTTCCTCTCTCTGTCTCTCTAGACTGGCGCCGCGCGCGGACAGTCTCTCTCTCTCTCTAGTCGACTTGCGCCATGCTCGTAATGACAGTATCTCTCTGCTTTATCACAAGAGACGCTGTCGGCAACTGTTTACGTTTGTGAGAGGGTAGTGTGAACGCAGACCAAAATCAAACAATGTATCATTTTCACATTTGGTCCACCAGAAAGTCCGGACTATCCACGGACTTTCAGGTGTGAACACACCCTTATAGTTGTTACAGTATGGTATGGTGACTCTTATAGTTGTGAAAAGGTCTCTAGCTCCCAGCCCTGTTGAGGTACAGTATGGTGACTCTTACAGTTGTGAAAAGGTCTCTAGCTCCCAGCCCTGTTGAGGTACAGTATGGTGACTCTTATAGTTGTGAAAAGGTCTCTAGCTCCCAGCCCTATTGAAGTACAGTATGGTGACTCTTACAGTTGTGAAAAGGTCTCTAGCTCCCAGCCCTGTTGAGGTACAGTATGGTGACTCTTATAGTTGTGAAAAGGTCTCTAGCTCCCAGTCCTGTTGAGGTACAGTATGGTGACTCTTACAGTTGTGAAAAGGTCTCTAGCTCCCAGCCCTGTTGAAGTACAGTATGGTGACTCTTATAGTTGTGAAAAGGTCTCTAGCTCCCAGCCCTGTTGAGGTAAGAGATGACTCTTATAGTCGCTGTTTCTGTTTACTATATATGCTGTCACTGCTGAATACCAATGAACAAATTATATTTCGTAGTAATGTTTTGAATCATAGTATTGTTGTTGTTCAGGGGGCAGCCAGGTATCGAACCCGGGTCGCCGGTCTGACCTGTTAGCCGAGGGCTTAGTGAGTCTAGGGTCTGTTGTTGTTACAGTATGTAGTATTGGTCATTTAGGACAGTGATGAAAGCTGTCAATGCTACCAGGCTTCCTTAAAGGGAGCCACCACCCAAATTAACAATTCCAATTTGTTCTCCTCTCAAAGTTAAATGTGTGAACATGAGCTACTCTCTCCCAGAAGCCAGATTATAAATCTGTGATATCATTAGGTACGAAGTCTAGAGCCACTCCGCAGACAAATTAATGGCGAGACTTGATTTAGTCGAAACCCACGGAATGTTTGTCTTTTCTTTTTTTAAACCCAAATGAGCTTTATTCTACTGTGGTGTGGTCCTGGGTGCCCTCTGTGTCCTCTTCACCATCTCTCCAGCTTACATAGAAATCTTTTGTTATGCAATAATAAGTCATTTTTGGGGTATAAATTACTAGACCACCGTGTGGGTTCGAGTCCCTGTGATCATAAATCACAAAAGCTAAAGTTAAAAGGATGTGTATCAGTGATAATCAAACCGTAAACAAAGATGCCTATTAAGATGTTAGATCCTAATATGAAAAACGATGTGTTCTTATTTGTTCTATGCCTATCTATTTTATGTCTGCACTTTATGCATTGCGCTTGATCTGCCAATTTTGCATTTTTTTTTACTGCTGTGAAGCACTTTGAGCTGCAATTCTTGTATGAAAGGTGCTATACAAATAAAGTGTATTATTATTATTATTATTATTACATGCAGCTTCAGACTCTATACTTGATGACGTAACAAATTTGAGTTTTTGGATTTGGGGCGAGAGTTAGTCTAGTCTAGTTGTCTTAGATACATTTATTGTATTGCTCTGCACACTTTTTTGAACTGTAGCCTATATAGTAATTCGACGGGAAGCGATTTGCGAGTGATCTCAAAACGAGATTAGATTCAAATGTATTGTTCTTATACAGCACAAGTACAATACACCATCCAACCAGAGTGGATAAATAAATGCTCCAGAAATAAAGGCTTAGTGAGCCTCAGCGTGCGAGCGCACAAACACACACGTGTACTGTGTATACATGCAAAATGAATCGTTCCAGCAAAGTAGGCTTCTATTATTCTAATGACTTGTTTTATTTGGGTATCATAGTAGTAAGTCCTACTGTAGAACATGACATGTTAGCATGACATCTCATTTATTAATGCCAATACTGAACGACTGCGCAATTGGCTCTTGACAAGTGTAAACGATGGATTAGTGGGTCACAGTCAACGTCGGACCCTTTAGCTCACCTGGTTAGGGCGGCTGCCTGTGGATCCTATGGTCCCAGGTTCAAATCTCTCGGTTACACAACTTTTTAATTTAATTTAATTAATTTATGCATTTATTTATCCACTCTGGTTGGATGGTGTATTGTACTTGTGCTGTATGATGACAATACATTTTAATCGAATCTCATTTTGAGATTGCTACTGTACCTGTTGAGTGGATCAGCGTGGTGCAATGCCGACCCTGTGAAGCTGTTTTATATACGGCACATTTTGCCACTGTCGTGTTCATTATGGTTGTGTTCACCTCCGCCTGAGTAACCCCCCCCCCGTTGATGACGGAGGACGGTGGAACGTTGGTTCTCCTTAAATAGGTGTAAATGCGGGCTGGTTCGCCAGAAAGCACCAAGGTTCAGAGGCTCCAGAACCTAGCCGGAGCTTGAACCCCGAGCCCTGCCGGTGTGAAAGCGCCCAGTGTGCCCAGCCTCTGGGGTAGTGTCTAGATCACATAGTTGGGAAGGACATTTCCATGGGAATCATAACTTTTTGACTTAGCCGTAACTCATCATAATCTTCACCTAAACAGTTGTTTATAAATGTATCCCTTACCTTAACCCTAACCTTAACCATCTAAAAAAAAAGAATAATCAAATAAACGTACAAACATCCTTCCCTGCTATAGGATCTAAACACAATCTCTGCTTTTCCCTGGCTGGATGTCCCGCCTCTCTGTGTGTATCTGTCCTATCCTGAGAGCCTCTTTCGAGTCCAACAGCCCTCATTTTGACTGAATGGAGGGAAACCAACAAGAAAATGGCCGCAAACAATAGTGGTTACAAATAGACAAGTGCATTGTGTTTTAAAACTCCAGTTCAGAAATAGACCAGTGCATTGTGTTTTAAAACTCCAGTTCAGAAATAGACCAGTGCATTGTGTTTTAAAACGCCAGTTCAGAAATAGACTGGTGCATTGTGTTTTAAAACGCCAGTTCAGAAATAGACTGGTGCATTGTGTTTTAAACTCCAGTTCAGAAATAGACTGGTGCATTGTGTTTAAAATTCCAGTTCAGAAATAGACCATTGCATTGTGTTTTAAAACTCCAGTTCAGAAATAGACTGGTGCATTGTGTTTAAAACTCCAGTTCAGAAATAGACCATTGCATTGTGTTTTAAAACGCCAGTTCAGAAATAGACCGGTGCATTGTGTTTTAAAACTCCAGTTCAGAAATAGACCATTGCATTGTGTTTTAAAACTCCAGTTCAGAAATAGACTGGTGCATTGTGTTTTAAAACTCCAGTTCAGAAATAGACTGGTGCATTGTGTTTTAAAAACGCCAGTTCAGAAATAGACCAGTGCATTGTGTTTTAAAACTCCAGTTCAGAAATAGACCAGTGCATTGTGTTTTAAAACTCCAGTTCAGAAAGAGACCAGTGTTTTAAAACTCCAGTTCAGAAATAGACTGGTGCATTGTGTTTTAAAACGCCAGTTCAGAAATAGACTGGTGCATTGTGTTTTAAAACTCCAGTTCAGAAATAGACCAGTGTTTTAAAACTCCAGTTCAGAAATAGACTGGTGCATTGTGTTTTAAAACTCCAGTTCAGAAATAGACTGGTGCATTGTGTTTTAAAACTCCAGTTCAGAAATAGACCAGTGCATTGTGTTTTAAAACGCCAGTTCAGAAATAGACCAGTGCATTGTGTTTTAAAACTCCAGTTCAGAAATAGACCAGTGCATTGTGTTTTAAAACTCCAGTTCAGAAATAGACCAGTGCATTGTGTTTTAAAACTCCAGTTCAGAAATAGACCATTGCATTGTGTTTTAAAACTCCAGTTCAGAAGGTAAATATCCAACTGCGAATCAAGTCAGTTCAGAATTCAAGCTCTGTTTTCTCCCCCTCCAGTGAGTTTGCAGGATAGAGGATGTCTCCAGTCTCTTCTTCTGCGTCTCTTTTCTTCTTCTCTGCTTCCCTCCCCTCCAAGTTAGTCCAAGTCAATAGAGGGGGCGGGGTCATCTGAATCCCACAACGGATGCTGGGATTTCGAGGACTTTTGATTGGCTGATGCTGGAAGACTGACAGACCAGTAGAGTTCAGTCCTCCACACAGAAACCTGGAGTGGAACGAGGAAGGTGGGTTAGATGTAGGCCTACATGCACCAACCTGAACCCTGCCAAGCTACAAAAGCTCCTTGGTTTAATTATGTACCTGGCATTTCTTTATTATTGGCTTTTGTAAAGCAAATATTATCATTCGTTACTTGCTTTGTTGCTGATACAACAAAGTCTAAATACTTTGTTGTATCAGCAAAAGTCTAAAGACACAGGATGAGTCTAAAGACACGGGATGGAGTCTAAAGACACAGGATGGAGTCTAAAGACACGGGATGGAGTGTAAAGACACAGGATGGAGTCTAAAGACACGGGATGGAGTCTAAAGACACGGGATGGAGTCTAAAGACACGGGATGGAGTGTAAAGACACGGGATGGAGTGTAAAGACACGGGATGGAGTGTAAAGACACGGGATGGAGTGTAAAGACACGGGATGGAGGATGGAGTGTAAAGACACAGGATGGAGTGTAAAGACAAGGGATGGAGTCTAAAGACACGGGATGGAGTGTAAAGACACGGGATGGAGTCTAAAGACACAGGATGGAGTCTAAAGACAAGGGATGGAGTGTAAAGACATGGGATGGAGTCTAAAGACACGGGATGGAGTCTAAAGACATGGGATGGAGTGTAAAGACATGGGATGGAGTCTAAAGACACGGGATGGAGTCTAAAGACAAGGGATGGAGTGTAAAGACATGGGATGGAGTCTAAAGACACGGGATGGAGTGTAAAGACACGGGATGGAGTGTAAAGACACGGGATGGAGTCTAAAGACACGGGATGGAGTCTAAAGACATGGGATGGAGTGTAAAGACATGGGATGGAGTCTAAAGACATGGGATGGAGTGTAAAGACACGGGATGGAGTCTAAAGACACAGGATGGAGTCTAAAGACACGGGATGGAGTGTAAAGACACGGGATGGAGTGTAAAGACACGGGATGGAGTGTAAAGACACGGGACGGAGTCTAAAGACATGTGACAAAGACTCCAGATGGTTCCGGGGAGTTCCCTCACTTGAGCCGGAAGGAGGAGGTCCAGTGCTACGTCTGAGACCCCGCCTCCTGCTCCGCCACCACCGCCTCCGCAGGCCGGACGCTCTTGATTGACAGGTACATCTCCTCCTCCGCATCGTAGTAATAGAACTTTCTCAGGTAGGAGATCAGCGGCCTTGAAAGAGACAGAAGGTACGATCAATACTATTGAATTGAATTGGCCCTTCTAAGGTTTCTCTCCTCCACATTGCCCGTGGTGCATTTTTTCCTATTGCTAGGTTTTAGTGAGTTTTTCCTTACCTTCACGTGGGGTATGTATTTTTGGACTTTATGGTGTTTTTGTTTTGTTCTTGACTTATTGTGATGTTTCTTCTTGACCTGTTTAAAGAAGATGTGTCCGGCCCATGGGGACATTAACACTTTCTCCGCCAGAAACGTCATACAACGGGTTTCAAGTTCATGCGAATTCTGCCAGATCACGGCGTACAACGTTATTCATATTTCATATTTTCGCCATGGTATTCATATTTCACTCACGGAGCCTTGTCTGATGCTGTGTGAGCCGGCACAACTCTGCAACGCTTCAATACTGCCACCTGGTGGCTGATCGGCGAGTTGCCAAACCGGATATGCCCGTTGGAGCTCGGTGCGTCTCCCAAATCCGTCCGGCCACTCGTATATCGTCGCGGGACTCAAGACACACACCGTGGATATGGATCGTTGCCATAACTCAATAGTCGTCATGATTTGGCCGTGTATTCGTATTATACAAACCAGAAATGGATCGCCTCGATCCCCATCACATAACTGGGATCTGTTTGCTCCAGTATCATCGCCCAACGCTAAGAGGAGGATGCCGTGAGTTTCAGCATTTTTATTTATTATTATCCATACAAACTGCTCTGATCTATATATCACCCATACTACATAAATCATTTAACGACGATCACGGAATTATAAACGACCCCCCCGCCCTCCGTTCACCGGCGCATGATCAGTCATAACGTTTAGGACCATGTACAGTTGACATTTTTAATATAGCGTGGATCGGTATCGAAACGGCATTTGATAATCTAATATGCATTTATGCCTATATCTCACGTTCTAGGAAATACTGCAGAAAACAATAAAAACATATTCATACAGGGCGGTTAGGTGGCGTAGCGGAGATTGCGTTCGTCACCAACCCCGGAGCTGTGAGCTGGATTCGCCTGTTCGAATCCAGCTCACAGCTCCGGGGTTGTCACCAGCTTGGCTGGCCGCTCACACTAATACTGTATTAGAGGGTGGGAGAAGCTGGCGGGGTGGGTCCGGGTCGTTGTAAACAGCGACTCCTACAGTTCGGTCGGGGCGCCTGCTAAGCGCGGATAGGACCTGAGTGGGATAGTGTGATCCTTCCACACGCTACGCCCTCTCAGGGAGGATCCGCGCTGCCAGGTGAAAAGAAGCGGTTGATTGGCTGGACGTGTGTCGGAGGAAGCACGTGATAGCCTCCACTCTCCCAGATGATCTGACTGTGGGGGGTAAGTGCGCAGCGACCAGGAAGGGGATTGGGAATTGGCATACGACTAACATTGGGATGGGAGAAAAATCGGAGGAAAATAGAGGGGGAAAAATATAAAAAAAAAAAAAAAAAAAAAAAAACATATTCATACTCTAGACGGTATTTTCGTATGAATGTGTGAATGAAAAAGTAAAACGTTCCTACATCCTGAACGATAGCTAATCGATGTTGAATAGGCCATAGTAATGTCAATTTAGCAATACAATTTAAAAAGTTATAGCCCTGCAAAGAAGGTAAACATCTCCATAGACTTACAGTGCTGGCAGTGATCAAACATTGATGGATATAAGCGTGGCAGAGAAAGTGTTAACGTGTGTTGTCGGGCCTTACAAATAAATTTGATTTGATTTGAAATACTATCGCCATTGACAAATAACGTATTTTACATGGTGCCATTTCATTCAGAATGGTCTGTTTTCTCCCATGCCCATACCTGTACCTCCCCTCTCCCCTCCCCATGCTGCTATGACACCTGGATGTCCCTAAGGGGATCAATAAAGGAGTATCTTATCTTATCTGCATTTTCTCTGATTAACTTACAAATATATTGTGGACAACATATTCACGATGGTAAACATTCATATTCAGTAGACCTTCATATTCAGTAATACCTTCATATTCAGTAATACCTTCATATTCAGTAATACCTTCATATTCAGTAGACCTTCATATTCAGTAATACCTTCATATTCAGTAATACCTTCATATTCAGTAATACCTTCATATTCAGTAATACCTTCATATTCAGTAATACCTTCATATTCAGTAGACCTTCATATTCAGTAATACCTTCATATTCAGTAATACCTTCATATTCAGTAATACCTTCATATTCAGTAGACCTTCATATTCAGTAATACCTTCATATTCAGTAATACCTTCATATTCAGTAATACCTTCATATTCAGTAATACCTTCATATTCAGTAGACCTTCATATTCAGTAATACCTTCATATTCAGTAATACCTTCATATTCAGTAATACCTTCATATTCAGTAATACCTTCATATTCAGTAGACCTTCATATTCAGTAATACCTTCATATTCAGTAGACCTTCATATTCAGTAATACCTTCATATTCAGTAATACCTTCATATTCAGTAATACCTTCATATTCAGTAGACCTTCATATTCAGTAATACCTTCATATTCAGTAGACCTTCATATTCAGTAATACCTTCATATTCAGTAATACCTTCATATTCAGTAATACCTTCATATTCAGTAATACCTTCATATTCAGTAGACCTTCATATTCAGTAATACCTTCATATTCAGTAATACCTTCATATTCAGTAATACCTTCATATTCAGTAATACCTTCATATTCAGTAGACCTTCATATTCAGTAATACCTTCATATTCAGTAATACCTTCATATTCAGTAATACCTTCATATTCAGTAGACCTTCATATTCAGTAATACCTTCATATTCAGTAATACCTTCATATTCAGTAATACCTTTATATTTAGTAATACCTTCATATTCAGTAATACCTTCATATTCAGTAGACCTTCATATTCAGTAATACCTTCATATTCAGTAGACCTTCATATTCAGTAATACCTTCATATTCAGTAATACCTTCATATTCAGTAATACCTTCATATTCAGTAGACCTTCATATTCAGTAATACCTTCATATTCAGTAGACCTTCATATTCAGTAATACCTTCATATTCAGTAATACCTTCATATTCAGTAATACCTTCATATTCAGTAATACCTTCATATTCAGTAGACCTTCATATTCAGTAATACCTTCATATTCAGTAATACCTTCATATTCAGTAATACCTTCATATTCAGTAGACCTTCATATTCAGTAATACCTTCATATTCAGTAATACCTTCATATTCAGTAATACCTTCATATTCAGTAGACCTTCATATTCAGTAATACCTTCATATTCAGTAATACCTTCATATTCAGTAATACCTTTATATTTAGTAATACCTTCATATTCAGTAATACCTTCATATTCAGTAGACCTTCATATTCAGTAATACCTTCATATTCAGTAGACCTTCATATTCAGTAATACCTTCATATTCAGTAATACCTTCATATTCAGTAATACCTTCATATTCAGTAGACCTTCATATTCAGTAATACCTTCATATTCAGTAATACCTTCATATTCAGTAATACCTTCATATTCAGTAGACCTTCATATTCAGTAATACCTTCATATTCAGTAATACCTTCATATTCAGTAATACCTTCATATTCAGTAATACCTTCATATTCAGTAATACCTTCATATTCAGTAATACCTTCATATTCAGTAATACCTTCATATTCAGTAATACCTTCATATTCAGTAGACCTTCATATTCAGTAATACCTTCATATTCAGTAATACCTTCATATTCAGTAATACCTTCATATTCAGTAAACCTTCATATTCAGTAATACCTTCATATTCAGTAATACCTTCATATTCAGTAATACCTTCATATTCAGTAATACCTTCATATTCAGTAGACCTTCATATTCAGTAATACCTTCATATTCAGTAATACCTTCATATTCAGTAATACCTTCATATTCAGTAGACCTTCATATTCAGTAATACCTTCATATTCAGTAGACCTTCATATTCAGTAATACCTTCATATTCAGTAGACCTTCATATTCAGTAATACCTTCATATTCAGTAATACCTTCATATTCAGTAATACCTTCATATTCAGTAGACCTTCATATTCAGTAATACCTTCATATTCAGTAATACCTTCATATTCAGTAATACCTTCATATTCAGTAGACCTTCATATTCAGTAATACCTTCATATTCAGTAATACCTTCATATTCAGTAATACCTTCATATTCAGTAGACCTTCATATTCAGTAATACCTTCATATTCAGTAATACCTTCATATTCAGTAATACCTTCATATTCAGTAAACCTTCATATTCAGTAGACCTTCATATTCAGTAGACCTTCATATTCAGTAATACCTTCATATTCAGTAA